>NC_089220.1:92096144-92427613 GCF_963924675.1 Phocoena phocoena | reverse complement strand
TTGTTAGTTTGTAATACTTTTTTGTATCTCAATTTTTACATGTATCTTTGACTTATTAGTATTTACTTTAAGTTAATATTTTATCCACTTTCCAGACAATGCAAAGACCTTATAAGACTTTTTAAAAATATTTTTCTAATTTTGAGATATAATTGACATATAACATTGTATTTGTTTAATATGTATAACAGAGTGAGATTTGATACATGTACATATTGTGAAATGATTACAATATGTTCAGTTAACACCCATTACTCATATAATTACAATTTTTCTCATTTTATGAGAACTGTTAAGACCTACTCCCTTAATAACTTTCAAATATACAATACAGTATTGTTAACTAGAGTCATCATGCTGTACATTATATAACTAGAATTATTTATCTTATAACTGGAAGTTTGTACCTTTTGACCACCTTCACCAATTTCTCCCACCCCCAACTCCCTGACTCTGGCATCCATCAATCTGTTCTGTTTTATAAGTTCAGTTTTTTTAGATTCCACATGTAAGTGAAATCATACAGTATTTGCCTTTCTCTGTCTTATTTATTTCACTTAGCATAGGGCTCTCAAGGATTTATAACACCTTAACACCATTTACCTCTCTACTCTCTGTGCTTTTGCTATTTTGTGTTTCAATTCAACATATATTTTTAAACCCACAAACATTAATGTTATTATTTTAATTAATTAATATGTATTTATATTTCTATTGATATTCTTTCTGTTGTCATTGTTCCTTTTTGCATTTTTTGCTTCTATCTAGGATCATTTTCCTTCTGCCAAAGAACTCTCTTTAGTATTTTAGTGAAGGTCAAATGGGGATGAATTCTAAGATTTTGTTTGTCGGAAAAAGTATTTATTTTGCCTTAATTTTTGAAGGATATATTCATTAGGTATGGAATTCTCAATTCACATTTATTTTCTTACATTATTTCAAAGATGTGGTTTGATAGATTCATGGTTTCTGTTGCTTCTATTAAGAGGTCAGCTGTCAGTCTTGCTGCCTCTTTGAAGGTAATGTGTGTTTTCCTTGCTTTTTAAAATATTTTTCTGTTTTTCCTTGGTTTGCAGCAGTTTTACTATGATGTGCCTAGATATGGTTTTCTTTGATTTTATCCTATTTGAGGTTTTGTTTGATTTTATCCTGTTTGAGGTTTGCAGATCTTCTGGAATTTATTACTTAATATCTCTTGGTAGTTTTAGAAAATTCTCATGCATTAGCTCTTCCAGTATTGCATCTTCCACAATTTCTCCTCTAATTACATGTATGTTAGATCTTTACATGGGTTCCCACATATCTCTTATGATCTCTTAAAAGTATTCTTTATATTTTTTCCCTCTTTGGACTTTATTCTGGACACTTTCTACTGACCTATGTTTCAGTTCACTAAGCCTCTTTTCTGCTGTGTCTAATATGTTATTAAATCCATTCTTTAAATTCTTAATTATTGTATTTTTTTCTGTTTGAAAATTTCCCTTTAAATTTTCTCACATACCCTAGTTTAATGAAATTCACCATCTTTTTATTTGTTTTGCCAAAAATCAAAATCATAACCATTTTAATGTCTACATTTGATAATTCTAATATGTAAATCATTTGTTGGTTTGTTTCTATTATTTATTTTTTCAGTCACAGTTTCATTCTGTTTTCTTGTCTGATATGCCTAGTAAAGTTTAACTAAATGTTAGATCTAATGTCTGAAGTATTATAAGCCTTCTTAATAGTTCATCATTTTCCAAGAGGGGTTTAATTGTCTTCTGGCAGTCTGATAACATATGGGCAGATCATCGTAATCTGCTCAAGGTTGGTCTATTTTAGTCTGCTCTTATTTTTAGAGTATATCTCTTTTGAAAATCTCAGTTGAGTAAAAGTAAAACACCTGTACTTGGAAAATTATAAGACACTGATGAAAGAAACTGAACACATAGAGATGGAAACATGCATTGTGTTCATAGATCGGAAGAATTAATATTGTTAAAATGACCATACCACCCAAGGCAATCTACAGAGTCAGTGCAATCCCTATCAAAATACGAGTGGCATTTTCCACAGAAATAGAACAAATGATTTTAAAGTTTATACAAAAACACAAAAGATCCCCAATAGCCAAAACAATCTTGAGAAAGAAGAACAAGGCTGGAGGAATCATGCTTCCTGACTTCAGACTGTATTACAAAGCTCTAGTAATCAAAATAGTATGGTACTGGCCCAAAACAAAAACCAGACACATAGATCAATGCAACAGAATAGAGAAACCAGAAATAAACTCACACACTTACAGTCAGTTAATCTACAACAAAGGAGGAAAGAATATACAATGGAGAAAATACAGTCTTTTCAATAAGTTGTTCTGGGAAAACTGGACAGTTACATGTATAAGAACGAGCTTAGAACATTTCCTAATACAAAAATAAACTCAAAACAGATTAAAGACTTAAATAGTCATAAATGTAGGACTTGAAACCATAAAACACCTAGAAGAGAAAATAGGCAGAACACTGTGACATAAATTGTAGCAATATATTTTTGGATTTGCCTCCTAAAGCAAAGGAAATAAGAGCAAAAATAAACAAAGGAGACCTAATCAAACTTAAAGCTTTTGCACAGTAAAGGAAACCACTGACAAAGCAAAAAGAAAACCTATGGAATAGGAGAAAATATTTGCAAATAATATGACCGATAAGGGGTTAATATCTAAAATATAAAGAAAGAACTTCCAGACAAGATGATAAAAGGACCTTGAGCCCACCTCCTCTCACGAGCACACCAAAATCACATCTAACTGCTGAACAACCATTGGTAAAAAAGACTGGAACATACCAAAACTGATATTCTACATCCAAAGACACAAAAAAGAAAGCACATGTGATGGTAGGAGGGGCACACTCATGATATAATCAAATTCCATACCCCCCGGCTGGTGACCTACAAATGAGAGAATAAATATATTGCAGAAGTTCTCCCACAGGAGTGGGAGTGAGAGTTCTGAGCCCCACATCAGGCTACCAAGTCTGGGGGTCTCACATTGAGGGGAGGAGCCCCCAGAGCATTTGGCTTTGAAGGCCAGCAGAGCTTGATTGCAGGAGCTCAACAGGACTGGGGAAAACAGAGACTCCATCCCTGAAAGGTGAACACAAGGTCTCATGCACACTGGGACCCAGGCCAGGGCAAAAGCAGTGACTTCACCAGAGCCTGGGCCAGACCTACCTACTGGTCTTAGAGGGTCTCCTGGGGAGGCGGGGGTGGCAGTGGCTCACTCTGGGGACAAGGACACTGGTGGTGGAGGTAGCAGGGAGTATCCTTCACCATGAGCTCTCCTGGAGGCTGACATTTTGGCACCAAGGCCTGGCCCCAGCCAACAGCCTGTAGGCTCCAGTTCTGGGATGCCTCAGGCCAAACAACCAACAGGTGAAAACACAGCCCTACCCATTAACAGACAGGCTGCCTAAAGACTTCCTGAACCCATAGCTGCATCTAGACACAGCCGTGACATGGCCGTGCCCACTAGAAAGGCAAGACCCAGCTCCACCCACCAGTGGGCAGGCACAGGCCCTTACCACCAAGAAGCCAGCACAAGCCTCTAGACCAGCCTCATCTACCAGGGGGCAGACACCAGAAGCAAGAAAACTATGATCCTGCAGCCTGCAGAACTGAGTCTGCAAACACAGGTCAGGATCTACCCTGGGACTAGCTGGTCCTTGGTCCTTAGGTGACAAGAGGGGAGTATACCGCTGGGATACATAGGACATCCCCTACAGAGAGCCACTTCTCCAAGGCAGAGAAATGTAACTAAATTTCCACATACATAAAACTACAAATAGAAATCTAAACAAAATGAGATGGCAGAGGAATATGTTCCAGGTGAAGGAACAATATAAAACCCCAGAAGAACAACTAAGTGAAGTGAAGATAGGCAATCTACCCGAGAAAGAGTTCAGAGTAATGACTGTAAAGATGATCCAAGAACTCGGGAAAAAATGGACACACAGAGCAAGAAGTTACAAGAACTTTATAACAAAGAGTTAGAAAATATAAAGAACAACCAAACAGAGTTGAAGAATAAAATAAGTGCAATAAAAAAATACACTAGAAGGAATCAATAGCAGAATAAATGAGTCAGAAGAATGGATAAGTGACCTGGAAGACAGAGTGGTGGAAATCACTGTCAGAGAACAGAATAAAAAAAAAAGAATCAAAAGAAATGAGGACAGTTTAAGAGACCTTTGGGACATCAAATGCATGAACATTTGCATTTTAGGGGTCCCAGAAGGAGAAGAGAGAGAGAAAGAACCTGAGATGATATTTAAGAGATAATAGCTGAAAACTTCCCTAACATGGGAAAGGAAACAGTCACCCAAGTCTAGAAAGAGCAGAGAGTCCCATACAGGATTAACCCAAGGAGGAACATGCCAAGACACATAGTATTCAAACTGACAAAAATTAACGATAAAGAGAAAATATTAAAAACAACAAGAGAAAAGGAACAAATAACAAAGGGAATCTCCATAAGGCTATCAGCTGATTTTTCAGCATAATCACTGCGGGCCAGAAGGGAGTGGCACAATATATTTAAAGTGATGAAAGGGAAAAATCTACAACCAAGAATACTCTACCCAACAAGGATCTTGTGCAGATTTGACAAAAATATCAAAATCTTTACAGACAAGCAAAAGCTAAAATAATTCAGCATCATCAAACCAGCTTTACAACAAATGCTAAAGAACTACTCAAGGCGGAAAAGAAAAGGCCACAACTAGAAATAAGAAAATTACAAAATGGGAAAGCTCACTGATAAAGGCAAACATATAGAAAAAGTAGGAAATCATCCACACACAAATATGATATCTAAACTAGTAATAATAGTTTCGAGGAGGAGAGTACAAATGCAGGATACTAGACATGCATTTGAAATTAACAGATCAGCAACTTTAAACAATTTTATATAATGTGTGTGTGTGTGTGTGTGTATATATATATATATATATATATATACTGCTATACCAAAAGCTCACAGTAACTACAAACCAAAAATATATAAATGATATACACACAAAAAAAAGGGAATCCAAACACAACAGTAAAGATAGTCACAAAATCACAAGATGAGAGAACAAAAGAAGAAAGGAAGAAAAAAGACCTACAAAAACAAATTTAAAACAATTAACAAAATGGCAATAAGAATATACATATCGATAATTACCTTAAATATAAATGAATTAAATGCTCCAACCAAAAGACACAGACTGGCTGAATGGATACAGAAACAAGACCCATATATATGCTGCCTACAAGAGACCCACTTCAGATCTAGAGACACATACAGACTGAAAGTGAGAGGATAGAAAAAGTTATTCCATGCAAATGGAAATCAAAAGAAAGCTGGAGTAGCAATACTCCTTTCACACAAAACAGGCTTTAAGATAAAGACCATTACAAGAGATAAAGAAAGATACTTCATAATGATCAAGGGATCAATCCAAGAAGAAGATATAACAGTTGTAAATATATATGCACCCAACATAGGAGCACCTCAGTATGTAAGTCAAATGTTAACAGACATGAAAGCAGAAATTGATAGTAACACAATAATAGTGGGGGATTTGAATATTCTCCCTACATCAGTGGACACATCATCCAGACAGAAAATCAATAAGGAAACACAGGCATGAAATGACACCTAAACTAGATGGGCTTAACTGATATTTATAGAGCATTCCATCCAAAAGCAGCAGAATTCACATTCTTTTCAAGTGCACATGGAACATTCTCCAGAATTGATCACATGCTGGGTCACAAAGTGAACCTCAGTAAATTTAAGAAAATGTAAGTTATATAAAGCATCTTTTCCAACCACAACACTATAAGATTAGAAATCAACTACAAGAAAAAAACTGCAAAACACACAAACAGGTGGAGGCTAAATAATATGGTACTAAACAACCAATGGATCACTGAAAAAATCAAAAAGGAAATTTAAAAAATACCTAGAGACAAATGAAAATGAATACATGATGATCTGAAACCTATGGGGAGCAGCAAAAGTAGTTCTAAGAAGGAAGTTAACAGTAATACAAGCTTACCTCAGGAAACAAGAAAAATCTCAAATAAACAGCATAACCTTACACCTAAAGAAACTAGAGAAGAAAAAAAAAACAAATTCCAAAGTTAGAAGGAAAGAAATAATAAAGATCAAAGCAGAAATAAATGAAATAGAGAAGAGAACAATAGAAAAGATCAATGAAACTAAAATCTGGTTCTTTTTTTTTTAACGTCTTTATTGGAGTATAATTGCTTTACAATGGTGTGTTAGTTTCTGCTTTATAACACAGTGAATCAGTTATACATATACATATGTTCCCATATCTCTTCCCTCTTGCATCTCCCTCCCTCCCACCCTCCCTATCCCACCCCTCTAGGTGGTCACAAACCACCAAGCTGATCTCCCTGTGCTATGCGGCTGCTTCCCACTAGCTAGTTATTTTACTTTTGGTAGTGTATATATGTCCATGCCACTCTCTCACTTTGTCACAGCTTACCCTTCCCCATCCCCATATCCTCAAGTCCATTCTCTAGTAGGTCTGTGTCTTTATTCCTGTCTTACCCCTAGGTTCTTCATGACATTTATTTTTCTTAAATTCCATATATATGTGTTAGCATACGGTATTTGTCTTCCTTTTTCTGACTTACTTCACTCTGTATGACAGACTCTATGTCCATCCACCTCATTACAAATAGCTCAATTTCGTTTCTTTTTATGGCTGAGTAATATTCCATTGTATATATGTGCCACATCTTCTTTATCCATTCATCCAATGATGGACACATAGGTTGGTTCCATCTCCAGGCTATTGTAAATAAAGCTGCAATAAACATTTTGGTACCTGACTCTTTTTGAATAAAGGATTAATCTCCAAAATTTATAAGCAGCCCATGCAGCTCAATAACAAAAAAACAAACAACCCAATCCAATAATGGGCAGAAGACCTTAATAGACATTTCTCCAAAGAAGATATATAGACTGCCAACAAACACATGAAAGAATGCTCAACATCATTAATCATTAGAGAAATGTAAATCAAAACTACAATGAGATATCATCTCACACCAGTCAGAATGGCCATCATCAAAAAATCTAGAAACAATAAATGCTGGAGAGGGTGGGGAGAAAAGGGAACACTCTTGTACCACTGGTAGGAATGTGAATTGGTACAGCCACTATGGAAAACAGTATGGAGTTTCCTTAAAAAACTACAAATAGAACTACCATATGACCCAGCAATCTCACTACTGGGCGTATACCCTGAGAAAACCATAATTCAAAAAGCTGGTTCTTTGAAAAGATAAACAAAATCAATTAACCTTTAGCAAGACCCATCAAGGAAAAAAGGGAGAGGGCCCAAATCAATAAAATTAGAAATGAAAAAAAAATTACAACTGACACCACAGAAATACAAAGGACCATAAGAAACTACTACAAGCAACTATATGCCAATAAAATGGATAACCTAGAAGAAATGGACAAATTCTTAGAAACATACAATCTCCCAAGAGAGAACCAAGAAAAAATAGGAAATATGAATGGAACAATTACAAGTACTGAAATTGAATCTGTGACTAAAAACCTCCCAACAAAAGTCCAGGACCAGATGGCTTCACAGGTGAATTCTATCAAACATTTAGAGAAGAGTTAACACCTATCTTTCTGAAACTAGTCCCAAAAAATTGCAGAGGAAGGAACATTTCCAAACTCATTCTATAAGGCCATGATTCCCCTGATACAAAAACCATGCAAAGATACTAAAAAAAAGAAAATTATAGGCCAATATCACTGAAGAACATAGATGCAAAAATCCCCAACCAAATCCTAGCAAACTGAACTCAACAGTATGTTAAAAGGGTCAAACACCACGATCAAGTGGGATTTACCCCAGGGATGCAAGGATTTTTCAGTACAGCACATCGTCAATCAGTGTGATATACCACATTAAGAAATTGAAGAATAAAAACCATATGATCATCTCAATAGATGCAGAAAAAGCTTTCGATAAAATTCAACATCCATTTATGATAAAACCTCTTCCAGAATGTGAGCATAGAGGGAACCTACCTCAACATAATAAAGGCCATATATGACAAACCTACAGCTAACATCATACTCAATGGTGAAAAGCTGTAAGCATTTTCTCTAGGACCAGGAACAAGACAAGGATGTCCAATCTTGCCACTTTTATTCAACAGAGTTCTGGAATTCCTAGCCACAGCAATCAGAGAAGAAAAAGAAATAAAAGGAATCCAAACTGGAAAAGAAGTAGTAAAACTGTCACTTCTTGCAGATGACATGATACTATGCATAGAAAATCCTAAAGATGCTACCAGGAAAGTACTAGAGCTTATCAATGAATTTGATAAAATTGTAGGATACAAAATCAGTACAAAATTAAATGAAATCTGTTGCATTTCTATACACTAACAATGAAAGATCAGAAAGAGAAATTAAGGAAACAGTCTCACTTACCAATGCAACAAAAAGAATAAAATATCTAGGAATAAACTGACCTAAGGAGACAAAACACCTGTACTCCAAAAATTATAAGACACTGATGAAAGAAACTGAAAATGGCACAAAAAGATGGAAAGATATACTGTCTTCTTGGATTGGAAGAACTAATATTGCTAAAGTGACTATAATACCCAAGACAACCTACAGATTCAATGCAATCCCTATCAAATCACCAATGGCATTTTTCACAGTACTAGAACAAAAATATTTTTAATTCTATGGCAACACAAAAGACCCCAAATAACAAAAGCAATCTTGAGAAAGAAAAGCAAAGCTGGTGGAATCAGGCTCCCTAACTTCAGACCATACTACAAAGCTGCAGTCATCAAAACAGTATGGTACTGGCACAAATACAGACATATAGATCAATGGACAGGATAGAAAGCCCAGAATTGTACCCACACACTTATAGCCAATTAATCTATGACAAAGGAGGCATGAATATACAATGGAGAAAAGACAGTCTCTTCAATAAGTGGTGCTGGAAAAACTGGACAGCTACATGTAAAAGAATGAACTTAAAGCATTCTCTAACATCATACACAGAAATAAACTCAAAATGGATAAAAGACCTAAATGTAAGACTGGATACTATAAAATTCTTAGAGGAAAACATAGGCAGAACATCCTTTGACATAAATCGCATCAATATTGTTTTGGATCCGTCTCCCAGAGTAATGGAAATAAAAACAAAAATAAACAAATGGGACCTAATTAAACTCTAAAGCTTTTTGCACAGCAAAGGAAACCATAAACAAATGAAAAAACAACCTACAGAATGGGAGGAAATATTTGCAAACTATGTGACTGACAAGGGATTAATCTCCAAAATATACAAACAGCTCATGCAGCTCAATGTCAATAAAAGCAAACAACCCAATCAAAAATGGGCAGAAGATCTAAGTAGACATTTCTCCAAAGAAGACACACAGATGGCCAAGAAACTAAAAATAAAGCTACAGTATGATCCTGCAATCTCAATCCTGGGCATATATCTGGAGAAAAACATGGTTCAAAAAGATACATGCACCGCAATTTTCATTGCAGTGCTATTTACAATAGCCAAGACATGGAAGCAACCTAAGATGGCTATCATCTTAAAGTCTACAAAGTCTACAAATAACAAATGTTGGCAAGCATGTGGAGAAAAGGAAACTCTGGTACAGTGTTGGTAGAAATGTAAATTGGTTCTGCCACTGTGGAAAACAGTATGGAGGTTTCTCAAAAGCTAAAATAGAACTACCTTATGACCCATCAATTCCACTCCTGAGTTTATAACAAAAAAACAAAAACAAAAAGCCCACCAATTCAATGAAATAATGCCATTTGCAGCAACACTGATGGACCTGGAGATTATTATACTAAGTGAAGTAAGTCAGACAGAGAAAGACAAATACATGATATCTCTTATATGCAGAATCAAAAAAACATGATGCAAATGAACTTATTTACAAGAACAGAAACAGACTCACACACTTAAGAGAATGAACTTATGGCTATCAGGGGGAAAGTGTGGGGGTGAGGGATAGACTGGGAGCTTCTGATTGACATGTACACACTGCTATATTTAAAAGAGATAACCAAAAAGGACCTCCTGTAAAATAAATTAATTAATTTAATTAAATTAAAACCCCCACTAATTTGAAAAGATACATGCATTCCAATGTTCACAGCAGCATTATTTACAATTGACAACATATGGAAGCTACCTAAGTGTCCATCAACAGATGAATGGATAAAGATGTGGTATATATGTACGATAGAATACTACTCAGCCATGAAAAAAAAAATGAAATTTTGGCATTTGCAACAACATGGATGGACCTGGACGGTATTATGTTAAGTGAAATAAGTCAGAGAGAGAAACACAAATGCTATATGATATCACTTACACAAGGAATCTAAAAACTAAAACATACTAGTGAATATAACAAAAAAAGAAAGTGATTAACAGATATAGAGGACAAACCAGTGGCTACCAGTGGGAAGAGGGAAAGGGGGAGGGGCAAGATAGGGGTAGGGGATTTAGAGGTACACACTACTATGTATAAAATAAGCTACAAGGATATATTGTACAACACAGGGAATATAGCCAATATTTTATAATAACTATAAATGGAGTATAACCTTTAAAATTGTGACTCACTATTACATACACCTGAGCCTTGTATAATACTGTAAATCAACCATACATCGATAAAAGAAAAAAATCTCAGTTGAAAATTTGGGTATTTCATTGGCCTTTTCTACTGGAAGCGTTCTGAAATCCAGCTTTTATATCCTCAGCACCAAAAACTACTAAAATCTGTTTAGCATTTTAGCCTCTTGGTAACAGATTTCTGCTTTGAAGTTTTGGTCTCTTAACTTACACACATATAGCTTAGAAGACTTAAAAATGCACCAAAACAAAAACTGCATACAGAAAGTCAGACTCATTTTTCTTCCACTCCCTTTTCTCCAGAAACTTGCCTCAAGTTCCGGATGTTTTGTAGCTCTGGCTTAGTGAGATTATCACAGCTCTAGGCCACCACTTCCTTATTTCCATGCCCTGTGATTTGAATTGAGAAATGCCCTGGGGGAAAAAGCAGTGTAATACACGAGACTCTTTTAATACATGCGCCTACTCTCTGAGATCTTGGCCCCTCAAGTTTTAGCTGTCTTAGTTGCTCTCTATTGTCTAATGGTATTCTGTCCAGCTTTTATAATTGTTATCAATTACTCTCATAGTTAGAAATGTAAATGCATATACTCTTTGGAAGTACTGATTTTGAAATTTTGTATTTTGTTTAGAGAGAAAGTCCAATTATTTCTGTAAAAAATGTGGTCCTGATGTCTAGTTTGAGCTCTAACTTAATAGCAACATAAATGATTCCTAGGATCATTCTTTATCTAAACCTTACAAGTAGATCTCTCCTTTTAGTCTTTCATCTTTGAAGCTTGAGAATGGTTTTTGTACTAAATGGATCCGAGAAATATGTACTTAATCCTTTCTACCACAATCCTATTGTTCCTTTAAAGATGCTTATGTCTCTTTCCTTCTACATATAAGGAAGTATATGACCTTCACCCTTGTCATCCTTACTCTTTTTTTTTTTTTTTGCCGTATATGGGCCTCTCACTGTTGTGGCCTCTCCCGTTGCGGAGCACAGGCTCCGGACGCGCAGGCTCAGTGGCCATGGCTCACGGGCCCAGCCGCTCCGCGGCATGTGGGATCTTCCCGGATCGGGATACGAACCCGTGTCCCCTGCATCGGCAGGCGGACTCCCAACCACTGCGCCACCAGGGAAGCCCCTTACTCTTTTTTTTATCTAGCTTTAGAGAACTGGAAAACAACTAGCCCACCTGGTACAAAATAAACACAAAACAAATGTTGATGAAGGGAAGAATAAATGAATAAATAAAATTACTTCATTATGTGAAAAATGGTTGAGATAGTTCTTTGATTCTTCATTGTCAACCTCTTGTTTTAATAAAAAGTCATCTAAAGTATTCAATAACTTGAGGCCACTCTCCCAGGCTCTATATTTAGTGAGATCCGAGGGACTGAATTTCACAAATTTTTAGTCCATATAAAGTTATGCCAACAAATTCACTTATTTATTCTGAATCATTTATTTGCTTGTCATTTAGGTGGTCATCCCGAAGTGATTTTTGACAAAAATCTCATTGTATACACTTAGCTAATCTTGACTAGTATAAACAGCTTTTGCCATGTGAATTTCTATTTGGGGATATGAGATAACCAGCGAGACATTGCTAGACTGTTCATTGCCTGGTCTCATTTTTGAAAGTACCTCTCTTACAGTAAATTTAGAAATGGGAACTCACTGTGTTATGCACTGAATGTCTGTCAGGGCCTGCTCTGTCATGTTTCTAGATCTTTGAGCATTTTTTCCTATGCCTTGAATGTCCCTCTCCCTTTTGCCTGTCTGGTGAGCTGCTTCAGTGTCCAAAAGTGCTACCTCCTTTGTGAAGCTTTTCCAATATCTCAGCAACATTATATGCTTCCTCTTCTGGTTTCCCTGTTTCCTGGTTTTCATTATAGTAAATTATAGTTGACCCTTGAACAATGAGAGGGTTAGGGGTGCCAACCATCTGCACAGTCAAAAATCCACATGTAACCTATAGTGGGCCTTCTCTACATGTGGTTCCTCATATCCGTGCTTCCTCTGTGTCTGCAGATTCAACCAACCATGGATTGTGTAGTACTGTAGTATTTACTATTGAAAAACTCCATGTGTAAGTGGACCTTTGCAGTTCAAACCCATGTTGTTTAAGGCTCAACTGTATTTATGTCTTGCTTCTTCACTAGACTCTCACAAGGGCATGGAGTGTGCCTTACTCTTCTCACTAACTTCAGTGCCCAAAATAGCAACTGATACTTGCTAGATCCTGAGTAAAAAATTATTTTCTTAAAGATAAATCCACCCAATGTCAAATTCATCCTTTTAAAAAGTACACAATTCAGTGTTTTTCAGATTATTCAAAGTTGTATAACCATTACCACTATATAATCTTGTAAGATTTCATCACTGCCAAAAGAGATCTCAACCCAATAGCAGTCACTCCCAATTTTACCCTCCTTCCAGTCCCTGGCAACACTAATCTGTTTTCTATCTCTATGGGTTTACCTATTCCAGACATTTCAAATAAATGAATTCATAACACTTGTGGCTTTTGTGTCTGACTTCTTTCACTTATGAAACTTTCACGGTTCTTCCATATGGTAGCATGAATCAGTACGTCATTGCTTTCATGTGTGAATAATATTCCTTTGCACGGATAGAGCATATTGTGTTTATCCAGGCATCAATTGATAGCCATTAGGATTGTTTCCACTTTTTGGCTATTATGAATAATGTCACTATGAATACTCATGTAAAAGTTTTTGTATGCATATATGTTTTCAATTCCCTTGGATGCATAGAAGTAAAATCTCTGGTAACTCTATGTTTAACTTTGAGAAACTGCTGAACTGTGTTCCAAAGTTGCCGTACCATTCTACATTCCTACCTATAGTGTATGTGGATTCCAATTTCTTAAGATCCTCTCCAGCACTTGTTACTGTCCGTCTTATTGATTATAGTTATCCTAGTGGATATGAAGGGGATCTCATTGTGGTTTTGATTTGCATTTACATAATGAATAATGATGTTGAGCATCCTTTCCTGTGCTTATTGGCCATTCATGTTTTCTTTGGATAAATTATTATTCAAATCATTTGCCCATTTTAAAATTTGGTTGTCTTTTTATCATTGAGTATTATGAGAGTTCTTTATGTATTGTGGATACTAGACCCTTATCAGATGTGTAATTTGTAAATAGTCTATTGTTTGCTCCAAATGTTACCCACTGCTTCAGGCAGCCATAGCTACCTGTAATTGTTTTTGGCAAACACCCTTGGAAAAAGCTGTTTTCACTGGGCAAGCTCTGTGTCAGGTTAAATAAAGACAGCTTTGAAGTGGTACCTTCCATGGAACCACTGAACAGGTCAAAACTTCTCTGGGAAGATAACTCTGGAGGAGTTCCAATCCCATTCTGTCTCCTCCAGTTACTGCCAAACTGTTGGGTTTTACCATGATTGTCAGCTGTAGGGCTTTAATGCTACCACAGAGTTGGAGCTGTGAGGGGTGGGGGTAGACTAGGGCACATTAAATCTCCGTAAAGTTTGCTTTTCTTACCAGGATTTGGCCATTTTTCTTGAATAAATACTCCCCAGGTTGCTGTAAGCCTTTGATTAATTTCCAGAGTTCTGAAAAAACTGATTCTGATCGTTTTTTGGGAGGCGGGGCAATGTTTATGTCACTTTCAAGGAAGAAAGGTTTTTTGGAGGCCCTTCCTCCATCATTTTTACTGACATCCTCAGGACATGTTTGTGAATAAGTGAATGAATAAATGAATTAATTACATGCATGCCCACTGAAGTGCCCTTATACTCACCAATTCAGCCAAGATATTCATTTTTTGAACTGATTAATCTGCTACAACCTGCAGACTCTGGGTTAATTGAGCCCTGGAGCTGACTGGTGTACCAGGAAGTGAGAGGGGATAGAAGTTGTTCTGTGTTGAGGTGATTCATATTGGTTATCCAGATTTTTTGCTCTGGTATAGAGGGTACCACTTGCTGCATTTCCTGCAGGAAGTGTAATTACTTCCTGTTTCCTTTCTAAGGCTTTCAACCATGGTTTTTGATATTGTTTTGGTATTACATAGTTTTGGTTCTTTTGTTTTTGCCTTATTTGAGCAGCTATCTTGTCTTGAATTCAGATTCTGTGAAACCATTGCCTTATTAATCAATTTTTGTATTCATTATGTTTTTCCAGTGCAAATATCTTAATGAATTTTGAAGTTGAATCATCATCTTGTTTTACTCTTTCTGATCCTTCTTGGCCATCAGCCTTTACATTTATCTGGTCTCTTGCCTGACTACTAACCTTGTATTTTTGCCTTGGAGATGATGCTAAACCTTGTACCCACTTCTTAGTGATTCTTTGCCACCGATGCACCCTGCAACGACATCCCCTTAGCAAAATGTAAAATCTCTTAAGTGCTTAAGTCCTTTGGCCTAACACATGAAAAATTATGTGACTAGCCATTTGGAGATATACTAAGTCTTTCTGGCCACTAGGATCCAACACACTGAATGAGTACATTTTAAATATATTGTTTTTATAGCAAATATTTGTATATCAGATTGTAATATTCCCTCATTGAAATATATTCTAATTCTGAAGATCAGTTCCCATAGATGGAAAAATAATTCTTGTGTTAAAAGATAAACTAAAGTACATTAAAATTTTGAAGAGTTTATTTGAGCAAACATTGATCTGAATTGACCAATGCCAAACCGAAAATGATTAGGAATTCTCTAGCGGCAGGAGCTAAGAGAAAGGCTTTTATAGAGCAGACACAGAAGAAGCAAAGCAAGGAAGTTATCTGATTGGCTATTGCTTAATCTATTGCCTTATTTGGCAAAGTCTAGTCAGGTGTGATTCGTTGTCCTTAAGTTTCAATTTCTTAGTCTTGAGGCATTTACAGTAATTGATTCTTGCTTAGGTTTTAGTTTGCTTACTTAGGCTGCCAAGGCATTTAAACCACCTTGGTCTAATAAGCTCTTTGCTTAATTACTTTAACACTTGCGTACATTTAAAATCATTAAAATTCCCTACTTTGTGATCCTTGAAAATGCTTTTTGTTCTGTTATTTTATTGTGTTAACTAAGATTATATCTTTTTTCTTCTCTTTCTCCTCTCTAAGCTTCTCTTAGCTTCTGTGTCCAACCAAAAAATGTATTCAATCTAATTAAATTATTGCTTTGGAGTTTTTCTTTTAATTGACTAATTACTTTGCTTTTCAGTAGCTATGAAAGCATCAAGTAAACATAGCCTGTTGCCTTTAATTCACCTATGCAATAGAGTCTAATGGACTATTACTTATCTAATCTTCATAGTTACATTAAGAGTTCGCATAGATTATCTACCAATTTCTTTATTAGGTACTTAATTAGATCTCTTCATTCATTCTTTATGGGATTTAATATTGAAATAGTTAGATAGCAATATTGTTTTGAGTTCTGAACTTCACTCCAAATCTGGGGAGAAAGGATGAATATCTCCATGGAGATGCTTTTATTAGACTTGACTCAAACATTCGTTACTGAATGTCTAGTATTTAAAAACACAGTTACCTCCTTGCTGAGGAAACTATTCTTGCTTTCATTCTAAAAGTCATCACCACAGTCACTTCAATTAAGTGTTTATTCTTGATAATTTTGGAAATTACTTGTAGATACTAACTCATTGCAAGTACTTTAAGAGAATAAAATGAGACCCTAGCTTGGTTCCCTTAAGGATTTATTTTTATTCCAGGAAAAGAGATTAGACCAGGAGACCTGGACAAAAAAAATCTATGGAACAAATTACTATCTTCATATCTTAAATTTGTATATAGTCCAAACTACGTTAAATAAATGAAGTATAAAGCAAGATTGGTTTTTAGTGAAGATTCCCCATGCTACTCATAAATGAACAATTCCCTTCTCTTTTTCTTCTTCTTTTTTTTCTTTAAACGGTATATAAATCAGACCCCAGTTACTTACTTTAGGGGATAAGGATAAACCATATTTTCCAGATGTTGATACTGGGGAGGCATGGAGAATTTGGACCAATCTCATTCTTTACAAGATAAAAGCAGGATAGAAAGGAACAGATGAGACAAGCATCCTCTTTGTGTTCTCCAGAGTTCTCACACAAGTACAACTTAAGATTTGTTACAGTTCATACTATTGTAGGAATTCAAATTCTAGTCTTCTTCCAAATAAACAGACTTGTTGCCATGGGTGGTGGGCAGAAAAGTGACTTTTAAAAATCAATGCATTTTATCCACTGTAGTTCTTATTTGAAAGTATTGCCAGACAAATTAAGTAAATGTCAAGTCTCTCTCAGGACCCCAGTGATAAAAAGGAATTTAAAGCCCCAGGTGCTACCACAAGTATTGAAACCTGTTTAGTTTGGATGCTACCAATTGCAACATGGAACGTAGAAACTCTCCCAGCAAAGTCCTTCTTTAAGATCCTCAGAATGAATTAGAACATGATGAAGAGATTTCAGAATTAGTGTCTCGTCTTTTGACTTTATGCCTTACAAAGTCAGACATAAATTTTGGAAAGGACCTCCCTGAGATCTGAGGTTTGAACTAGTATTTTTCAAGGGAATGAAGAATAGATGCCAGTAATTGGCCTTCAATATTTGTGAAGATGTCTACAACATATTTAGAGACCAGCAATAAAATCTACCAGATTTGAGGCCTATCATCTAAAGAACGTAAACGAATCATGATAGCTTCTTCCTTAGCTCAGATAGATTATTAACTAAAAGAAAATATTATGAGTTTGTAATTTAATCTGAGGAGTACTCCAAGAATTTTCAAATAGTACCAAGTGCCAAGAAGAGTCTATAGAAGTTTAAACAAAATATGAGACTCACCAGGGGAAACTTTTGCTACACAGATCATTAAATCTGTACACTTCTTTTTAAGTTGGAAATGAGTTGAACAAGGAGAGTTAAATGTGTTAGCTAAGTACTTTGAGACAGCATTGTTGGTTCACTTTTGACCTTCCCCTAGGGCCATGGTTTTGATGAGAAACAAGATTATTTGATCATGATCCTACAGTTTTATGTAGAATCCTACCAAATATGCACCATAACCCTTTTGTCAGCTATCCTGGCAAGGGCATAGAGGTATGAAGCAATAAATGGTATCCATTTGGTTCTTTTGGCTTAAGGAATTCACACAACTCACTTTGATATTGCCTATAGAAACTAAAGATGGCAACTAATCTTCCTACATTTTTAATGTGCTACTGAGCCATTAAATCTCTCACATTCTAGTCATGAGAATGTGGGCTTCATCTTCTGATATGGAAATAATCTTTAGACAAAAGTTATATCTAAATATCTGGTGTACATCCAAGTTTCCTGTAGTCTCAGGATTCCAAATAATCCCATATCTCTCTTAAAGCTTTTCCTAATGTCACTGAGAATTGATTACTTCTACAGAAAACAGCCTATTTTACATACAGTCCAAGTCATTGGTTGAGTTCTTTGAGTAGCACTCACTATCACCAGCCTGTACTCCCCTATTTGTACTGAGTCTTTCTGAATATAGATTCCAGCTTTTTCATGATTCTCTTTCATACAGACACAACCCCAGACCTGGACTTGCTTTCCCCCTACATATGAAAAAAGTAAGGGAAACTTTGGAGACAAACCAGCCTAAGTTAGAATATTTTACTGTGAATCACAAGCAGGGGCAGGCTGCACTCAGTGGACAAGTGATAGCTCTGTGTTCTCTGGCTTGGAAACACTGGATTGTCTGGCTACAGAACCCGTCAGCCACCAAGTAATGGATATATAAAGTTCCCACTGCTGCTCCTGTCCCAGCCCTCCCACATAGCTTCACAGGTCTCCGTGAAACAATCACCCAACCTGTCATCATTCAGAAGTAGTCACAGTTTGAATCAATTCAAGCTTGGAAATGATTCTAGAGACATTTGGATCTGGAATAAGGATCTCATTAAATGAAAATCCAAACTGGTTCAAATATTGGACCAATTATAGTCTGATACAAACTACATGAGGAAATGGTTTCAGATTTGAATCCCTTCAGACACTGAGCAGATTCAACCCAGTAAGAATATTAAGTATTATCAAAGTATCTGGGGAAAAACAAGAGCCACCTCTTACCGATCTTCCCCATTGCTCTATCTCACATTCCTATCTCTTATAAGCATTCAACATGATTGAGGATCAAGGATCATACTAGAGCTGGGTTTCTTGGTTGATCTGACCCACTTTCCAGGATATCAGCCACACCCTGCAACTAACAAGGCACAAGGAACCCCCATCATTCATTGGCTTTCACAAGCATCTCTTACTGGAAGGCATCAAATTGAAATTTGTCTTTCCTTGGATACTTGTTTGTGTATTTTCAGAGGTTGACAGAATTGCAAGGCTTAAAGGACTACAGGGGTCAAGAAAAGACAGGGTGTTAGCCACTGGAAACTGAGCCAGTTCAAGAAACCCTGTTCTCCTTTGAGGTTCAGGCCTGCGAGAAGGCTTGTCTCATTTACCTCACATTTGGAAGGTCTTTCTCATTTGAATCTACTCTTCTTGCTCTATTCTGTTCTCAACTTAGGAGACTAATGAGGCAGACCAGGCTATCCTTCCAAGTGAAAAGTGTCTGTAAAGAAAAGCCAGTCAGATGGCTGATCTTGTGAAAAATCATGAGGTAGATAAAGGGTGCATAAGGGTGATGGTTCTTAAACTTGGTTGGCTCCATCTCAGGCTCACTGAGCCACAGTATCTTTGGATGGAGTCCTAGCATTTGTATTTTTTTTTAAAGGTTCCCCTAAGTGATTCTAAGGTAGTTGTATGAACATTTGGGAAATGCTGATATAAGGCACACACTCTCTCCTTTCCTTAGCTTTCTCTCCTAATACCTTCTCACCACACAATACCAGGTCTTTAGTGCTGTCTCTGGTTTTCCAGACTACCCAGACTGTCATCATAACCATGAATGGCCTCCCTATTGCCTTCCCCAGCACCCCATACACATATACTCACCCAATATTCTCAGCCCTAATAGGGTGAGTATAAATCAATGAAATTATACTAAATTGCAACTGAATCCCAAACAAACTTAATGGGCTAAATCTTCCAGGGGTAATTGTGTTTTGAAAGAGGATAGAAAGTTTAGGGAGAAGAATGGGGGGATTGTGGGTACTATCAGCAAGGACAGCCTTCTTTAAGACCTATTCAGAATTCCAGTGCAAAAATGACAGCAAAGGAAGACCCTGAACTCATCTCCTTCTATGGACACATGGAATCTACCTCTACATACAGAGCAATTCCCCCTGAAGAACTGAGGGCTGACTGAAAATCATTTGCACAACAAATCAAAGAGGGACCACACAGAGATAGGTAGGAAAGATGGAGACACAGTACTGAAGGGACACCCACCCCTGATGCAACAACATGCAGTAGGGCAGGACCTCACTGAGGGGACCCATGCCATACTCACCTTCTCTGAGGCACAGAGGAAAAACAGCAGTTAAAGGGCACCTAGATTATACATGAAGGAAATCCACTTACTAACCCTAAAGCATCTGACAAATGGGTGGGGAAGGGTTGGAACTCTCTTCAAGGGTCAGAGGAACTAGAGAGCACCATATTTTGCATTCCCTCTCCATCTTGAAAGCACAAGCGAAACACATTCCAGGCACTCTAGCCCTGCCAAAGCCACCCCAATGTGCTTCAGGCCTCTGGGCCACAAAAGGTCCAGCTTTCTGCCCAAGGTAGCCCCAGTGCAGGGTACCCCAGGGCCCCCTGGCCTGTGCCCACTGCAGCTCTACCCAGTCTTCCAAAGCCGCTTAACACACAGTCTACACAGAGGATGCTTCCACACAAGGCCACACCTTCAAGAATGGGAGAGGTAGCTGTTTTACCTAATTCATAGAAACAAAGTCAAACAAACTGAGGAGACAGAGGAGACAAATGAAAGAAAAAGATAAAATCCCAGGAAAAGAAAACCCCTAGTGAAACAGAGATAAATACTTTAACTGACTAAAAGTTTGAAGTAATAGTCATAAAAATGCTCACTGAACTCAGGAGAAGAATGGAGGAACACAGTGAGAATGTCAACAAAGAATTAGAAAATATAAGAAAGAACAAATCAGAGCTGAAGAATACAGTAACCGAAATGAAAAATACTCTAGAGGGAATCAACAGCAGATTAGATGACACAGAAAAATGAGTCAGGAATCTGGAAGACAGAATAGTGGAAATGACCCAACCAGAACAGCAAAAACAAAAAAGAATTAAAAAAAAAAAAAAAAAGAGGATCATTCAAACAACCTCTGGGACACCACCAAGCATACTAACATGCACATTAAAGGGGTCCCAGAGGAGAAGAGAGACATAAAGGGGCAGAAAACTTATGTGAAGAACTGTGACTGAAAACTTATTTAACCCGAGGAAGGAAACAGATATCCAGGTCCAAGAAGCACAGAGTCCAAAACAAGATGAACCCAAAGAGATCCACACCAAGACATATCAATTAAAATGGAAAAAGTTAAAGACAGAGAATTTTAAAGACATGAGGAGAAAAGCAACTAGTTGCATAAAAGAAAATCCCCATTAGACTATCAGCTGATTTTTTCACCAGAAACTTTGCAGACCAGAAGGAAGTGGCAGGATATATTTAAAGTGATGAAAGGAAAAAACCTACAACCTAGGATATTCTACCCAGCCAGGTTATCATTCAGAATTGAAGGAGAAAGAGTATCCCAGACAATGAAAAACAAAGAGTTCATCACCACTAAACTAGCCTTACAAGAAGTGTTAAAGGGTCTTAAGTGGAAAGGAAAAGGTCATAATTAAAAATAGGGAAATATATGAAAGAAAAAAATCTCACTGATAAAACCAAATATTAAGTAAAGGCAGTGAATCAGCCACTTAAAAAGTCAGTATGAGGATTAGAAGACAAAAGTAGTAAAATCAACTATAACTACCATAAGTAGTTAAGGGATACACAAAATAGAAACACATCAAATTGAACATCAAAAACAAATGTGGCAGAGAGTAAAATGTAGAGCTTTCAGAATGCAATCAAACTTAAGTGACTGTCAGCTTAAAATAAACTGATACATATGAAATTCATGGTAACCACAACCCAAAACCCTACAACAGATATGGGAAAAAATTTTAAAAAAGGAACCCAAACATAACACTAAAGAAAATCATCATACCATAGGGAAGAGATCGAGAGAAAAGAATGGAACAGAGAAGAACTACAAAAATAATGAGAAAATAGTTAACAAAATGGCAATAAGTACATACCTATTAATAGTCACTCTAAATGTAAATGGACTACATGCTCCAATCAAAAGACATGGGGTGCCTGAATAGATCAAAAACAATACCCATTTATATGCTGCCTACCAGAGACTCACTTCAGATCTAAATACACACACAGACTGAAAGTGAAAGGATAGAAAAAGGTATTCCAAGCAAATGGAAACAAAAAGAAAGCTGTGATAGCAATACTCATATTACACACAAAATAGACTTTAAATGAAAACTAAAAAAAAGGCAAAGAATGACATTACATAATGATTAATGGGTCAATCCAAGAGGAGGATATATTTATGCACCCAACACAGATGCACCTAAACATATAAAGCAAATATTAACAGAGAGAGAAATGAACAGTAATACAATAATATTAGAGGACTTTAATAACCCACTTACATCAGTGAATAGATCATCGAGACAGAAAAGTAATAAGAAAACACTGGCTTTAAATGACACATTAGGTCAAATTGACTTAATTGATATATATAAAATATTTCATTCAAAAGCTGCAGAATACACATTCTTTTCAGTGCACGTGAAATATTCTCCTTTCTGCAGGAATGACTCTCACCTTCCAAATGGACAAGGTGGGCCCCAATCAATCATATTCAGGAAAGTCAAAACCGGCTCACTATAGTAACATGGAAAATAGAGACAGCTGTGCTATTGCTCCTAATTAGCTCCAGACGGCACTGGGAAAGAATGCCACCTGCTAAGGTTGCCTAATGTTGCTTTGGCCAGTGGCTGTGGCATATTCAGCTGGGATGATGCCATTGCAGGGGTGGCATCCTAAAGCATAGGCTTCTCTTTCTTGCTTTGCTTGCTAGCTGCCCCTGACTGCACTCCAAAGCCATGCTCAGTGCCCCACTGGTTTGTGCATCTCAAGCCTCAGTTAACCCCACAGAAAAGGTTACGCAAATAACATTTAATTGGCTACTATGTAAAAAGCTGAGAGACCTAGTAATTTATTTAAATGAAAAGAAAATGGAGTGTTCCTTGGGATCTGGAGAACAAGGTGTATTCATATTACTGGCCATGTGAAATCCCCTCTTGCCTTCTGGAACATAACTGAAAAAGCAGCTGCATAATCTATGGAAAGGGATAGGCAAAGCAGAGACCCTTGTCGAGGGGTTTTCAGTCTTCATTGCTTCCATATCAGGAGCAGGGAGTCCAGTACCATTGCCTTTTGATTTGCCCTTCTCATGTAAGGCTTCCAAGGCCCTTACTGTTAGTTGAGATGCTGGTCTCCCAGGAACTAGAGAGAGTCCAGGGCTCAGCTCACCATAAACACAGGAAATTTAACTCATGCTAATGACCTGAACTAGACAGACTCAAGAAGCCAAAGGTTCCATGTCCTTCCACTATCCTCTAGAGTCATCTCCTCTCTGCCTTGCAGTTTCACTTGATGTTTCCCAAATAGTGATATACAATAGACTCCAAAAAGTCTTCAGCCAAATTTCAAGATAAGACTGAGCTGGAAAAGGCTAGGTCAAATCTGAAATCCTCTTCCCTCACCTATACTCTGCTCATACCTATCAATCTGTCTTTGCATTTATTTTACTTTCAGCTTATGGTGAGTTTTTTCTAGAAGGAGCCAACTGGAGGCTTCTAAGCTCCTGAGATTGACTACAGCTGATGTCTTTATGTCTTAGTTCCCCGAACCTTGCTGAGCATCAGAAATGTTTTGTGATTCTTAGGCCCAATCCCAATGCTACTATATCAACATTTCTGTGATGGGGTCAGGTATCAGGGTCATTTTCAGTGTCCTAGGTAATTACATGGTAACGTGGTACTACATTCCCACTAGACTATTCACCCCTCTCCTGTTTCAGACTGAGATTGGGTCTCCTAACTTCTAACCCTTGATTTGCCACTATACTTGCTACATAACCTTGCCTAAGTCACTTAATCCTCACGGGCTTCAAGTTCCTTATCTTAGGGAGGCGAGGGTGGCTTGGGGAGCTAGGTCTTAGCAGTGATTATCAACGTTTTCACTTCTGGAGCTTTTGAAAATTTTGGATATGATGGTTCAGGTTTGTTTCTCTTTGTATCCTCCTCCAGCCCCCACCATCACACAACCATTCTGAGGCTTGGCACATTCTCAAACTAGGATGCACTCTTTTAGCATAATACATGGGAGCCACTCTTGTAGGACATTAATCTTGTCAAGGGAGGGTTAGCAAAATACATAACCTGAAGGGCCTTGGGAGAGAGGAAAAAGAAGGCCCAAAGGAAAGGGGCTTCTTTGCTGATCACAGAATAGGTGGCATATGGGGGCCACCAGTGTTAAGACCTCAAATATATTGGAGGGAACAGGAATAGAATTCAGAATAGGGTGAGAAAATCCATTTGAGACTCTTCGCTGCTCTGTGCTATTGCATGTGTTGAAATATACCGCTCAAATTCAAAGAGCCACAGTCTTCTGGATACTATGTAGGTGTGGTAAGATCTGAGATCTTAAGGTCTTTCGATGTTGGAATGTACAATCCACCCATAAGTGCTAGAGTACATAGGTGATCATTCTTGGAGATTCTGATATGTTGGAATGTACAATCGATGTTGGAATGTACAATCCACCCATAAGTGCTAGAGTACATAGGTGATCATTCTTGGAGATTCTGATATAATAGGTCTGGGGTGGCGCATAGCCATCCAGTGCATTTTTAAATAATGTACTTAAATGCTGAGATTTACTTTAAAATTTTTATCTTTTGATTTGTCCAATTTCTTATCACTCTCCCTGCTACTGCCCCAAGTCTGTCCTGTCTTTGTGAGAAGAGATACCCCCTCCCCAAGTCAGACCCCTCCATGCTCCAGATCAGGTTTGGCAGGCAGAGCACAAGATAACTTCCCCTTTGACTAGGTGCCTGTGTAGAGCACAACTTGCATAACTGTGACCAAAGGAGGAAAAAGAGCGTTGGCTTTAGAGATGGCAGATTTGTGTTTCAGTCACAGCTCCCACTTTCTAGCTGTCTGAACTTGGGCAAGTTGCTTAATCTCTTTGAACTTCAGTTCAATTATATGTCAAAGAGGGATAAAGACACCTACTAAAATGACCGGATCCAATGGCAATAATAAATCTACCAAATCAATTCTGAGGCCTCAGAATTGAACCTATTAGCAGCATTTGACCCTTTTGATCATTTCTGTCTTCTTGAATCACTTCCTCTGCTTAGCTTCTGGGCTACCACTCCCTCTTCGTTCCTTTCTTGCCCTTGTGACCATTCTTTCCCAGCCTCTTTTGCTGAATTCTTTTTACCTTCCCAGCTTATAATCATTGGAGTACGTAGGACTCGGTCCTCAGACCTCTTTCCTCAACTGTTTACGCTGATTTCCTAGGTAATCTCATCCACTCCTTTGACTTGAAACATCATTTTTATGCTGATGACCTTCAAAAGGCTATACCTCCAGACACAACTTGCCCCATTAATTCTAAACTCTTAAATCAAATTTCCTACTCAAGTCCATTTGAATATATAATAGGTATCCCAAATTTAATATGTACAAATTCATTTTCTTCCCCAAACTTATTCTTCCTACAACCTTCCCAACCTCAGTATGTAGCCTTTTACCATCTTCCATCTCCCATCTTCTATCTTCCATCTTCCATCATCTCTCTCCTCTATCCTCGGCTATTGCAATAAAGGAGTAAGTGGTTCATCCATCCACGTTACTTCATCCAAGTCTATATTCCCCACAGCATCCAAAAAAATCACTTCTCTAGTCAAAATCCTCCCATCCCTTCTCCTCTCACTGAGAATAAAATCACAAAGTTTTCCCATGGCCTTCCCATGAGGGTTTAGATGACATTCTTCTATTATCTTTCTGACCTCTTATATCATTCAGCTTCTTGATCACTCCTCTCGACATACTGGCCTCCATGTTGGCCTTCAAACACGTGACATGTGTTTCCGCCCAGAGTGTTTGCCCTCCTAGCCCTCTTTGTGGAACATTCTCTTTTGAGATATCTATAGCCCATCAGCTTATTTCATTCAGGTCTTTGCTCAAAAGTCATCTTATCACAAAGTGCTTCCTTGGTCCTTAATCTAAAACAACATTATCCCAACTCCCATATCCTTTATTTTCTTATCCAGTTTTATTTTTCCTCATAGAATATATCACTACTTGACATATTTCCATATATTTTTTGCTAATTTGTTTGGTGTCCGTCTCTCCTCCCTTGGAATTAAGCATGTAAGTGTAGCTGTATTCCCAGCATCTAGAACAGTACCTGACACAGAGTATAGGGCTCAATAAATATTTGTTAAGTGAATAAATACATGAAAAGATGTTAGTGATATAATAATTAAATGAGATAATGTATATGAAGGGTTTGGTACATGCCTGATACTTATTAGATACTCAGTAACTCATAATTTCCTCTCCACTTCCAGCTTTTGTCTCTCCCCCTGAAATATTTATTGAGCTCCTCCTCTAAGCCACTCACCTTATTAGGTGATGGTGATAGAAAATGTCTCCACTATAAGAGACTCATGTCCTAGTTGCTACATATTGGTGGGAGAGACAGAGCTATAAAGAAATAACAACCAGACAATGTAATAAGCACTGCAGAAGAGACAGTATACTGTGAGAACACAGATAAGGGATACAGTTAGGGAAGGCTCCAAAGAGCAGCGACATTTAAGCTGAGCCTTGAAAGATAAACAGGGATTTTGTGCAATAAGGGGGAAGGATATTCTATTCAGAGGAATCCCTGTCGGGGGGCGCATAGAGACACAAAAATAACCCCCTCAAAGAGAACACAGTTTCTTAGCTCCTTAGTTTAAGAGAAAGAATAGCAAAGTGAAATGAAGCGAAAGTGTACCTATTAAAGCATAATTGTTGACATCACCAGCTGTCTCCTCACCTTGGTATAGAACATCATATTTTTCAGCGTTCTTACACTTTCTCTATTTCTTTTGGCTTAACAATATATTGGCAGGTAGTGATCTACTTATTACACAGCCAAAGAAACTAAGGCTCCAAGGCCACACAGAACACTAATGGAGGATCTAGGGCTAGCATTCAAGACTCCTGTCTGGCTGACAATTTCTAGCAATATGAAGTAAAAGGCAAAAGATTCTCTTCTCCAACTGGTTGAAAACATTTCTAGAACAGCTTTCTAGACGTAAGCATTTCATGTTGCCTTTTTAAAAAATTTTTTCAAGTTGGCCACATCCAGCTGCCATTTACTGAGAACCTATCCTACTACATGCTGTACTACATTCACCACATATTTCATTATTTTTCACAATGACCCTGTGGTAGGTGACGTTGTTATAGTTATTTTATAAAATGAGGAAACAATTGCTTTAGTAGATTTAAAGTTCTTAATTTGTCTAAAGATACGCAATAAAAAAGAGGCCGCACCAGGTTTTAGAATCTGGTTTGACACCAGTGCCATGTTATTCCAGCTCTGTTACATTTCTGACATGAAATCTAACCAAATGCACAAGTCCATCTTGTATCTGTGCTTCCTCTGAGTTATCTATATGGCAGGGTATGGCATTCTTGGCCCTGTACGTGTAATGTAGAATTGTTTACTCACGGAAATTTCATCTTCCACTGTAATTTTATATTTATACATTTCTCTAGCTAAGTTATACCACATGTACTCATGAACTATTTTTCAGCTTTTGCTGTCATATAAGTGTGATCATATGAAACATTCTCATGTATATAATTATAACACTGCTAAATAGGAAAAAAATGACCACCAATGGTAAAGCTAGCCTAGTCAGTATGGTTAGCTTCTGTAAAGCCATAAACAAAATCAGGAAGAAAAAATTTTTGAGCATTTTTCTGACAGCTTTTGCATAAGCCAGTAACTACAAGGAGAATACGGACATTTCCTTAACCTACATATATCCTTCCTTAGATGAAAAAAAATATTAAAATCCTATTAGCAGGCTTCCCTGGTGGCGCAGCGGTTGAGAATCCGCCTGCTGATGCAGGGGTCACGGGTTCATGCTCCTGTCTGGGAAGATCCCACATGCCGCAGAGCGGCTGGGTCCGTGAGCCATGGCCGCTGAGCCTGCGCATCTAGAGCCTGTGATCCGCAAACGGAGAGGCCACAACAGTGAGAGGCCTGCGAACCACAAAAAAAAAAAAAAAAAAAAAAAGGCCTATTACCCATAGACTTGCCTCCAAAAAGGTCCTTCTCCTGTGATGAAGCCCAATTATGTCTCTATTTTTCAAGATTTCTTTTTTGTTCTTAACTTTGGAGATGTGGTGACTGGTTGTTCTACTGCCTCCAAAGACATTACTGAGCAATAAATTTGTTGATGGTGTCCACAGAAAGCAATCAGATGCA
Organism: Phocoena phocoena; assembly: GCF_963924675.1. Lineage (NCBI taxonomy): Eukaryota > Metazoa > Chordata > Mammalia > Artiodactyla > Phocoenidae > Phocoena > Phocoena phocoena. Next base: position 92,399,322 of record NC_089220.1, on the reverse strand, counting down.
CTGTCCTTCTGTGAAGGAAGTATACCAAATTTCATCTATTAAGTCCTTGTCCTGAGAGATGAGAAAATAAGCACACTTCAGTTTATCCCAATGTGCCTTTTCTCTAATTTCTGATTTTTGTCAGTTATATTATTTTTACAATTCAAAGATCTGTAAGTTATATTTTTTCTGTAACCATATTTTCATAATGGTTTAGTCTTAATTCTAAATTTAAATCTATTTACTATGTACCACAGTTGGCTTTTAAACCACAGTTTCTTTATTCCCAAGTTTTAAATTTTAATTCATATCTTATTGGCCTGGTTTCATTTTCAAGAAGTTTTTTTTTTTTTGATGAACAAATTATGGGTGCTGTAGTCTATAGGTTTTTGCATGCTTGAGAATGCCTCTTCCCTTTATATTAGAAAAGCAACTTATTTGGGCATAAAATTCATACTTCCCTTAGAATTTTTTCGAGATTGTTCCATTATTTCCTGGTATCAACAGTTGCTGTGGACAAGTTTGAGGAAAACTCAATTTCCCACTTTAATGTTAAACTTCTTCTGCTTGGATGCCTATATTATTTCTTTACCCTTAAAGTTCAGTAACATCATCAGAATGTGTCACAGCAATCTTTTGTATTAATTTTTCTTGGCATTGGGCATGATTTTTTTCCTACCTACAGATTCACATCTTTATTTCAGGAGGGTTCTTTCTCGTAGCTTTCTGAATCTTTGTTGATTGTGTGTGTGTGTTCTTTAGGAATATGGGGTATTTTGTATATTTTACCTGTCTATTGTCTTCTCTGTAAGTTACAGATATCTTTTTTTTCATTTTCTCTGTATACTCTTCCATAGGCTGTTTTATATTCTATGCGTCATTTAAAATTGTACTCACTCTATTCAATGTTTTTATTATTTCATTATGATTTTCCTCTAATGTAATATTTTTCTTCACTCTTCCAACTTGCTCTATTAATTTCCTTATTATCCTTCACTGTTTTACACCTTCTTGTTATCTCTAATTAAGCCTTTTTAAGTTTCAAATTTCTTTGAAATTATAATGATTTGAACTATGTATCTTTTTCTTTAATTAATTCTCTCTTTATCTTCCTTGTATTTGTCTCCCCTACCTTTCCCCACCTCCCCATCCTAATCTGTGTTTTATGTTGATTCCTTTCCGGTGATTACATATCTCTGATTGGGGTCAGGTATTCTTAAAGAACATAATGGGAAGAGATGGGAAATGAAGTTAGGAAGCCCATAGCTTCAGTTCAGTTTGTCCTACTGGAACTCACCTCCAGAGCTCATCTTCCTTTTGCTCTTAAGGCCTATCTCACCTCAGCCTTAGCCACCTGGCCCATGGGAAAGCTTCCCCTTCTTCCTATGCTCTCCTGTAATTAATCTGTATCACTTAGGAGGAGAGACTACAGGAAAAAACTAGAAGGTCAGCGTGATTTTGCCTTCAGCTATCTTGTTGTACCAAGTAAGGTCTCTCTGGGAAGATCATTCCCTTCTCTTAGAGTTGGCACATGCCTGTGGATTTGATTGCTCTAACTGAAGGAATATTGGACAGATACTTTGAACCTTTAATGCTCACTTGTAGAAAAATCTGTGTCCTACTGGAAGTCCGAGGGCAAAGATATTGGATGTCAATGCCTTCCCTCATTGAAGTTTCGGTTGTAAGCGGGAATTGCTACTTTTTTCATGAAACAAAGACTGACAAACTGGGTCAGTTTGGGTTTTCAGACTTGCATATTCGGCAGCAATTTTTAAAAATGAACCAACTAAGCATGTCACATCAAGGAAAACAACTGACAGTATTTGCTGACAATAAAATTCAAGCTCTCAAAATTAGAAGTTTTAAAATCTTCTATTCACCACTACAAACTTGATAGCTTCTCAATACATAAATACTTTTTGGATGATATTGGTGGTGATTTTAACAAATGTGATTTTTTCATATTGCATAATGAAATTGTTTCAACACTTGTAAGATTTGCCTAACTCCATAAACCAGTATTTTCCAAATGGCCAATCATGTATGCTACAAAAAATTCCATTCAAAGTGCAAGGGAAATCAATGGATTTTAATGTAACAGAGTAGTAAATGACTCATTGATATAGTTTCAGAGTCTACATTGCAATAAACCTTTAAGAAACTACCACTTATTGAGTTTTGGTGTAATATCAAAGAAGAATATCCAGAATTATCTGGAAACGCTCTTAAAATAATTTCCCTTTTACGACTGCAATCTGTTTGAGGCCAGAATTTGTCTTCAAATACTTTAACCAAAACAATATATAGCAATAGATGGAACACAGACTGAGAACACAGCTGTCTTCTATTAAGCCAGACATCAAAGAGATTTGCAAAACTGGGAGACAGTGCCACACTTATTAAATTTTCTTGTTTTGGAAAATACAGCTATCTTTACTAAAATATGTTATTTATGTTAGCATGAAGTGAGCTTGTTATTGTTATTTAAAAATAAAGTAATAAATAATTGCTTGAAAATTTTCTTTCTTTTAATTCCTAATACAGTAAATATAGGTATAATTCACATAAACAGAAGATTTTTGGAACCCTTAATAATTCTTAAGAATGTAAAGACATCCTTAGACCAGTAAGTGTGAGAATCTCGGTGTTAGGTGTACAATGTAGTATAGCAGTAAGTGGTGCAGGAATGCTAAAGTAGAAGAAACACTATGGGTTGGAATTGGCTTTGTTCCAGAGACGGAAGCAGACCATAGATTGTGAAGATTCAGATGTGAGAAGTAGAGAAGCAACAGTGTGAGAAAAGGTGTGGTGATAACAGTGAGGGTGGCTTTGCAGGCCGTTGAGAGTCCCTCTCATGCGTCAAATCTCTCCTTCCGCCTCATCTCTCTGACCCTTCTTTTGTCAGCACATTCCCCCTCCTCTCTCTTTCATTTGCTTTTGCTCTCGCTGTCTCATCACAGCTGGAAAAGATTCTCTGCTTTTAAGGACTCATGATTATATTGGGTCCACCTGGAAAATTCACATTAATCTCCCCACCTCAAGGTATTTTACTTTTATCACATATACAAAGGCCCTTTTGCCATGTACAGTAACATTTACAGGTTCTGGGGATTAGAACACGGATGTCTTTTAGGGACCATTACTCTGCCCACCAGTCTTACTCAGTTCAAGAGGCTATAACAAAATACCATAGATTGGGTGAATTATAAACAACAGAAATTCATTTCTTACAGTTCTGAAGGCTGGGAAGTCCAAGATGAGGATCCCAGCATGGCTCAGTTTTGGTAAGGGCCCACTTTCTGGTTCAGAGCCAGTACCTTCTCGCTGTGCTCTTACACGGTGTAAAAGGGGAATGGAGCTTTCTCAGGCCTCTTTTATAAGGGTACTAACCCCACCCATGAGGGCTCTTCCTTCAAGATCTAATCACCTCTTAAAGGCCCCATCTCCTAATACCATCACCTTGGGGATTAGGATTCAACATATGAATGGCAGGGTTGTGGGGGGAAGCAATGTTCAGACAATAGCACTACCAAACCATGGGATATTTTTGAGCAAGGAAGTGGCATAATGACAGTGGTATTGAAGGAAAAAAGTTCCCCAATAATTATCCAGTATGGAACTGACCTGGTGCCAAGTTTGGGGCAGAGCTCTGAGCTGTGGAAAACAACTTCCATGTGTTGTTAATGCAATACAGATGACGTATCCAGGAGGACATCTGCGGACATCCTGGAGGGCAGATCACTTTCCCATTGCCTGTGCTACCCACATTTGTCATTCAGGTCACCAAGGGGACAATCCTCCATAGCTTCAAGAAGCAGCTTCTCCTCATTTCTTACCTCTGAAATATTCCATGAAAAGAAAGGACGCAGGATTGCCATATTGGATCTTAGAAACCAACATGTTAGCAGAGCAGGGAATTTTCCCCTCTTAGGACCAGGGGTCTTAGGGGTGACCTTTCACATGAAGCATTTAGTTAAATAGTGTGGTGGGGTTACTGAACCTTAAAGTCAGAGGCAACATCTGAATGGGTATTGGGTTGCCATCAGTACTTTGAAAAAGGAAAAATAAGCTTAAATGCTTTTGAGTAAGAATGTATCAGGAAGGCTAAATTATGAAAAAATGCTTGAATTAGAGAAAAGAAACCCACAAGATGGATGTAGTTCAAATATTTTCCAACATAAGCTTCCTTTGGAAAGTAATTTAAGTGTCTGTTTGCCTTTCCATCACATTTATGTGTGATATGTTGAGTAATTAACTAAGGAGGACAGAAAGGGAATCCCTGTGGTATAAGTTCCAGGAACAATTGCAGACTCATCCAAAGGTCACTTATAAATCAGAACAAGCCCAAATTCATAAGCTAGCCTCAAACAGAATCAAGTATCCTATAAAAAATAAGACAAAATTACAAGAACCATTATTTCCACCCTCTCAAAATATTTACAAGAAAACAGGACATAGTTTCTTCAGTCAGGCAAATAACTTACCCAGAGCATTCTTAACTATTGATGCTGAATATTACAGCACAAGAAGAACTTTGGCATTTTGCAACTTGCATTGTGCAAAGTATATTATCTGTTCAATTCTCCTGGGTGTGTGCCGTTGACTATTTTTGTCTATGCATATTTTCTTGGGGAAAAGATGCCATAAAATCAGGACTGCTCTTAAGCAGAACAGGAAATATTTGCTCTCAATTCTCTTTTGCAAGGTTTTCTTCTCCTGAGGAAGCTATCGCAGCCTTTCTCCATGGAACCTACCCCAGGGAGCCATGACATTGTTACCTAGATCTCTGCACTCTCCTATCCCTAGTCCTTTGACAAGTCTCTAAATTGTATCTTCTCCTTTTGGACCCAAGGTGTTGTCCAGCTAATCGCAGACAGATGTAATGGATTAGGTTCCCTTCTAGGCAGTGTAACATCTCTAGTCTATGGACACCCCCACTCCCACTTTAGTTTTTTTAGCTCATAATTTGGGTAGGTTTTTTAAATATGTGAATAAAAGGTGAGGTGGGTAGTGATACCCAAAAAGGGAGGGCCAGGAAAAAGTGCTAAATTTGGGGACCCTGGGCATCTAGTTGGGAGAATGCACATACTGAGGCTCCAGAAAGTAGGTGTGAGGAGGGTGAAGAGAGTTTCTAAAAGGTAAGTTTTAATAGATTAAAGAAAAATTATGTCTACTTCATAGGTTTGCCCTTGCTTCTGGCCTGTCATTTTTTGTGGGCCTTTTCAGTCTCTATCAGTTGCACTGAGAACGCAGTTAGGTTCAGCCATATGTCTAAATAGTTTGTGACCTACTGTGGGAATCACTCATACTTGGCAATTTTGTTTGAACTCCCAATTTCATTTGGGAGTTCAACGAGCCTTGGGAGATGTGGTTTTATAGCATGCCACATCCAGATCAGCCAAGGGAAACTGCCTGTTATAACCCTCAGAATACTCTGCTTAACCTTGGAATGCAGAAACGGCATATCAGTGCCTCAAGCACTAACCTTGTCATAAACTGGACTCTGGGTTTGTTCGTCAGAGTCATCCTTCTCCGTTGTTTCACACAGAACTACGTGCATTGCAGATGCCCCTTCTTAATACCAATTTATTTTGATTCTTCATGTATTAATACTCTTAGATGACTTAGAATGTGATTTATTAGGGTTAAAATTTGGGTATTATAATACTATCATGTGGATTTGTGGTTTGGAGGGAACAGAACTGAACTAGGAGTCAGGAGACTTGGATTCTACTCTGCATTAGTTTAGATAATGCTATCTGCTATAACTAACAATCCCCAAATCTATAAAGGCTTAAATGCAACAGAAGCTTGCTTATTTCTCACTCAAGAAAGGTCCAAATGTGTATTCTTTTTTTTTTTTTTTTTTTTTTGCGATACGCGGACCTCTCACTGTTGTGGCTTCTCCCGTTGCGGAGCACAGGCTCCGGACGCGCAGGCTCATTGGCCATGGCTCATGGGCCCAGCCGCTCCACGGCATGTGGGATCTTCCCAGACCGGGGCACGAACCCATGTTCCCTGCATCGGCAGGCGGACTCTCAACCACTGCGCCACCAGGGAAGCCCCCAAATGTGTATTCTTGATTGATCTGCTGCTCTCTTCCAAGTGGTGATTCAGGCACCCAGGATCCTGCCATCTGGTGGCTCTTCCATCTTTAAGATGTGCCTTCCAAAGTTGCTATGTTCATCTGTATCAAGCTGAAAGAAAAGGAAAGAGCAACGAAGGATTTTTCAGTTTTTAAATGAGTTTTTTCTTTTAATTAATTTTTATTGGAGTATGGTTGCTTTACCGTGTTGTGTTAGCCTCCACTGCACAATATAGTGAATCAGCCACACACATATGTTTATCCCCTCCCTTTTGGACTTCTCATCCCTTAGGTCACCACATTAGGTAGAGCTCCCTATGCTTTACAGTATGTTCCCATCAGTTGTCTATTTTATACATAGTATCAATAATGTATATGTGTCAATCCCAGTCTCCCAATTCCTCCCACCCCACCCCTCTCCCGCTTGGTATCCATACATTTGTTCTCTATGTCTGTGTCTCTACTTCTGCTTTGCAAATAAGATCATCTATACCATTTTTCTAGATTCCACATATATGCGTTATTATATGATATTTGTTTTCTCTAACTTACTTCACTCTGTATGACACTCTCTAGGTCCATCCATGTCTCTACAAATGACCCAATTTCATTCCTTTTTATGGTTGAGCAATAGTCCATTGTATGTATATACCACATCTTCTTTATCCATTCCTCTGTTGATGGACATTTAGATTGCTTCCATGTCCTGGCTATTGTAAATAGTGCTGCTATGAACATTGGGGTGCATGTGTTTTTTTGAATTATGGTTTTCTCTGGGTATATGCCTAGTAGTGGGATTATTGGGTCATATGGTAGTTCCATTTTAAATTTTTTATGGAACCTCCATACTGTTCTCCATAGTGGCTGTATCAATTTACATTCCCACCAACAGTGTATGAGGGTTCCATTTTCTCCACACCCTCTCCAATGTTTGTTGTTTGTATGGGCCAGACATGAAATGGGTGCATAGCATTTCAACTTACCATTCTTTGACTAGAACTCAGTAATTTAGCCTCAGATAACTGCATGGGAGGCTGAGAAATTTAATCTAACACTGTATCAAGGATGAAAAGGAAACAGGTTGGATGACCAGCTAGCCAGTCTTTGCCACATAATCCTAGTTCTGCCACTGTTTATTTGATCTCTCCCTTTAGATCGTATTAATAGTAAGAACATTTTTCCAACTCCAGCATATTTAGAGAATTGCCTTACATATAGTACATGCCCATTACTGCATGCTTACCTGATAGACAAAAAGTGAATAAATAGTGTTGAACAGTCAAAATTCTGCCCTCTCTACAGCTCAGGACATTGGGTGTTATTCTAAAGGACTAAGAAATATTTTCCCTCAAGAAGTCACAAAGTATCTATCTCAGGACCTCTTTGACTGTGGAGGAGACTAATATTAATGCTGCAGCCAGGACAGGGAGGCTCAAGAGGAGAAACTGCTGTGAAGAGCTGAATATCAGAAGAAAATCTGATGAAAGAATCAGTAACTAATTAGGACCAGAAGGTGGACTCTCCAGTACTCTCTGCATGCTGTCCAGGTTCCCTGGGAGAACAGAAACTGGTCTAGATGGGTTGCAGAGGGCTCTGATAGGGCTTGGAGCTTTATCAACAAAGGAGGGAATGTATGATGGTCATGAAAAGAACAGACCTATAAGGATGTCACAGCCTGTAGAAGAACTTGCAGCAGTCTGCATGGGAATAATTAAGCAATGATAGATCCCAGAACAAGAGGTGTCCTCTCCAAAAACTACAGGCGATGCTGGGGACATTGTGGGGGCCTGGGCTGGAATCATACTACTGTCTACACCTAGTACCTCTGTTCTATGAGTAGTTTGTAGCAAGTATGCTTAGCAGGGAACATTAATTTGGGAGTCGAAACATCTGGGTTGTATTTCCAGACCCATAACTAACGAGCTATGTGAGCTGGGCAAGTCAGTCTACCTCTCTGGGCATCACTTTCATATTCATGAGGAAAGGTTGGATTAGATGGGTGATGATCAAGAATAATTTCTGCTGAAATTATTCAAAGTAGTCAATCCTAAACGTGCTTACCCTGGCTTGCCTGTTGCCTCCCACAGATCTTGTTCACAGTTCTCCCCTCTCTCACTCCCTGTTGCCCAACTTTGGTGCTTGCAATTCATGTGCTGAAGCCCTAACCTGACCCCCATGGCATCATATACCCACTTCTACTGGAATCTGTGAACATTACAAAGTATCTTTTCAATGGCAGTCATCTCGTGATCTGTTGGCCTTACCATACCAAGCAATAATAAAACCTATATTAAAACAACATAGGATGGAACCTACCTGTCCCCTGAAGCAGATATCTCTAGAGTACTTCTACTTTGAGAAATCTTTTATCCTCTTACTTTAGATAGGAGAGTATTGTACTGTTTTAACAATAGATATTTCAGGTATAATAAGTTATTGATCTTCTGAAGTTACCCAGTCATTAATTCCAATTTTATTCTGAATCAGGAATTACAAAAAGAGAAATGCCACAGAAAGTCTTATATAAAAGTCATTGCTGGGCTTCCCTGGTGGCGCAGTGGTTGAGAGTCCGCCTGCCGATGCAGGGGACACGGGTTCGTGCCCCGGTCTGGGAGGATCCCACATGCCGCGGAGCGGCTGGGCCCGTGAGCCATGGCTGCTGAGCCTGCGCGTCCGGAGCCTGTCCTCCGCAACGGGAGAGGCCACAACAGTGAGAGGCCCGCGTAACGCATAAAAAAAAAAAAAAAAAAAGTCATTGCTTAAATGGAGGCAGGGAAAAATGGGGTCCTGTTTAGGAAACCTCTCATTTTGCTTTATTATAGCTGATGGTAAAAAATCATTCTGCTGTGCCTTTTTTGGACTTCTGTTAACTTTTTTTAACTTTCCTTAGCTCTTCTCTCTTCTTTGCATTTGGGTCAGAGTAGTTGAAGCTCCCTCCTGATACTATATGATGGGATAGGTTTGGAATGTATGCTGGGAAGAATCAGGAAAATATTGGGGTAAAATTATCCTTTTAAAAGGCATATGAACATAGTGCTTTCTATGCAGTGTGTCCTCAATAAATACTCTTAAATGAATCTATTAACAATAAATGAACATGTGCTTTTGTTATTATTTTATTACATAGTATCTGTATTGAATTGTATCCCCCCTCTCAAATTCATATATTGAAGTCCCAACCCTGCTACCTCGGAATGTGATCTTATTTGCAGATAAGATTTTTTTTTTTTTACATCTTTATTGGAGTATAATTGCTTTACAATGGTGTGTTAGTTTCTGCTTTATAACAAAGTGAATTAGTTGTACATATACATATGTTCCCATATCTCTTCCCTCTTGCATCTCCCTCCCTCCCACCCTCCCTATCCCACCCCCTAGGTGGTCACAAACCACCTAGCTGATCTCCCTGTGCTATGCGGCTGCTTCTCACTAGCTATCTATTTTACGTTTGGTAGTGTATATATGTCCATGCCACTCTCTCACTTTGTCACAGCTTACCCTTCCGCCTCCCCATATCCTCAAGTCCATTCTCTAGTAGGTCTGTGTCTTTATTCCTGCCTTACCCCTAGGTTCTTCATGACATTATTTTTTCTTAAATTCCATATATACATGTTAGCATATGGTATTTGTCTTTCTCTTTCTGACTTACTTCACTATGTATGACAGACTCTAGGTCCATCCACCTCACTACAAATAACTCAATTTCATTCATTTTTATGGCTGAGTAATATTCCATTGTATATATGTGTCACATCTTCTTTATCCATTCATCTGTTGATGGACACTTAGGTTGCTTCCACGTCCTGGCTATTGTAAATAGAGCTGCAATGAACATTTTGGTACATGACTCTTTTTGAATGATGGCTTTCTCAGGGTACATGACCAGTAGTAGGATTGCTGGGTCATATGGTAGTTCTATTTGTAGTTTTTTAAGGAACCTCCATACTGTTCTACATAGTGGCTGTACCAATTCACATTCCCACCAGCAGTGCAAGAGTGTTCCCTTTTCTCCACACCCTCTCCAGCATTTATTGTTTCTAGCTTTTTTGATGATGGCCATTCTGACTGGTGTGAGATGATATCTCATTGTAGTTTTGACTTGCATTTCTCTAATATTAATGATGTTGAACATTCTTTCATGTGTTTGTTGGCAGTCTGTATATCTTCTTTGGAGAAATGTCTATTTAGGTCTTCTGCCCATTTTTGAATTGGGTTGTTTGTTTTATCGTTATTGACCTGAATGAGCTACTTATAAATTTTGGAGATTAATGCTTTGTCAGTTGCTTCATTTGTAAATATTTTCTCCCATTCTGAGGGTTGTCTTTTGGTCTTGTTTATGGTTTCCTTTGATGTGCAAAAGCTTTTAAGTTTCATTACGTCTCATTTGTTTATTTTTGTTTTTATTTCCATTTCTCTAGGAGGTGGGTCAAAAAGGATCTAGCTGTGATTTATCTCAGAGTGTTCTGACTATGTTTTCCTCTAAGAGTTTGATAGTTTCTGGCCTTACATTTAGGTCTTTAATCCATTTTGAGTTTATTTTTGTGTATGGTGTTAGGGAGTGATCTAATCTCATACTTTTACATGTACCTGTCCAGTTTTCCCAGCACCACTTATTGAAGAGGCTGTCCTCTCTCCACTGTATAGTCCTGCCTCCTTTATCAAAGATAAGGTGACTATATGTGCGTGGGTTTATCTCTGGGCTTTCTATCCCATTCCATTTATCTATCTTTCTTTTTTTGGCCAGTACCATACTGTCTTGATTACTCTAGCTTTAGAGTATAGTCTGCAGTCAGGGAGCCTGATTCCTCCAGCTCTGTTTTTCGTTCTCAAGATTGCTTTGGCTATTCAGGGTCTCTTGTGTTTCCACACAAATTGTGATATTTTTTGTTCTAGTTCTGTGAGAAATGCCAGTGGTAGTTTGACAGGGATTGCATTGAATCTGTAGATTGCTTTGGGTAGTAGAGTCATTGTCACAACATTGATTCTTCCAATTCAAGAACATGGTATATCTCTACATCTGTTTGTATCATCTTTAATTTCTTTCATCAGTGTCTTATAATTTTCTGCATACAGGTCTTTTGTCTCGTTAGGAAGGTTTATTCCTAGATATATTATTCTTTTTGTTGCAATGGTAAATGGGAGTGTTTTCTTGATTTCACTTTCAGATTTTTCATCATTAGCATATAGGAATGCCAGAGATTTCTGTGCATTAATATTGTATCCTGCTACTTTACCAAATTCATTGATTAGCTCTAGTAGTTTTCTGGTAGCATCTTTCGGATTCTCTATGTATAGTATCATGTCATCTGCAAACAGTGACAGCTTTACTTCTTCTTTTCCGATTTGGATTCCTTTTATTTCCTTTTCTTCTCTGATTGCTGTGGCTAAAACTTCCAAAACTATGCTGCATAAGAGTGGCCAGAGTGGGCAACCTTGTCTTGTTCCTGATCTTCGTGGAAATGGTTTCAGTTTTTCACCATTGAGGACGATGTTGGCTGTGGGTTTGTCATATATGGCCTTTATTATGTTGAGGAAAGTTCCCTCTATGCCTACTTTGTGCAGGGTTTTTATCATAAATGGGTGTTGAATTTTGTCGAAAGCTTTCTCTGCATCTATTGAGATGATCATATGGTTTTTCTCCTTCAGTTAGTTAATATGCTGTATCATGCTGATTGATTTGTGTATATTGAAGAATCCTTGCATTCCTGGGATAAACCCCACTTGATCGTGGTGTATGATCCTTTTAATGTGCTGTTGGATTCTATTTGCTAGTATTTTGTTGAGGATTTTTGCATCTATGTTTATCAGTGATATTGGCCTGTAGTTTTCTTTCTTTCTGACATCCTTGTCTGGTTTTGCTATCAGGGTGATGGTGGCCTCATAGAATGAATTTGGGAGTGCTCCTCCCTCTGCTATATTTTAGAAGAGTTTGAGAAGGATAGGTCTTAGCTCTTCTCTAAATGTTTGATAGAATTCACCTGTGAAGCTATCTGGTCCTGGACTTTGTTTGTTGGAAGATTTTTAATCACAGTTTCAATTTCAGTGCTTGTGATTGGTCTGTTCATATTTTCTATTTTTTCCTGGTTCAGTCTTGGCAGGTTGTGCATTTCTAAGAATTTGTTCATTTCTTCCAGGTTGTCCATTTTATTGGCATAGAGTTGCTTTTAGTAATCTCTCATGATCTTTTGTATTTCTGCAGTGTCACTTGTTACTTCTCCTTTTACATTTCTAATTCTATTAATTTGAGTCTTCTCCCTTTTTTTCTTGATGAGTCTGGCTAATGGTTTATCAATTTTGTTTATCTTCTTAAAGAACCAGCTTTTAGTTTTATTAATCTTTGCTATCACTTCCTTCATTTCTTTTTCATTTATTTCTGATCTGATCTTTATGATTTCTTTCCTTCTGCTAACTGTGGGGTTTTTTTGTTCTTCTTTCTCTAATTGCTTTAGTTGCAAGGTTAGGTTGTTTATTCGAGATATTTCCTGTTTCTTAAGGTAGGATTGTATTGCTATAAACTTCCCTCTTAGAACTGCTTTTGCTGCATCCCATAGGATTTGGGTCATCGTGTCTCCATTGTCTGTTTGTAGGTATTTTTTGATTTCCTCTTTGATTTCTTCAGTGACCACTTCATTATTAAGTAGTGTACTGTTTAGCCTCCATGTGTTTGTATTTTTTTCAGATCTTTTCCTGTAATTGTGGTCAGAAAAGATACTTGATACCATTCCAGTTTTCTTAAATTTACCAAGGCTTGATTTGTGACCCAAGATATGATCTATCCTGGAGAATGTTCCATGAGCACTTCAGAAAAATGTGTATTCTGTTGTTTTTGGATGGTATGTCCTATAAATATCAATTAAGTCCATCTTGTTTAATGTATCATTTAAAGTTTGTGTTTCCTTATTTATTTTCATTTTGGATGACCTGTCCATTGGTGAAAGTGGGGTGTTAAAGTCCCCTACTATGAATGTGTTACTGTCGATTTCCCCTTTTATGGCTGTTAGCATTTGCCTTATGTATTGAGGTGCTCCTATGTTGGGTTCATAAATATTTGCAATTGTTACATCTTCTTCTTGGATGGATCCCTTGATCATCATGTACTGTCCTTCTTTCTCTCTTGTAATAGTCTTTATTTTAAAGTCTATTTTGTCTGATATGAGATTTGCTACTCCAGCTTTCTTTTGGTTTCTATTTGCATGGAACATCTTTTTCCATCCCCTCACTTTCAGTCTGTATGTTCCTCTAGGTCTGAAGTGGGTCTCTTGTAGACAGCATATATATGGGTCTTGTATTTGTATCCATTCAGCCAGTCTGTGTCTTTTGTTGGGAGCATTTAATCCATTTACATTTAAGGTAATTATCGATATGTATGTTCCTAATCCCATTTTCTTAGTTGTTTTGGGTTCGTTATTGTAGGTCTTTTCCTTTTCTTGTGTTTCTTGCCTAGAGAAGATCCTTTAGCATTTGTTGTAAAGCTGGTTTGGTTGTGCTGAACTCTCACAGCTTTTGCCTGTCTGTAAAGTTTTTAATTTCTCCATCAAATCTGAATGAGATCCTTGCTGGGTAGAGTAATCTTGGTAGTAGGTTTTTCTCCTTCATCACTTTAAATATGTCCTGCCAGTCCCTTCTGGCTTGCAGAGTTTCTGCTGAAAGATCGGCTGTTAACCTTATGGGGATTCCCTTGTGTGTTACTTGTTGTTTTTCCCTTGCTGCTTTTAATATGTTTCTTTGTATTTAATTTTTGACAATTTGATTAATATGTGTCTTGGAGTATTTCTCCTTGGATTTATCCTGTATGGGACTCTCTGTGCTTCCTGGACTTGATTAACTATTTCCTTTCCCATATTAGGGAAGTTTTCAACTATAATCTCTTGAAATATTTTCTCAGTCCCTTTCTTTTTCTCTTCTTCTTCTGGAACCCCTATAATTCGAATGTTGGTGCATTTAATGTTGTCCCAGAGGTCTCTGAGACTGTCCTCAGTTCTATTCATTCTTTTTTCTTTATTCTGCTCTGCAGTAGTTATTTCCCCTATTTTATTTTCCAGGTCACTTATCCATTTTTCTGCCTTAGTTATTTGGCTATTGATCCTATCTAGAGTATTTTTAATTTCATTTATTGTGTTGTTCATTGTTGCTTGTTTCATCTTTAGTTCTTCTAAGTCCTTGTTAAATGTTTCTTGCATTTTTCTATTCTATTTCCAAGATTTTGGATCATCTTTACTATCATTATTCTGAATTCTTTTTCAGGTAGACTGCCTATTTCCTCTTCATTTGTTCGGTCTGGTGGGTTTTTACCTTGCTACTTCATCTGCTGTGTGTTTTTCTGTTTTCTCATTTTTCTTGTCTTACTGTGTTTGGGGTCTCCTTTTTGTAGGCTGCAGGTTTGTAGTTCCCGTTGTTTTTGGTGTCTGTCTCCAGTGGCTAAAGTTCATTCAGTGGGTTGTGTAGGCTTCCTGACATAGGGGACTAGTGCCTGTGTTCTGGTGGATGAGGCTGGATCTTGACTTTCTGGTGGGTAGGTCCACGTCTGGTGGTGTGTTTGGGGGTGTCTGTGGCCTTATTATGATTTTAGGCAGCCTCTCTGCTAATGGGTGGTGTTGAGTTCCTGTCTTGCTAATTGTTTGGCCTAGGGTGTCCAGCACTGTAGCTTGCTGGTCGTTGAGTAAAGCTGGGTGCTGCTGTTGAGATGGAGATCTCTGGGAGATTTTCGCCATTTGATATTATATGGAGCTGGGAGGTCTCTTGTGGACCAGTGTTCTGAAGTTGGCTCTCCCACCTCAGAGGCACAGCACTGACTCCTGGCTGCAGCACCAAGAGCCTTTCATCCACACGGCTCAGAATAAAATGGAGAAAAAGTAGAAAGAAAGAAAGAAAGAAAAAAGAAAGAAAGAAAGAAAGGAAGAAAGGAAGGAAGGAAGGAAGAAAGGAAGGAAGGAAGGAAGAAAGAAAGAAAGGAAGGAAGGAAGGAAGAAAGAAAGGAGGGAGGGAGGGAGGAAGGAAAAAAGAAAGAAAGAAAGAACGAAAGAAAGAAAGAAAAGAAAAGAAATTAAAGTAAGATAAAATTAGATAAAGTTATTAAAATAAAAAATTATTATTAAGAAAAAAAATTTGTTTAAAGAGAAAAGCAACTACAAAGAAATGGACAAATAGAACCCTAGGACAAATGGTGAAAGCAAAGCTATACAGACAAAATCTCACACAGAAGCATACACATACACACTCACAAAAAGAGGAAAAGGGGAAAAAATAATAAATCTTGCTCTCAAAGTCCACCTCCTCAATTTGGAATGATTCGTTGGCTATTCATGTATTCCACAGATGCAGGTTACATCAAGTTGATTGTGGAGCTTTAATCTGCTGCTCCTGAGGCTGCTGGGAGAGATTTCCCTTTTTCTTCTCTGTTCGCACAGCTCCCAGGGCTCAGCTTTGGATTTGGCCCTACCTCTGCATGTAGGTCGCCGGAGGGCATCTGTTCTTCACTCAGACAGGACAGGGTGAAAGGAGCAGCTGATTCGGGGACTCTGGCTCACTCAGGCCGGGAGGAGGGAGGGGTCCGGAGTGCTGGGCGAGCCTGCGGCGGTAGAGACCGGCGTGACGTTGCACAGCCTGAGGTGCGCCGTGCGTTCTCCCGGGGGAGTTGTCCCTGGATCCCGGGACCCTGGCAGTGGCGGGCTGCACAGGCTCCCCGGAAGAGGGGTGTGGATAGTGACCTGTGCTCGCACACAGGCTTCTTGGTGGCGGTAGCAGCAGCCTTTGTGTCTCATGCCCATCTCTGGGGTCTGCGCTTTTACCTGCGGCTCACGCCCGTCTCTGGAGCTCCTTTAAGAAGCGCTCTTAATCCCCTCATGCACCAGGAAACAAAGAGGGAAGAAAAAGTCTCTTGCCTCTTAGGCAGTTCCAGACTTTTCCCCGGACTCCCTCCCGGCTAGCCGTGGTGCACTAACCCCCTCCAGGCTGTGTTCATGCCACCAACCCGTCCTCTCCCTGAGCTCCGACCCAAGCCCAAGCCTCAGCTCCCAGCCCGTCCTGCCCCGGCAGGTGACCAGACAAGCCTCTCGGGCTGGTGAGTGCTGGTCAGAACCGATCCTCTGTGCGGGAATCTCTCTGCTTTGCCCTCCGCACCTGTTTCTGCGCTCTCCTCCACGGCTCCAAAGCTTTCCCCCTCTGCCACCCGCAGTCTCCACGCGCGAAGGGGCTTCCTAGTGTGTAGAAACCTTTCCTCCTTCACAGCTCCCTCCCGCTGGTGCAGGTCCCGTCCCTATTCTTTTGTCTCTGTTTATTCTTTTTTCTTTTGCCCTACCCAAGTAGGTGGGGACTTTGCCTTTTGGGAGGTCTGAGGTCTTCTGCCAGCGTTCAGTAGGTGTTCTGTAGGAGTTGTTCCACGTGTAGATGTATTTCTGGTGAATCTGTGGGGAGGAACGTGATCTCCACATCTTACTCTTCCTCCATCTTCCCCTCATCCCTGGAGATAGGGTCTTTACAGAGGTAATAAACTTAAAATGAGGGCATTAGGGTGGGTCCTAATCCAATATGACTGATATCCTTATAAAAAAGGGAAATTTTGAAGGCAGACACACACACAGGGAGAACACCCTGTGAACATCAAGGCAGAGATCAGAGTGATGCTTCTACAAGTCAGGGAACACCAAAGATTGCCAGCAAACCACCAGAAGCTAGGGGAGAGGCCTGGAACAGAGACTTCCTCACAACTCTCAGAAGGAACCAACACTGCTGACACCTTGATCTCGGATTTCAAGCCTCTAGAACTGTGAGACAATAAAAATTTTTGTGTTTTTTTAAAAGGACAGGAGTATAAGACAAAACACAAGAAATATATCCTAATATATGAAGAACTAGATTACTAATGGGAATATTATGGACTATTTCCTGAATGAAGGAACTAAGCTATAAACTAGTATAAACAGTGATTGACTGTGTAGTCTTAATCTATCACCTCATCCTTCTTTGCCTTTACTTTTTGTTTGAAAAACAACTATTCCAACCTCTCTCTAAATATACTTCATAGAGACGTCGTGAGGAATTATTTGACTTTCTGGAAATTACTTTCAGTTACTATAAATTTGCAGAGAAAAGTTATGTGTAAAGCAAAATTATGTAAGCATTTATGTAAGGGAACAAACACAGAAGTGTTTTTCAGTTCAAGAATTAATTCTTTGACTCAAGTTATGGTTAAAAGATACCATAGGAGGGTTAAGGAAGTTGGCGGAAGAGTAAGACGCGGAGATCACCTTCCTCCCCACAGATACATCAGAAATACATCTACACGTGGAACAACTCCTACAGAACACCCACTGAACGCTGGCAGAAGACCTCAGACCTCCCAAAAGGCAAGAAACTCCCCACGTACCTGGGTAGGGCAAAAGAAAAAGAATAAACAGAGACAAAGCATAGGGACGGGACCTGCACTAGCAGGAAGGAGCTGTGAAGGAGGAAAGGTTTCCACACACTAGGAAGCCCCTTCGCGGGCGGAGACTGCGGGTGGCAGAGGGGGAAAGCTTTGGAGCCGCTGAGGAAAGCACAGAAACAGGGGTGCGGAGGGCAATACGGAGAGATTCCCACACAGAGCATCAGTGCCGACCTGCACTCACCAGCCCAAGATGCTTGTCTGCTCGCCCACCGGCGTGGGCAGGGGCTGGGAGCTGAGGCTTGGGCTTCGTTCGGAGCGCAGGGAGAGGAGAGGGGTTGGCAGCGTGAACACAGCCTGAAGGGGTTAGTGCACCACGCATAGCTGGGAGGAAGTCAGGGAAAAAGTCTGGACCTGCCGAAGAGGCAAGAGGCTTTTGCTTCCCTCTTTGTTTCCTGGTGCATGAGGAGAGGAGATTAAGAGTACTGCTTAAAGGACCTCCAGAGACGGGCGCAAGCCGTGGCTAACAGCACAGACCCCAGAGACGGGCATGAGATGCTAAGGCTGCTGCTGCCGCCACCAAGAAGCCTGTGTGCGAGCACAGGTCACTATCCACACCCCTCTTCCGGGGAGCCTGTGCAGCCCGCCACTGCCGGGGTCACGGGATCCAGGGACAACTCCCCCGGGAGAACGCACGGCGCGCCTCAGGCTGGTGCAACGTCATGCCGGCGTCTGCCGCCGCAGGCTCTCCCCGCATCCGTACCCCTCCCTCCTCCCGGCCAGAGTGAGCCAGAGCCCCCGAATCAGCTGCTCCTTTAACCCTGTCCTGCCTGAGCGAAGAACAGACGTCCTCCGGCGACCTACACGCAGAGGTGGAGCCAAATCCAAAGCTGAACTGCAGGAGCTGTGCGAACAAACAAGAAAAAGGGAAATCTCTCCCAGCAGCCTCAGAAGCAGTGGATTAAAGCTCCACAATCAACTTGATGTACCCTGCAACTCTGGAATACATGAATAGACAATGAATCATCCCAAATTGAGGAGGTGGACTTTGGGAGCAAGATAGATTACTTTTTCACCTTTTCTTCTTTTTGTGAGTGTGAATGTGTATGCTTCTGTGTGAGATTTTGTCTGTAAAGCTTTGCTTTCACCATTTGTCCTAGGGTTCTGTCCGTCCATTTTTTTTTTACTTTAAAAAAATTTTTTTCCCTTAATAGTTTTTATTTTAATAACTTTATTTTATCTTACTTTATTTTATGTTCTTTCTTTCTTTCTCCTTTTTCTCTTTTCCTCTAAGCCGTTTGGAGGACAGGTTCTTGGTGCTCCAGCCAGGAGTCAGTGCTGCGCCTCTGAGGTGGGAGAGCCAACTTTAGGACATTGGTCCACAAGAGACCTCCCAGCTCCACGTAATATCAAACAGCAAAAATCTCCCAAAGATCTCCATCTCAGCACCAACACCCAGCTTCAACCAACAACCCGCAAGCTACAGTGCTGGACACCCTAGGCCAAACAACTAGCAAGACAAGAACACAACCCCACCCATTAGCAGAGAGGCTGCCTAAAGTCATAATAAGGCCCCAGACACCCCAAAACACCACCAGACGTGGACCTGCCCACCAGAAAGACAAGATCCAGCCTCATCCACCAAAACACAGGCACTAGTCCCCTCCACCAGGAAGCCTACACAACCCACCGAACCAACTTTAGCCACTGGAGACAGACACCAAAAACAACGGGAACTACAAACCTGCAGCCTGCAAAAAGGGGACCCCAAAAACAGTAAGAGAAGCAAAATGAGAAGACGGAAAAACAAACAGCAGATGAAGGAGCTAGGTAAAAACCCACCAGACCTAACAAATGAAGAGGAAATAGGCAGTCTACCTGAAAAAGAATTCAGAATACTGATAGTAAAGATGATCCAAAATCTTGGAAATAGAATAGAGAAAATGGAAGAAACATTTAACAAGGACCTAGAAGAACTAAAGATGAAACAAGCAATGATGAACAACACAATAAATGAAATTAAAAATGATCTAGAAGGGATCAATAGCAGAATAACTGAGGCAGAAGAACGGATAAGTGACGTGGAGGATAAAATAGTGGAAATAACAACTGCAGAGCAGAATAAAGAGAAAAGAGTAAAAAGAACTGAAGACAGTCCCAGAGACCTCTGGAACAACATTAAACGCACCAACATTCGAATTATAGGGGTCACAGAAGAAGAAGAGAAAAAGAAAGGGACTGAGAAAATATTTCAAGAGATTATAGTTGAAAACTTCCCTAATATGGGAAAGGAAATAGTTAATCAAGTCCAGGAAGCACAGAGAGTCCCATACAGGATAAATTCAAGGAGAAACACTCCAAGACACATATTAATCAAACTATCAAAAATTAAATACAAAGAAAACATATTAAAAGCAGCAAGGGAGGGCTTCCATGGTGGCACAGTGGTTGAGAGTCCACCTGCCAATGCAGGGGATACGGGTTCATGCCCCGGTCCGGGAAGATCCCATATGCCACGGAGCAGCTGGGCCTGTGAGTCATGGCTGCTGAGCCTGCGCGTCCGGAGCCTGTGTTCTGCAATGGGAGAGGCCCCAAAATGAGAGGCCCGCGTAAGGCAAAAAAAAAAAAAAAAAAAAAAAAAAAAAAGCAGCAAGGGAAAAACAACAAATAACACAAAAGGGAATCCCCATGGTTAACAGCTGATCTTTCAGCAGAAACTCTGCAGCCAGAGGGGAGTGGCAGGATATATTTAAAGTGATGAAGGAGAAAAACCTACAACCAAGATTACTCTACTCAGCAATGATCTCATTCAGATTTATTGGAGAAATTAAAATGTTTACAGACAAGCAAAATCTGAGAGAGATCAGCACCACAAAACCAGCTTTACCACAAATGCTAAAGGATCTTCTCTAGGCAAGAAACACAAGAGAAGGAAAAGACCTACAATAACAAACTCAAAACAATTATGAAAATGGGAATAGGAACATACATATTGATAATTACCTTAAATGTAAATGGATTAAATGCTCCCACCAAAAGACACAGACTGGCTGAATGGATACAAAAACAAGACCCATATATATGCTGTCTACAAGAGACCCACTTCAGACCTAGAGGAACATACAGACTGAAAGTGAGGTGATGGAAAAAGATATTCCATGCAAATGGAAACCAAAAGAAAGCTGGAGTAGCAATTTCCATATCAGACAAAATAGACTTTAAAATAAAGACTATTATAAGAGACAAAGAAGGACAGTACATAATGATCAAGGGATCCATCCAAGAAGAAGATATAACAATTGTAAATATTTATGCACCCAACATAGGAGCACCTCAATACATAAGGCAAATACTAACAGCCATAAAAGGGGAAATCGACAGTAACACATTCATAGTAGGGGACTTTAACACCCCACTTTCACCAATGGACAGGTCATCCAAAATGAAAATAAATAAGGAAACACAAACTTTAAATGATACATTAAACAAGATGGACTTAATTGATATTTATAGGACACTCCATCCAAAAACAACAGAATACACATTTTTCTCAAGTGCTCATGGAACATTCTCCAGGATAGATTATAACTTGGGTCACAAATCAAGCCTTGGTAAATTTAAGAAAATTGAAATCATATCAAGTATCTTTTCTGACCACAATGCTATGAGACTAGATATCAATTTCAGGAAAAGATCTGAAAAAAATACAAACACATGGAGGCTAAACAATATGCTACTTAATAATGAAGTGATCAGTGAAGAAATCAAAGAGGAAATCAAATAATACCTAGAAACAAATGACAATGGAGACACGACAACCGAAAACCTATGGGATGCAGAAAAAGCAGTTCTAAGAGGGAAGTTTATAGGAATACAATCCTACCTTAAGAAACAGGAAACATCTCGAATAAACAATCTAATCTTTCACCTAAAGCAATAAGAGAAAAAAGAACAAAAAAACCCCACAGTTAGCAGAAGGAAAGAAATCATAAAGATCAGATCAGAAATAAATGAAAAGGAATGAAGGAAACCATAGCAAACATCAATAAAAGTAAAAGCTGGTTCTTTGAGAAGATAAACAAAATTGATAAACCATTAGCCAGACTCGTCAAGAAAAAAAGGGAGAAGACTCAAATCAATAGAATTAGAAATGAAAAAGGAGAAGTAACAACTGACACTGCAGAAATACAAAGGATCATAATAGATTACTACAAGCAACTCTATGCCAATAAAATGGACAACCTGGAAGAAATGGACAAATTCTTAGAAATGTACAACCAGCCGAGACTGAACCAGGAAGAAATAGAAAATATGAACAGACCAATCACAAGCACTGAAATTGAAAATGTGATTAAAAATCTTCCAACAAACAAAAGCCCAGGACCAGATGGCTTCACAGGTGAATTCTATCAAACATTTAGAGAAGAGTTACTAACACCTATCCTTCTCAAACTCTTCCAAAATATAGCAGAGGGAGGAACACTCCCAAACTCATTCTATGAGGCCACCATCACCCTGATACCAAAACCAAACAAGGATGTCACAAAGAAAGAAAACTACAGGCCAATATCACTGATGAACGTAGTTGCAAAAATCCTCGACAAAATACTAGCAAACAGAATCCAAAAGCACATTAAAAGGATCATACACCATGATCAAGTGGAGTTTATTCCAGGAATGCAAAGATTCTTCAATATACACAAATCAATCAACATGATACACCATATTAAGAAACTGAAGGAAAACAACCATATGATCATCTCAATAGATGCAGAGAATGATTTTGACAAAATTCAACACCCATTTTTGATAAAAACCCAGCAGAAAGTAGGCATAGAGGGAACTTTCCTCAACATAATAAATGCCATATATGACAAACCCACAGCCAACGTAGTCCTGAATGGTGAAAAACTGAAATCTTTTCCACTAAGATCAGGAACAAGACAAGGTTGACCACTCTCCCCACTATTATTCAACATAGTTTTGTAAGTTTTAGCCACAGCAATCAGAGAAGAAAAAGAAACAAAAGGAATCCAAATCGGAAAAGAAGAAGTAAAGTCACTGTTTGCAGATGACATGATACCATACATAGAGAATCCGAAAGATGCTACCAGAACACTACAAGCACTAATCAATTAATTTGGTAATGTAGCAGGATACAAAATTAATGCACAGAAATCTCTGGCATTGTTATACACTAATGATGAAAAGTCTGAAAGTGAAATCAAGAAAACACTCCCATTTACCACTGCAACAAAAAGAATAAAATATCTAGGAATAATCCTACCTAAGAGGACAAAATACCTGTATGCATAAAATTATGACACTTTTGAAAGAAATTAAAGATGATACAAATAGATGGAGAGATATACCATGTTCTTGGATTGGAAGAATCAACATTGTGAAAATGACTCTACTACCCAAAGCAATCTACAGATTCAATGCAATCCCTATCAAACTACCACTGGCATTTTTCACAGAACTAGAACAAAAAATTTCACAATTTGTTTGGAAGCACAAGAGACCCTGAATAGCCAAAACAATCTTGAGAACGAAAAATGGAGCTGGAGGAATCAGGCTCCCTGACTTCAGACTATAGTACAAAGCTGCAGTAATCAAGACAGTATGGTACTGACACAAAAACAGAAATATAGATCAATGGAACAGGATAGAAAGCCCAGAGATAAACCCACGCACATATGGTCACCTTATCTTTGATAAAGGAGGCAAGAATATACAGTGGAGAAAAGACAGCCTCTTCAATAAGTGGTGCTGGGAAAACTGGACAGGTACATATAAAAGAATGAAATTAGAACACTCCCTAACACCATACACAAAAATAAGCTCAAAATGGATTAAAGACCTAAATATAAGGCCAGACAGTATAAAACTCTTAGAGGAAAACAAAGGGAGAACTCTCTATGACATAAATCACAGCAAGATCCTTTTTGACCCACCTCCTAGAGAAATGGAAATAAAAACAAAAATAAACAAATGGGACCTAATGAAACTTGAAAGCTTTTGCACAGCAAAGGAAATCATAAACAAGACCAAAAGACAACCCTCAGAACGGGAGAAAATATTTGCAAATGAAGCAACTGACAAAGGATTAATCTCCATGATATACAAGCAGCTCATGTAGCTCAATAATAAAAAAATAAAGAACCCAATCCAAAAATGGGCAGAAGACCTAAATAGACATTTCTCCAAAGAAGATACACAGATTGCCAATAAACACATGAAAGAATGCTCAACATCATTAATCTTTGGAGAAATGCAAATCAAAACTACAATGAGATATCATCTCACACCAGTCAGAATGGCCATCATCAAAAAAGCTAGAAACAATAAATGCTGGAGAGGGTGTGGAGAAAACAGAACACTCTTGCACTGCTGGTGGGAATGTGAATTGGTACAGCCACTATGGAGAACAATATGGATGTTTCTTAAAAAACTACAAATAGAACTACCATATGACCCAGCAATCCCACTACTGGGCATATACCCTGAGAAAACCATAACTCAAAAAGAGTCATGTACCAAAATGTTCATTGCAGCTCTATTTACAATAGCCAGGACATGGAAGCAACCTAAGTGTCCATCAACAGATTAATGGATAAAGAAGATGTGGCCCATATATACAATGGCATATTACTCAGCCATAAAAAGAAACGAAATTGAGTTATTTGTAGTGAGGTGGATGGACCTAGAAAATGTCATACAGATTGAAGTAAGCCAGAAAGAGAAAAACAAATACTGTATGCTAACACATATATATGGAATCTAAGAAAAAAAAAAAGAAAAAGGTCATGTAGTACCTCGGGTAAGACGGGAATAAAGACACAGATCTACTAGAGCACGGACTTGAGGATATGGGGAGGGAGAAGGGCAAGCTGTGACAAAATGAGAGTGGCATGGACATATATACACTACCAAATGTAAAATAGATAGCTAGTGGGAAGCAGCTGCATAGCACAGGGAGATCAGCTAGGTGGTTTGTGACCATCTAGAGGGGTGGGATAGGGAGGGTGGGAGGGAGGGAGACGCAAGAGGAAAGATATATGGGAACATATGTATATGTATAACTGATTCACTTTGTTATAAAGCAGAAACTAACACACCATTGTAAAGCAATTATACTCCAGTAAAGATGTTAAAAAAAAAAGTACCATAGTTATTGGAAATCAAGAAAACAATTTAGTCTTTCTTTCAGAAGTTCTGTGTGAATTTTCTATTTTTTTAATTATATTTGGTTTTGAAAATGCACCCATTCACAAAATGTGTGGGCAGTTGGACAAAACAGATGTATAATCCTCTTAAATGGGACAGGACTCAAGTTAAAGTATGATTGAACATTTAAGAACACAATGAGGGAAAGGCTCGCCTTTCTCCTCTATCTGAAGTTGCCAAGTGAAACCTTCCAAATATTCTAGAGGAAAGGGATGCCTCTGACTCATATTCTGTTTTCCTTTGAGTCTTGCTCAACTTTTGTTTCCAATGGAAAAAGGAAGGACAAAGGAATCAGAGTAAAAGTCAAGGAACTAATTTTGCGTGGGAGGAAAGTACAGCTGTGTCATCTCTAGGCTATGATTATATAAAAAGAAAAACTTTGTAAAAGAACCCAAACCTTAACTTATTCAATGCATTAATTTGAAGACGAAGGTAAGATGTTAAAGAATGGTGGGACTGAGTTGCTCCTTCAGAATCATGGTCTTTCTCTGTGTCTTATAGACACTTTAAAGATTGCAAAGCTTTCCTCCAGAACCATTTCTAAGGCTGGTGAAACTGGCTCCTTCTGCATACTTCAAATCTATCTATCAATGGAAATTTAACACCCCCCAAAAATGCTAGTTTCGGATATACAAGGATTGAAATGTTCACAGAACGCTCTAGGAGTGTATGAGTTTGGCTGGATTTATCTTGCTCTAAGGTCAATTCAATCCTGAAAATCCTAAAGTCCCTTCCCTCAAATAGGGAACCATAGGTTCAGGTGAACAGTACCCTCTCTTGCTACAAAAAATAAATTGATATCGTCTGTAGGACCAAGACTTCTGGGGCAAAAAGAACAAGTAAAAATTAAAATACTGGGTGTACCATTTAGCTCAACTCTTTCATATTGAAGATGATGCAGTGGAGGCTCAGAGATAGAAGTATGCACTGAAACATCCTGAGATCTCTTCCCTACGTCATGCGGAACTAGCCTCACCCCCAGGCCTCACTCCTGGTCTGCCTACCCTCTTGCTGCAGTGATGAGAGAACTATAAATATCTCATCAGGTCTCAGTGAATCCTTGCCTGGTTGACTGAGTTAACTAGAGAGGAAGAGTTAGCGGTCTTTATGGCTACCCTTCCATCCGCACCCTTGCTCTCTAGATTCTGAAACAGTAGGGGTTCTGGGCGCAGGCCTTTGAGCAAGCTGGGGAGGGTGGGGGGTAACTGAAAATGTCAGCGAGGAAGCAGGGTCTGGCACTCCCAAGGGAAAAACTAAGTGGTACGCATGGCCCTTGCATTTTCCACCTTTCCTTCACTTCTTCTTTCCTTTGAAAATGTTTTCTTTTGAGCAAGACTAAAGGCAAACAGAATATGTATCAGAGGCATCTTTCTCTCGAGACTTTGGAAGGTCTCACTTAGTATCTTTAGAAGGGGAAGGAAGGTAAGCCTTTTCCTCACTGACAATGTCTAGCAAACCGTTCTTCAGCTTGAATCCTGGCCCATTTCATAGGCCTCTGGTTGTACATCCACTTTGCCTGACTGCCCAGTGGTTTTATGAATGGACATATTTTCAGACAAAATGACTTGTTTAGAATGATGTTCAAATTTTAATATGCATAGACATCACCAGGAGGGCCTGTTGAAACACAGATTGCTGGGCCTCAAACCTAGTTTATAATGTAGGAGGTGCCTGGGTGGAACAAGTTCTAACAAGCTCCCAGGTGATGCTGCTGCTGGTTCTAGCATTCAGGGCTAATGGGAACAATGTCCCCCAGGACCCAGCCTTAGATGTGCTCACCTTACCTGCTTCCACATCTCTGATAAGCCCCCTTTTCGTACTGACTCAGTGAGAAGCTATATCTCATGTGAGAGGGAGACAGTGACAATAATGAGCATTGTCATCTTCTCAGAGGAACCACCTTGCTGCTTTTATTCCTAACTCTTAAGGAACTCTTAGACTTCCTTTTAGGCTCTTTATTTATCTTACTCCTCACATATAAATGACCACAAAGTCCTAGATTCTGTATCCTAAATATCTACAGAAGCTCTCCCCTACCTCTCCATCTCCTTTCTCACCTCCTTGACCCAGGTGAACATGATCTTTAGCCCAGAATTCTGCAGCAGCTCCCTATTTGGTCTTGTCTTTCTCTCCACTGTCAGAGCAAGGTTCCTAAAACAGAAATCTGATCCGAAAACTGGTCTGCTCAGAATTGCTCCAGTGTGTCCCTTTGGCTTTCAGGAGAAAGATAGAAGGGCAGCAATATCTTGGGGACATTTATTTTGCCTTTCCATCATCCTCTTCCTTCCTCCAATCATACCAACACTCATAGCATTCGAGATCACACTTGGCAGAAGGAGAAGAGGTTCAACTGGTTAACCTCCTTCCACTTAAAACAGCTACCTTTCATTTTAGTTTAATAAGCATTTATAGCTACCTACTATCTGCAATGCCTGACACTTTTTTCTAATGCTCACAAAAATCAGGTGGGTTACTGGGAGGAAAGAATGAGACACAGAGTTAAGGAGCTGACTAAGGTTATATCGAGGTAGTTAGATGATAAATTTGGAAGAGAAAACAGGTCTCTTGTTGCCTATCCAGGTTTCTTGCCATTGAACCTCACAATAGCCTTCATTTGTTTTTCAAATGTATGAGTTAGGAAGTAGAGGGTAAATGAATAAGCCCTGGCTTCAGACACTCCAGATTAGAAAACTGGTTCTGCGATGAGGTAAGTATGAGTACGTTTCTCACCTTTTTGAGCCTCCATTTCCTCATCCTGAATTAACCTTTGTTCATTTTTTATTATCCTTCTAATAAGCCCCTTGTGGTAGCAGTATTCTAAGATGACTCCAGTGATCCCTGCCTCCTGGTATCCATGCCTTCATGTACCTTTCTCCTGTGGAGTGTGGACAGGATATGCAACTTGCTTCTAACTAATAGGATATGGTGATGGGCATGAGGTATCCCTCCCATAATTATGTTGTGTTATAGAAGGGATTTTGCAGGTGAAAGTAAATTCCTAAACAGTGTGACGTTGACTTAATTAAAAGGCGATTATCCTAGATGGGCCTGCCCTAATCAGGTAGTCCTTTAAAAGAGGGCTTCTTCTTTCCCTGAGCCCAGAGACTCCAGACAGTGGGGCTTCTCTTCCTCCTGCTGGCTCTGAGTTGTACAGATGTAAGAAAATCAATTCTTCCAACATCCACATGAACGTGCAAGAGGACCCCTGAATCTCAGGTGAGACTGCAGCCCCTTGAGTGCAGTCTTGTGAGACCCTAAGCAGAGGAGCCAGCTAAGCTTTGCCTAGACTCCTGACTCCTGGAAACTGTGAGATAATAATTGCATATTGTTTTAAGCTGCTAAATTTGCATTAACTTGTTATGCAGCAATAACTAACTAATACATTCCCCTTTCCCTGTAATTTCACCACCATCTCCCCCTCGCCCCTCAAAAAAAGGGGTAGGAGGGGACAAAGATCAAAGAGCAGACTCTATGGACCGAGTGGAACTGGTTCGAGAGCAATCACATCTTTACTCACCTGTAACCCTAGTTAGACAGAATGGCTTTCAGCAGTGCTGCTCTGAGAAACCAGATGGTGTATGCTGATGGGGTATAGTCTACGGGGACAGAGGAGTGTGGGGTTGGACTAGAGGACAGTTGTGTTTACTTTTTCCATAGTTGTGCCTTTTTCTGGAACTCCAGGAGGGGAGAGTCATGCCCGGGAAGAGGGTAGAACTGGCTCTGGAAGGTTAAGTAACAAAGAAGGCCATATAAAATGACTGGCACAGCAATAATGCAGGAGGTTGAGAAATGGAGCTGGGTTTGAAGACACAACACCCACAAGTCAGTTTAATTCTGTCACTAGCTGTTTTAGGACTACAGTTCCTCACTGCACCTCTTGGGATTTTGATTTCCTCAACTCTAACACAACAGAATTATATGTTTGGTAGTTTCTAATTCCTTTAGAAATATACTGCCTTTCTCAAGTGAAATGGAGAAAAGAGATGAAAAGCGAAGCTGTTCTGGTTAAAGCAGAGGACCCAACATAAAAACTACTGCAGGGGATAAGCCCCAGGCTCTCTTCTGACTCAGGTATCTCCTCATGATGCTATGGCTCTCCAGCAGAGGCTGGCCAGGATACAGACTGGGAGGATGCATACAGGTTTAAGCACCTTGCCACTTTTGCAGGGGCCGTACAAGTGTGGTAGGGCTGGTGGGGAGCCAGCTCATGTATAAGAGCATGAGCCCTACTTCTGCAGGGCCTCCAAGGCTCACATCAAGAACAGACACATCTGTCTTGTTTCTAGCCATTCCTTCACTGGGCTCAGAGCTGGTCAGCCAGAACTTTCTCTGAGGCTCCAAAGACTGCTCTACTCTGAGTCCCAGCTAGAAAGGGTGAACAACGTAAGTTTCATTTTCATTACATGAACTGTTCCAGGAAAGTCAGTCTGTCCCTCAGAGACTCCAGACAGCAGGGCCTCTCTTCCTCCAGCTGGCTCTGAGTTCTACAGATGTAAGAAAAGCAATTCTTCCAACATCCACATGAACTTGCAAGAGGACCTGCATTTCAACTTCACATGGCATCAAGTAGAAACTCCCAGCTGACCCGTACTCCCATCCTCAATACTTGGTTTTGCAATTTGTCTGTTCCTATATTATACAAATCTCCACCCCCACCAACCCTCAAAGCCAGCATTATAAACACAGACAGTAGAAACAAACCTCTCTCCAGACCTTGTCGTTTGGCTCCAGCCAATTCCTTGTATAAGAAGAGCTTGTGTGTCTGTACGTTGTCTCAGATAGCTTCTTGTAGTGTGTAGAGAGAAGACTAAAGAACGAAAAGGATGTTCATGTTTTCATCCAGTGCATTTACTGAAAACCTACCACATGTCTGGTGCCATTCCAGTCGCTGTGGATACAGCAGTGAGCTAGATCGTTTCTACCTTCATGGAGCTTGCAGTCTGTAGGGGGAGAGAATAAATTTTTAAAAACAGTTATGTAGGAGACATAAACAAACAAGAACATTTAGGGTAAATGAAGACCACTGAAAGAAATAAGCAAGGATCTGGGATAAATGGGTATCAAATGGAGTGGGGGAAATGACTTTGGTTATGGGCATTCCAGAAAGGTTTCCCTGAGGATGCAGCATTAAGCTGAAACTTTGAGGCTGAGAAGAGGCCAGTCAAGCCAAGATTCCAGGAAAACACTTCTAAGATACAGGTGACAGCAAAATCAAAGACTCTGAGTCAGAAGAGAGCTCACCCTGTGTGAGGAACTGAAAGGTCAGTCTGGAAGCAGTGTGGGAACATTGAGAGGGTGGCATGCCTTTCGAGTGAATCCAGCTCTCTTTTGAAACCTTAGCTGGAGTGGAATATGTGGGTTGAGCTCTGGCTTTGCCACTTGCTACTCATTAACAGTCTGTAAGAGTCAATACAGGGAGCTCTGCTCAATATTCTGTAACCACCTAATTGGGAAAAGAATTTGAAAAAGGATAGATACATGTATATGTATAACTGAATCACTTTGTTGTACACCTGAAACGAACACAACGTTGTTAATCAACTATACTCCAATATAAAATAAAAAGTTAAAAAAAAAAAAAAGTCAATACACTTCCCCAAGTTCCTGAATCAGCCGCAGTGGCAATCACCTGACCCCAGGTGGCGCAGGCTGGTTCTTCAGGCCACTGTAATGATTAGATTGAATTTCTTCAGTGTCTTAAGGTGAGTCCCCTGGGAGACAGACTCTGAGATGGAGATTTGTACGCAGGAAGTAAATGGGGTGGCACACTTGAGAACGCCTCCTGTGAGGGAGTGAGGAAAGCGAGATTTGGTAAAGTAGTTGCAGGAAAGGTCACAGCCAATCCCAAAGGGAGCTCTGAAGCTGGGAAGGCTTTTTAGAGTCATCTCAAACTGTGGTACAGACACCAGGCCTTTTGCCTCCATGCTGACCAGTCATCAGGTGTGGGCTATCCCTAGGTAGGGAATGTAACTGGGCCAGACAGCTCCCTTCTGCTACAGGAAAGGCCCAGAGAGGGACTCAGCTGTGAGTCATCAGCAGGCAACACTCCCAGCACTGGGAGAATGTGTGTCTGCCCTGCAGTGGGAATTGGGTGACACGTCACAACGTTCGCTACACTAATAGCTATTCTAGCCGACCTGATAGCAACCAGCCATCACTGAGACTCAAATACCACTGGAATTTCTCCATAGCTGAGACCCTAGCTATTGGGAGGAGACTGTTTTGCTAGTCTCCATTTATTTTAAATATTTTCTGAGATTGCTTAGAAGTGTATTAAGGTCAATATTTGTAAGATGTTCTGTTAGGTAGGCCTCCAGGCAAATACCTTCTGTGAGGGTAAAGTAAACAAATTGCAAAAGATATGTGTTCCTGGTCACTTATATGCTATCCAGGATTTCTCAGAACTGGCCATACCCCTGGACCCCACTTTGCTGGATGGATTTCAGAGCAGGGACATCTGAAGTCCACAGAACCCAGTTCCTGGCCCTCAGAGAACAGATTAGTACAGCTCAGAGGAAAGGCTTCAGATTCACAGATGAGCTGTGTGGCAGCTCATGCTCCAATGAGGTGGCTGTATGTCTCTGTGCAAATCCAATGGCAGGCTGTCACTGGGTAGTGTGGTTGAGTACAAGACCAGCATCGGGGAATAGATGATGACGGGGGTGCAAGGTGCCATATTAGGGGAGGTCAGAAAGGCCTCTGGGATGAGAAAGTGACATCCGAGTAAAGTGAGGAAGTGAGTCATGTAGATTTCTGGAGGTAGGAAGTTCCAGAGAAAGGAAAAAATGTGCCAATGTGCTAAGGCTGAAGAATGTTCAACTCACAGTAAGGTCAGTGCAGCTGGGCACAGTGGGCCAAAGGAGGACAGGTCAGAGGGCTGCTGGGGCTAGATCATGTGGGGTCAGGAAAGCAGGCCAGGGGGAGGACTAGGGATTATTACTATATTTTTGTGAGTGAAATAGGAAGTCATTAGAGAGTTCTGAGCAAGGAGCGATATGATCTGACATTATGTTTTAAAAGGAGCACTCAGAGAACAGACAGTAGGAGGGAAGGGTAGGCAGAGCACAAGTAGGAAGCTACTGTGGTAATTGGGACATGAGAATAAGATGGTTTAAACCAGGGTAACTGCGGAGGTGGTGAGAACTGATTGGGTGCTGGATAAACTTTGGAAATAGAATTTGCTGATGATTTGGCTATAGGTGTGTGTGAGAGAGAGGAATCAAGGATGACTCCAAGTTCAAGTGTCATTTCTGCATACAGTCACTCTCCTCTCCCACCTCCACCCCCACTTTGTTTTACTACCCTCCTCTTCTGATCCTGAGGACTCACATTTCCTTACCCAAGCGCTTCAGTGTCACCTCACTCTCCCACCCCAGGCTCTCCCTCTTTGATAGGTCCTCATACTCTGCTTCTAAATGCCTTTTTATATTCCAAATTTTTCTATACTCTGTCCTAGCCTATGAATTCTCTGCATAGTGACTGGTTAACTAGTTTGCAAAAGTAAATAAAGACCAAGGTGCTAGTTTGAAAATGTCATACACCCCTACCACCAACACCCCATACATTTCTATTTTTAGTACATCACCCCTGCCTTATCTCACAGTCATGACCAATAAAGGAATTTTAGGCACTTGAGAGTCAATGGTGAGAGATGTGAGGTCTGGGGGCCTTTTCTAGAAGGAGCTACTTCATTTATATTATCCCCACAGCAATCTGATCAATATTTTTATTCCCATACTACTGAGCAAAGAACTGAGATTCCAAGGGCCTGGGCCCAAGACATGGCTGGTAAATAACAGAGCTGGGATCCAACCCAAACTGTCTGACTCCAGGGTCCGAGCTCTTCCCCTCCATCCCAAGCCCTGCTGGAGCAGAAGGGTGTGCAAATGATTTCTGGGTTAGAAGGACACCAAGAATGGGCCTGCTCTCTAGCTGTGGCACATTCCTGTTACTTCTGAGCTTCAGGCAGACAAGAGAGAACTCAAAATGCCACCTGGTAAATACTTCTAGTGTTTGCTTCTAGTGCTCAAGATAGTTTTACAAATGACTGTTACTTCAGAGCTATGCTCTGCCAATTCGCTACAACTCCAAATTGCCTGCTTTAGAGTCTAGAAGCCCTACATGTGCTTTTGAGCACAAGCTCTGGTCATTTTCAGTCCTCTGGAACAGTCTGATAGTGGACAGTGGTAAAGTAAAATTATAGTTGGAGTTGGGATTTTTTTTTTTTTCTCACAGACACCTTGAAATGTGGTGTTTAGTATTTCCTGGCATGAGCTTGGGATCTACTCACATCTCTCTCACCACTTGTAATGTGACTGTAGCACAATAGGTCTATTCTGAATCTTTTTATCCGTTACCTCTATCTATAGGTTCAGAGAAAGAATGAACCATTAATGACCTCATCAATTTAATAGACTATGTCAACTTCTCTATCTAGTCCTATAAACAGAAAATCAGACTTGTGGTTTCCTGCTGCCCATCTGGATTTTCTAACTGCCTTTCAGCCATGAACTTTATTCTTCCTGATCAGAAACAGAGACATATGGGGAAGGGGGATGGGGAGAGAGGAAGGAAATAGTAATGAATCTTATCAAGGCAACTTCCAACCCTGGGATTATGTCATTCAACTAGGATACGCTTTTGCAGGTAAGGATACCAGTTGGTATGTGTTTCCTTTCCTCGGAAAATACTTTGTGTCAAACTGTTTTTCACATAATACTAAAGTTTACTCATTAGCTCACATTGGTAGTCCATTTACCTTTTAGGAAAAGCTCACCATCACAGATCTATATTAAATTTTTTAGGTATTTAAAAGATAATTTTATGTTTTAGTAAGAGTAACTTTTATGTATGTTGCTGTTAAACTTTAGCAAACAATCAAATAGTCATACAGGAATGTAGCTGTAGCTTGATTAGGGACTATTAGCACTCAAATTAATTGATTTTAAATAGTAGTAATAAACTTTATAAGTATTAAATAATATTTTTAAAGTAACAAATAAAACATCAATGTTTATTTTTTGTTTCCCTGGGCTACTTTTAAAAAAGTAACATTTAATGATTTTTGCTAATAAAGTAGAACAGTGGTCTAGCAAAAGGGAATTACCACGTATTCAACCATACCATCTGCTGTTACCATGTAAAACAAGACTAATTGATGTGCTAGGCATTTTACATATGTTGTCACAGTAAAATATCCGAATGACTAAATTCAGTGCCCTGAAAAGATAATAATATCTTTGGACTACATTATACGGTAGAGGATCTGCAACAGTTAAATTTTAAATTTTATTTTGCTCAATTTTAAAATTGGTTTGCAATTCTGAGCATAGTTAATGCTTATAATGGGCTCATTGTCCTGAAGCTTAGAATTGTCATCTTTCATTTAGTCAATAAAGTGTTTATGGAGCAACTACAATGTAATAAAGTCTGGGGTGAATCAGATAAAAATTTAATTCTAAGAAAATGATAGTCAAATGCAATTTAAATCAAAACATTTCATGGAACAAGCTCTTTCATGGAACTTTTATAAAGTGACTCAAAACTTTTGTTGGAAAAGCAAATGGCCAATAATTGCCAGGATTATTTTGTAAAAAGAGAACAAGGTAAGGAGTCTCCATCTACCAAATACCAGACTTATAATACAGACAGTGTGAGACTTCCCTGGTGGCACAGTGGTTAAGAATCTGCCTGCAAATGCAGGGGCCACAGGTTCGAGCCCTGGTCCGGGAGGATCCCACATGCCGCAGAGCAACTAAGCCCGTGCGCCACAACTACTGAACCTGCGCTCTAGAGACTGCGAGCCACAACTACTGAGCCCACATGCCACAACTGCTGAAGCCTGCGCGCCTAGAGCCCATGCTCCTCAACAGGGGAGGCCACTGCAATGAGAAACCCATGCACCGCAACAAGGAGTAGCCCCCGCTAGCCGCAACTGGGGAAAACCCGTGCTCAGCAACCAAGACCCAACACAGCCATAAATAAATAAGTTAATTAAAATAATAATAATAATAATACAGACAGTGTGTATGGATACAGGGATGAATAAATAAACCAATGCATCACAACAGAAATCCCAGAAAAACAGACATATACGAATATATATATATATATATATATATATATTTTAAACATCTTTAAAGTCCTGTGAACTGGATCAAAACACTCAAGTTTGGTGCAGCCATATGACTGAGTTCTGACCAACAGAATGTGGCAAGATGGCTTCTCCAGGCCTGGTCCATGAAACCTCCCTTGTATACTACATGTTCTTTCTTCCCTGGCCTTCTAGACAGATGTAGAAAATTTGGTGGAGCTCTCTGAGGACCAAAAAAATGACAGAGCCACTAGATGGAAGAAGCCTGAATGACTGCATAGAGCAGAGACCCTGTGCCATCCTCTTTGTGCCCCCCCAGTGTATAGCAACATAACCAAGAAATAAACCTCTGCTGTGTTAAACCACTGAAATTCAACACTGCTTGTTTTAACAGTTAGCCTAGTTTGACTAATATACCCTATAATTACATTCATATCCCCGTCTCTTCCTACTAAACAATGAACTGTTTGAGGGCAAAAACATACAGTCCTTCATCCAATGTTGCTTAGCAAACAGATGATCAATAAATACTTATTGAATTAATAAATATTCAATTAAGCCAGGAGAAAGGACTAATATATTTTATAATGTTTCCTTGCACCTACTTCTCCTAAAGTGACTATTAAAACAACCATGCACAGAAAAAGAAATTTCTTAAACATCAGAAAAATAAAATAACAAGTTAATCATATTTCACTATTTTTCAAGTATCTGATATTTTGCTGCAGTAGAAAATAAGAGATTGATCTGGAGGTTTCCAAAAGACACAATCATGCATTCTTTAAAGCAATTAAAAAAAGAAAACTTTCCATCCACTATTCTCATGAGGAAAAGAACAAAATTTGCTACATTCTGTAGGTCCAAGTTAATTCTGATCCCTAGGTTTGCATTTGAAACAAGAAAACTTTATGGAGTCACTTTCTCAAGGCTCTTTTGACTACACAGGCATTTCGACACATTTACTGGAGGCAGCCATTTGCCACAGTGTGGCAATAAATAATACACTAAGTCAAAGTGTATTAAAATGTCATTTAATGTACAACCTTCTCCCTCCTTTTTTTTAATTACTAAGAAATATTTGCAACACATTAACCCCAGGCAATCTTAGGAGACTTTCAATTTAAGAATATTAATATGTGTTTTATTGAGTACTGAGAGAATCATTAAGTATAAATTAAGGATTCCCTATGGAGAGTGACGCTAATATTAATAGATGAAATTACTGCCCCAATATCCTCCCTTTCCCAAATACGATCTATTTCAGGAAGCCCACAGAAAGTATACATGCCTATCTTCATTTTCAGATTTAAAAAGCCAGTTGTCGGGCTTCCCTGGTGGCGCAGTGGTTGAGAGTCTGCCTGCCGATGCAGGGGACATGGGTTCGTGCCCCGGTCTGGGAAGATCCCACATGACGTGGAGCGGCTGGGCCCGTGGGCCATGCCCACTGAGCCTGCGCATCCGGAGCCTGTGCTCCACAACGGGAGAGACCACAACAGTGAGAAGCGCACGTACCGCAAAAAAAAAAAAAAAAAAAAAAAAGCCAGTTGTCACTATTAAGCAGAAGTTACATGTATTGATGTAAAATAAATTAGTATATGAAAAAGAAAGATATATATGTAGGTATTACTGAATCACTTTGCTGTACACCTGACATTAATACAACATTGAAAATCAACTATACCTCAATTAAAAAAAGAAGAAAGTGCTCTAAAAACTAAATAAATAAAATAAAATAAATTAGTATTGCCATTATAGCTTTAAAAGAGAAATCAGAATTTGACACTTGGGAGAAAGGACAGCCTCTTCAATAAATGGTGCTGGGAAAACTGGACAGGTACATGTAAAAGTATGAGATTAGATCACTCCCTAACACCATACACAAAAATAAGCTCAAAATGGATTAAAGACCTAAATGTAAGGCCAGAAACTATCAAACTCTTAGAAGAAAACATAGGAAGAACACTCTATGACATAAATCACAGCAAGATCCTTTCTGACCCACCTCCTAGAGTAATGGAAATAAAAACAAAAATAAACAAATGGGACCTAATGAAACTTCAAAGCTTTTGCACAGCAAAGGAAACCATAACCAAGACCAAAAGACAACCCTCAGAATGGGAGAAAACATTTGCAAATGAAGCAACTGACAAAGGATTAATCTCCAAAATTTATAAGCAGCTCATGCAGCTCAATAACAAAAAAACAAACAACCCCATCCAAAAATGGGCAGAAGACCTAAATAGACATTTCTCCAAAGAAGATATACAGAATGCCAACAAACACATGAAAGAATGCTCAACATCATTAATCATTAGAGAAATGCAAATCAAAACTACAATGAGATATCATCTCACACCAGTCAGAATGGCCATCATCAAAAAATCAAGAAACAATAAATGCTGGAGAGGGTGTGGAGAAAAGGGGACACTCTTGCACTGCTGGTGGGAATGTGAATTGGTTCAGCCACTGTGGAGAACAGTATGGAGGTTCCTTAAAAAACTACAAATAGAATTACCATATGACCCAGCAATCCCACTACTTGGCATATACCCTGAGAAAACCAAAATTCAAAGAGAGTCATGTACCAAAATGTTCATTGCAGCTCTATTTACAATAGCCAGGACATGGAAACAACCTAAGCGCCCATCATCGGATGAATGGATAAAGAAGATGTGGCACATATACACAATGGAATATTACTCAGCCTTAAAAAGAAATGAAATTGAGCTATTTGTAATGAGATGGATAGACCTAGAATCTGTCATACAGAGTGAAGTAAGTCAGAAAGAAAAAGACAAATACCGTATGCTAACACATATATATGGAATTTAAGGGAAAAAAATGTCATGAAAAACCTAGGGGTAAGATAGGAATAAAGACGCAGACCTACTGGAGAACGGACTTAAGGATATGGGGAGGGGGAAGGGTGAGTTTTGACAGGGCGAGAGAGCGTCCTGGACATATACACACTAACAAACGTAGTAAGGTAGATAGCTGGGGGGAAGCAGCCGCAAGGCACAGGGATATTAGCTCGGTGCTTTGTGACAGCCTGGAAGGGTGGGATGGGGAGAGTGGGAGGGAGGGAGACGCAAGAGGGAAGACATATGGGAACATATGTATATGTATAGCTGATTCACTTTGTTGTAAAGCAGAAACTAACACACCATTGTAAAGCAATTATACCCCAATAAAGATGTTTAAAAAAAAAAAAAAAAAAAAGAATTTGACACTTGAACCATTCACTCAGTCCTGTAAATTCTTAGAGAACGGACAGTTGCTTTAGTGAAGAATGACTGGATGGCCTTTTCGGAAATGAGCAAGTCTGGTAAATACATGTCTCTTGATTATGTGTACTGTGTCTGCTACATGATGTCTGGGTGTCTCCTCATCCCTACCCTATCTTACCCTTACCTTGTGCCTTACCAGTTTCTTTGCCAAGGGATAGGGTAAGGATTTTAATATTTCTCAATATTAAAAGGAGTTGAAATTTTAATATGGTTTGTTTGGGGATTGTGTGAAAAAGTCCACACATTAAAATGGCTCCTTAAAAAGGCAACTGCAAAGTACCATTTATCCCCTCTATCATTTTCTGCCCAACTCCCACCATTTTGTCAACTTTTGTTTTGCCTGAATGGCTTCATGCCAAAGCAACTTTGGGTGCACAGTTGGGTGATTTGGGTTTCTAATTGTTGAGCATCTTCTATCTCAGCACAAATAAAAGCACACATATTTTCTTAATATTCTTCCATGTATGTTACTCATATTGTGAATGTTGTTTATGATTTTCATCCTGGTCAAAAAACAATCCTTGGGCTTCCCTGGTGGCGCAGTGGTTTAGAGTCCGCCTGCTGATGCAGGGGATACGGGTTCGTGCCCCGGTCTGGGAAGATCCCACATGCCGCGGAGTGGCTGGGCCCACGAGCCATGGCCACTGAGCCTGTGCATCCGGAGCCTGTGCTCCGCAACGGGAGAGGCCACAACAGTGAGAGGCCTGCGTACCGCAAAAAAAAAAAAAAAAAAAAAAAAACAATCCTTGCTTCAATTATAAGGAAAGTTTTAATACATTTCTTGGAAAAAAAGTAAGGAAAACATTTTGAATTGAAGTACCAAGAAAAAATTGAATGGTGAAGTATATCTACTATTCTGTTCAACGACACATTTAAATTCATGTTAAACAACTCAATGTATTAAAATATACATTTTCAATTTTCTAATAATTCAAAACTAAGACATGAATTTTTAATATTTTTCCAGGGCAGTCAGTTTCATTATGAAAATACATCTGATTTGCAAGATGCTGGGCTATAGGTGTCACATATACACTCACAAAGGCACCAGTCCTGATCACAAAAGAGGTAATGAAAGCAGGGAAAGATGGTTATATAATTAGGAGCTTGAATTAGATGCTAGCGCAAGATGTAATGTGCTGAACTTAAAATGTCTGTAGAATCAAATCTGACTTTTAAAAGAAACAGCTTTACCACAGAAAGTCCAAATAGTGTCATCGTTGTTCAAATCAAGAAGAAAGTAAAAAACCTCTTAAAAGAGAAATAGCAGTGTTTTTTCAGAGCCATTTCATGTCTGCTCTTACAATGCTTACAAATGGAAATAAAGCACATTATGATTGAGAAGAAATGAAACAACAAATTAAATATTATCTAGACACACTCCATCTCTGAGGGTTATATGCTCTGTTGTTTTTATGAGAAGGATTACTCTGTTCTGGATATCCCTATCCAGAAATGTCCCCAGGAAAATACCCCAGGCTTTTACAGGATAGTGGAACAATTGTAATCCAAAAATAGTTGGACGGGGGCAGGAGGCATCAAGGAGTACGAGAGACTTCTCAGCATATTCCTTTACTGAGACGTGAAGACTGATGATGAACTGCTTTCACTATTTGCTCTCACAGTTTAGTTTTACAATTATGGAATGAAAAGTGGCATTTTATGAGAAAACAATGTTGTCATGTTGATTAAGCATAGTTATGAAAGAGAGGGAGGTCCCCTGAACAATTTAGCAGAATAATTGTTCAGCTTTTCTCCTTTGTGCCTCTATAATCTCTCTCTATGACTCTATCAAAACCAAAATTTTCCCATCTTATGATGGCTCAAACTCTTAACTTTATTTACCCAGAATAGACTTCTATCTTGTTCTACAAACCCATGTATCCATATAGCCCTTCCTACCTGACATTTTTTCCTCCTAAACATCCTCTAGGCACTTCAAACTCCACTGAACACATTCTCATTATCCTCACTGTAATTTGTGGTCATTCTGAGAAGTGTTGCAATTATTACTGCATTCTGAAATGTCTCACCCTTGACCTTCCTCATAAAGAATACAAATCTCTGTATACAAAGAGACATAAACTGTTAATGATAGGTTTAGGTTGTTTCTCAAAGTGGTTCTTGTTCTTGCAGCAAAAAAAAAAAAATGGTATATTCCTCTATAGCCTTTACAAATATTAAAGAATAAAATGCTACAAAATCTTTTGATCTTGCTGGCAAAAATTATGTGTTAAGGCTATCTTCTATTAAAGCAGCATTATTTTTGTAGATAGGTAGGTTGGTAGGCAGAGGATGGTTAGATAGACAGGCAGATAGAGGGGAAAAAATAGAGAAATAGAGAGGTATGGATATTGGTGTTTTATAAAATAAAGGAAAAAATGGATGAATGAGTCACTGATTCTCAGTGGGGTGGAAAGACATCCAGAATGTAGTGAGCCAATCTCTCTGCTGAGGGCTCTTTCTTGGTCATTATATACACGGCTTGAGTTTTAGAGAACAATCTTATTTTCAAATATTTTGCTCCAGTATTATACCACCTGTATCAATTTTAGTCTTTAGGAAATTTGGTCACCAAATTTATAGTGGAAATTAATAAATGTGTCTCACATATTTCTGTTAGGGTCTTCAATTTTTTTCTTTAAGAGAAAATACATTAAATGTTCAGTTGTAGGACAACTTCCATTTTTCAACTTTCCACTTTAGTCATCTCTCAGTTCTCCTCTTTCTTGACCTAACAGCAGCATCCAATAAAGTTGATCCCTTCCTCCTTCTTGAATAGTCTCTTTACTTGGCTTTGGCACATCACTCTCTCTTAGTTCTCTCCTTACATCATTGGCTGCTCCTTCTCAGTCACCTTTGGCGACTCTTCCACAACTACTTGAACTCTAAACGTTGTCCTGCCCCAGGGCTCAATCTTTGGATGTCTTTATATATCTACAATTTCAAGTTGTTTCAGGGCTTTAAATACCGTTTATATACCACTAATGCTCAAAATTATAGTTCAGCCTGGACCTCTTACGTGAAGTCTTTTCTGTCTACTCAAAACCTCCACACAGATGTTTAATACAAATTTAAATTCAATGTGTTGAAAACAGAACTCTTGATTTTCCCCTCAACTCTTATTCTCCTGCAGTTAGCCTTATCTCTACCAATAGCAATTCATCAATCCAGTTGCTTGGGCCAAAACCCCTGCACGTTTGTGTGATTCCTCTGTTGTCCTCATACCCTACCATCAATCTTTTAGGAACTCTTGTTGGCTCCACCTTAAAAATATATCCATAATACTACCAATTCTCAGCATGTCTTTGTGTTCCAATTTTCTCACCCACATCCACTGCTATGATCTTGGTTAAGCTATTATCATCACAAACCTGGATTACTGCAATAATTTTCTAGCTGTTTTTTTCCTTCCTGTTTTCCTAGTCTACTCTCAACACAGCAGGCAGTGATCCTTTAAAAACTCAAGTCAGCTCATGTCCTTCTTCTGCTCAAAACTCTCCCATGGTTTCCTGTCTTTCCCAGAGTAAAAGCCTCTAAAACCTTAAGTGATCTGGCTCCCCAAGAGCTCTTCTGTCACTCTTCTTATTTGTTGTGTTCCAGCTATACTGACTTTCTTGCTTTTCCTTGAACACATGCCTAGCACTCTGCCACCTCAGGGCTTTTGCACTGGCTGTTCCCTCTGCCTAGAATAATCTTTCTTTAATACTTCCAAGTCTCACTGGATATTTTATTCAATTATCTGCTCAATTTTCACCTTATCAAAGAGACCTTCCCAGACAATGCTAATATAAAATAGTAACACCTCATTTTCTACCTCACTAATCATGGTTAATTTTCCTCTAAGGCACTTTAAAACCATCTGACATACTACATTTTGTGTTAGAGGGGACTCCCTGAACTGTATTATTGGATGTGGAGAAAATGTGGAATATTATAACAAGGAGGAGGCAGAATCCTGGCAGGAATAAGGAGGACTGGGCAGAGGCTCTGAGGAAGAAGATTGTGATTTGTGAAAAAGAACTTTCTCTCTGTGGACAGAGCCTGGTGTTGCCAGACAACCAGCTCTCATGGCCCCCAAATTGCCTTAATGACTCTGAAAGGGGTTAGTGGAAAGGTGGAGAGATTTGCAGGCTTGTATTTTTTTGCATATGAGATGCCAGAGGTGGAATCTTCAATCATGGTTAGCATCACTTTCCTCCAGTCTTTGCCATGTTGAACTATACCAATGCTCAAACTGCAGGGTTTCCCATAACAGAGCAGGTAGCCCAATGGCCTAGGGCAATTCCCTGATTAGGATGGCTCACTCTTTTCTTATCCCCTTCTTCTGAGGCAATGGTTTCAATGGAAGGCAGTGAGTTGTAAATGCCATAAGACATCACAAGTCTGGGAGCTGGAGCTGGGCCCACCATGGCTTACCTCCAAATCCCTGGCTTCCCTAAAGCTGAATGCCTGGTTCTCAGCTTATCAAAGTAACACTGTGGCAGAGACGACTTTAAAAATCTGCACCCAAACTACATTTTCAGGGATTTGAGAAATCACACAACTAGCTTTTTCTTTCCATTTCTGTAAGTGGAGAAATGGAGGGTATTTTTAAGGGTAAAGAGCTTTTCTGATTAAGTGGCTCCTTGACTAATCCTACTGCCACCAGAGCCGGTATTTACTGTCACAATCCCCAGACAGGATTGTAAAGTGGGAGAAGTGTGTTCTGTGTATCTTTCCACTCTGGAAACTCTCTCTCCAACTCTGTTCTCTCATCCTCAACCAAAAGGCCTCTTTAAGGCTACTTACTTTGTTTCCTCTCTGTGAAACATGTTTTAGCTCTGCAGTAATATGAAGGCCACCATGTGTCATCAGAAGGATGGAAGTAAAACGTGGGGGCAAACTTAGGTCAGATGCTAAGAAGAGCAAGACACACAGGCCAAAACCTTGTCAGTGAAGCAAAACCAGGACAGGGGAGCTGTGCTGGAGTCAGAGCAAGAAGCATTCATCTTGGGAATTAGGATACACAAAAATGATTCATGGGCAAATAAATCCAAGATCAAAGTGAGTAAAGGGTTGAATGAATTACGTTTTGGGGTAAGGTGTAGGAAATAGGGCATGTACACAGTTGGTCTGAATGAATGTTCAGCTTTGTGTGTTTGTTTTGTGTGTGGGAGTGTGTGTCCTCTTTGGAAAACTAAAGACTCCCGTGTATTAGGTGCACTTCTACTGTTCTTATAGAGAGAACTAACATTTACCGCGCACTTTCTCTGTGACAGGCAAGGGCTTTACTTGCACTATTTTACTGAATTCTTGCAGCTATGGTGTAAGCGCTATGTTTACCCCCATCACTTGTTTAAACTTATAGAGTAATACGTGTAGACTCTAGGCTTTGAATCCGACTCTGGCTGATTCTAGAGACAATGCCCACTCTAAACAGCCATTTGGCCTCCATATGGTAGAGTGTTGGATTAACAAACAGCCCGCATTTGACACACAGCAACACTCCCCAGGGTCTAAGTCAATAAACTGGGACTTCCTCAAAACCCTCCCTCATGTAATGCTGTTCCCCTGAAACTTTCAATGATCCTTCTAGTTCCCCAGGTTCTGTGATAATAATTTATCTGCTTTGATATCTCAGAATTTAATGAACTAGCCTTGGCCTGCAGGATCTGGTCTCTGGAATATTAGCTCTGATATGAAATCTAATATAACTTTAAATTCAATCCGATGTACCTAATAGAATCAGCCTTCAATAGGTATTACCATAAAGAAAACTATTACAAAGGCATAGGTGATGACAATTATATTATAAATTTTATCATCTCCTAATAACATGCCAGGTTGACCAAATTCTCCACTGGGATTCCTAAATCCCCTAAAACTGTGACCTAGAGGACACACTGCCCAAACTCCCTGAAAGGATTTCTCCTAATAATTGGAGTACAATGCATAACTTTATTTCTAATTCCCTAAACTCTATTCTGGAATACAGCAATATTGAATCAATGTTTGCCTTGGGTCTCCTCAGCCCAGGGACTCATGCATTATCACACCATTTATTGGCATTCATTCATTCAACACGGAATCATTGAGCATCTCTGGGCCA
This sequence comes from Phocoena phocoena, assembly GCF_963924675.1. Taxonomy (NCBI): domain Eukaryota; kingdom Metazoa; phylum Chordata; class Mammalia; order Artiodactyla; family Phocoenidae; genus Phocoena; species Phocoena phocoena. The sequence continues at coordinate 92,355,195 of NC_089220.1, read as the reverse complement.
TGCCTTGGGACTAAACGGTGAACAGGTCAGGCATTGTCCCTTGTGAAGCTTATGGTCCAAAGCGGGAGCTAAGTCATGTTGTAGTGTCGAGAGTACTAACCATGAAAGATTCCCATTCTACCTCCTAACAAGCTGCACTTTCCAGCCATATCGTTAATCTTAATAAAAATGCTATAAGGTCCTTCACTCAAGTTGATACTGCTCCGGGGTCTCACTGAGATGAAGACTACTCTTGAAAGACTTGAGCTTCCTGGCCATAATATACTCCATTTCAATAGAGAGTGAATTTATTCCTGCTTCTGTATGTTCCTATTGTGTATACAATTTTCCCTTTCTGGAAAATTTTATCCTTCCACTTTGTTTATCTAATTCTTGCCTTCTTGAAAAGCCCAGCTCAGGTTCCTTTCTTTTCTGAAACACTCTGTGACATAAGGGAGTTCTTCACCTAAACTCCCAGGACTTTCATTATTTGTGCCACTTGTTTTCATGACTCCTTAGATTACTTATCTTCTCTTATATCTACCCTCCAGGGGGTTTTTACCTTTTCATCTTGTATTCTGTTGTTTAGAAAATTGCCTAACACACAGTAACCATTTTAGCCATTTCTGGGTAAAATGGTTATTGATGATAAAAACACATATTTCTCTATGAAACTGGTGATTACCAGGCCTAAAGAGTAAACCTTTCCAAGGTAAACACTTTATGAGAATTAGCTATTGGCCAGAAAGATTCACCCTTAGACTCAGGATCTGTATATTTCCTTTTAGGTATCTTTTCATGCCACGGGTCATGAGGTCAGCTTTTTCACCACTGGTTTCATGTGTGGTGGTGTATTATAGAGAGGGAGCAAGAAAGAAGAAAGGAGAAACACGACTTATTGTTTACAAGACTGGCTATAGCAGCTGATACGCTGTGGGAAGTAGCTGGTTATTTGGTACCAGGGATTGTATAAGCACTATAAATAAGACTGAATAAAGAACTGAGTGAAAATCCCAGACGAGACACCAGGAATTAGGAGAACAAGATACGATGATGAGTTCAAATACTCTTTGTCAAAGAAACATCAAGAACATAACAGAGAATAGGACAACTCATTTGATCAAAGACAGGGAAGTTATAAGTATCCAGACCACAGTCTAGGCAGGGAGGGAATGTGGAACCAAATCAAGTAAAGAATCTGAACAGCAAGGATCAGGAATTCAGGACAATAATTCTAAACGGTCTCTGTAGTAAGTGGTACTCAATCAGTATTTGTTGAATAAGTGAATGAACAAAAAGGACATACTGGGACCTGACTGTAATCTAAACGAATCCATTTGCCCTCAGATGCATTCCCTGCCCTTGCCCCACTCCACTCCATATCACAGGAAGATTGACCCCTGGGGGCTGCCATTTTCCAGGTGACTTCCTGTTGGGTTCAGCAGCACTGACAGGAGATTGGGGTGGCAGGGTAAAGCCAGGGTACTCTTCCCCTTCTATATGGCTCTGGTTGGCATTTCAAGCAACAGCTATGTTTCCTTCCTGCCTCTAGTTCTCAGTGGGTCAGCCCATTGAGGTTCTGGATCCTGAGCTTTAGTAATGTCACCTTCTACATTTGTCTCTCTAGCCCAACACCATCAAACATATATATATAATGTAAGAACCATATATGTAAGTTTTAATTTTCCAATAGCCACATTTAAAAAGTCAAAATTAAAGGGTGAAATGAATTTAAATACTATATATTATTTAACCCAACATATTCAACATATTTCTCTGTGTATTCAATATAAAAACTATTAATGAGCTATTTTTCATTCTTTTTTTCATATTAGTTCTTCACAATCTGGCATGTATTTTACACTAAGAACACATCTTAGATCAGACTAGCCACATTTCAAGTGCCCATCAACCAGGTGTGACTGGCTACCATACTGGACAACACAGTTCTAGTCTACTGGTAAGGGGTTTCCTGCTACTGCTAATTTTGGGGTTGCTTTATCATTACTCCTTGTTTTGCTTTTAAGCTATGACATCACTTGTGTAACTAATTTCCTGAATTAAAACCCATTGTAAATACTTGAAGAAGTTTCTGGGTTTTTTAAGAGCCCAACTAAAACAGACTTACTAACAATACTAAAGAAAGAATATCAGATGGTCAGCTATGAAAGAGAGAAAAGGAGAGTCAAAAAATACTAAAATTCATATGGAACCACAAAAGACTCTGAATAAATAAAGCAATCTTGATCAAGCAGAACCAAACTTGAGGCATAACACTTCCTGATTTCAAATTATATTACAAAGCTATAGTAATCAAAACAGTATGGTACTGGCATAAAAACAGACACAGACCAATGGAACAGACTTGAGAGCCTAGAAATAAACCCACATATATATGGTCAAATAATATTTGACAAGGAAACCAAGATGATTCAATGGGGAAAGGAAATCCTGCTATTTACCACAACACGGATTAACACGAAGGACATTAGGCCCAGTGATATATAAGCCAGACAAAGAAAGAGAAAGACTGCATGATCTCACTTATATGTGGAATCTAAAAAAAAAAAGTCAACTCATAGTAACAGAAAGTAGTATGGTGGTTACTAGGGGCTTGGGAGGGTAGAAGAAATAAGGAGGTGTTGGTCAAAGGGTACAAACTTTCAGTTATAAGATGAATAAGTTCTGGTGACCTAATGTACAGCATGGTGACTATAGATAATAATAATATTATGTATTGTATTATATTGTACACTTGAACTTTGCTAAGGGAGTAGTTCTCACCACAAAAATAACGGGGGTTAACAATGTGAGGTGATAGATAAGTTAATTTGCTTGACTGTGGCAATCATATCACAATGTATATATATATCAAGACATCATATTTTACTACCTAAGTACAAACAATTTTTATCTGTCAATCATACTTCAAGAAAGCTGGGAGTGAGGGAGAAGGAAGGTCACAGAAGCAAACCTCAACAGTGACCACCATAGAGAGCAAGTTTTGCCAATCCCACTCTTAAAATTATGGTTAACAACATTATAGTCATGCTGGGAAGGGTGTCTCAAATTCTTTTAGCAAACACACGTTCTCATTCAAATATCATTCAACTTATCAAGAGACTCCTTTCCTTCCCCTGCTCCATTGCTGTAATTCCATGCACACTAAGCAATCCTCATTACAATTTGGCTTCCCATGCAGGCCTACCTGTAAAATAGAAACCACAAGCTATGCAGATTTAAAAACTTGGTCTTTTTCTTCATATCCTCATGGGATACTTACTTCAGGGTATCTTCACAACACAGTATCCTGCTGCATGCACATGGCAGACCCTGGCAGGAGTCTGCTTTAGTGCTTCCAATCAGACACTTGACCTGGCAGGTCTTAGCTCTTTGGGCCTCCACCACCTCTTCTGTGAAAGAAGAGGAGATGGATTCAATTCAGCTTTTATAGCCATAGAGAGCTGGAAGGAACTGTAGTGTCTACTGGTCCAAACCCTTATTTTTTACAGATGGGGATAGTGAGGCTCACGGGCATTTAAAACACTGACCAAAGTAATGCAGCAAGTTAGTAGCAGAATGGAGATTATGACCCATGTTTTCTGCTTCTTGGAACAGTGTATTTTTATACTGTGTCACATATTAGATTATTATCTTAGATTCTAGATAAAAATCTCAAAGTTATATTTGTCTAGCATTTAGACTCCCCAATGCAGAAACTCAAGTACTACTTGGCCTACTAACAAATGACAGTTTATTTGAAGTTTTGTGTGTGGTATGTATTTGGGACATTGGGTTAGGATCTGAGATGCTACATTTAATATGATGGACATGAGCATAGTGCACCAGGTTGGTTAGAAGTGCATTGTTCTAACATATGGACACCAAGGGGGGAAAGTGGTGGGGGGCGGTGGTGGTGGTGGGATGAATTAGGAGATTGGGATTGACATGTATACACTAATATGTATAAAATGGATAAAAAAATAAATACAATTAAATTTTTAAAAAGAAATAACTACCATTATATCATAGTTTTCAAAAGCTTCATAAGGCTACTTACTGCTTATTGAAGAAAATCGGGATTTCTTACTCCAGTAACAAAAGTCCACAATGATACTTTCTGATTTATATATCTTGATGACCTTGCTGAATTAGTGACCATTTCTTCAATATGTGCTGTGGACCTTCTCCATTCCCTTTCTATATAACTATGGAAATTCCATCAATTCTTTAAAAAAAATAAATGAGTAAAATAATTTTTTTTTAAAGTGCATTGTTCTCTCTCTCCTATATGTTGCTGGATGATGCTGAGAATGGTAGTTTAAAAGTGGAAGGTAATACATCTCAAATAATGAACGATTTTGTTTAGGTTTGAAAATAAAATATATAAAGACTCAAACTGACAAAATGCAATAGGATTCATTCATTCACTGGGTGTCTGTACTAATTCAAGGTCCTGACAATAAGGAGAAAACAATGAGCAAAAGAGAACAAATTTCTGCCCTTATGGAACTTAGATGCTGGGGTAGAAGCCACATAATAAACAAGTGTCAGATAAAAAACAATTACAGACAGTGATAAATGTGAAGAAAATTGCAGGTTGCCATGATAGAGAATATCAGGGCATTTACTTTGCATAAGATGGCTAGGGAAGGCCTCTGTAAAATGATGGTACTTAAGCTGAGTTTCAAACTGAAAGGCTGTGCAACTCCCCAGAAATAGAGGACAGCATTCCAGAAAGAGGGAAAATGTATAAAAGTGCTGAGGTGATAAGTTCTGGGCTTTTAACTATATGTGATAAACTAGAAAAATTTGGAACGTAAGCAATTCTGTTTTGTAGTAAAATGCCATCAGTTTTAATTCAGATTTGTCTTATCAGACGAGGAGTGTAGACTCAATAGCATGTATGGACTTAAGGAACTGAGTCCATTCATAGCTCTGGCTCACATATGATTCCCAGAGACTCTCTCCCAGAGAGAGTGCCCAAAGGTTGCAACAGAGAACAAACAGACTAAAATAAAAAAGGCCCTGGATAAGGGCCCTGAAGATAAAAGGGAATATTCCCTCTTAATAAATAGCAGTTTGGGTTTGAGACTGTAGAGGGGAGGGCACTAATCATCTCCCCACCCTCTCTCTGATCCCTCAGAAGGGCCATTATAATAGAGAAACTGCCAACAAAAAGCACAAAAATATGAAAAACATCATACTAAATAGACTGCAAAAAGGACACTCGTTTATGGTATGAGAGCTGAAGTAAGAAGGCAGAGTGTTGCTTTACTCTACCTCAGCTGGGAATATGCCCATTGGGTGACAAATTTTTCTCCACTATGAGCATGTCTGTGAATGATCGTGAAAGTGCCCTGAGTATTGATTTTGTGGTTATAAATAAATGTTAGCAAGTAGGCAGATTCACAGGTAAACTCCATGAATAGTAAGGGCTGACTGTATATATATTGAGTATGTTTCAGGTTCCGTACCAGCACTTTATGTGTATCGCCCTATTTAATCCTCATAGGAACTCTATGAGATAGGTACTCCTTCTATAATAGTATGCAAACTGAGATTAAGTAAATTTCCAGAAGTCACACAGTTTGTAAGCAGTGGAGCTAAGACTCCTACCCTGGGGTCTCTAAATCCAAAGCCCGTGTTCTTAACCATTATGCTGAATTGTCTCCGTAAATATGATGCCTCCCATGAGATTTTCTTGCCTTGGTAGAGGCCAGTGGATGAAGGGCATGTTCTATATTTCCAAATGGTCACTTCTTTAGAGGATGAGTGTAATCTAGAGCTGACTAATCCTGTCAATCATAGCACACTATCTTCTCAGCCTCAATGCCTAAAACACTAAAACACAGACTATCCATAGGAAGAGTTAGCAAGATGTTCAACTCAGATATTTAAGTCTGAATTGTTTAATAAGGAGGATACTCAATGCTACAAGAAAATTCTCTGAATTTAAGGCATAGGCTCCAAAGTTTAAATCCTTATAGTTTGAAGCTGTGGAATTGGATTTCCCGCCATCATTGAACCACAAGTATCAATTTTAACATGATAAGAAATAAGAAATTCTGTTTTTAAAATATCAAAAATACATAACTATAAAAGGCATCATTTATTGAAACCCTATTTAATGAGTGAATGAAAACACAATTGATAAGGCACTCACTGCTATGTGTAAGTGGTTTTGGATAAGCCATGAAAGTTTTCAAAGCTTGTGAATACTTTGTTCTTTTTCCAAATAAACACTATATGGATCTATATGCTCAATCCTTGACTGGCTCCTAAAATTTTCCTCCTATTGGCTTATTGATAAAGTGTTCTGTTTTTTTTAATAGATTCTGCAATGAGCACTAGTTTCATGACTGAATTCAGAGCTTGCTAAACTTAGCAATTCACAATCACTGATTGTTCTGTATTATTCTGTATCAAGTGTATATGTCAGTCCCCACAGCATATAAATAGACCGTAATAATATTTAGCAATATAAAATGAGAACAATGACTATCCCTATCCCTCACTCCCTTTCTCATGAGGGTGTGGTGTTCATTGTTTATTGCTTGGAGAGATCTGCCAAGAACAATGGCTACTCAAGCCAGTAGCATTTATTCCAGCTGCATCTTGAATTGATTAAAAACTATTTCTCCATGCAAAGAGTATTTTTCACCTTGAGCCAAAGGATGAGTGTGATTAAGGGATTTGATTGGATCATCAGAGAAACAATGACATGGAAACTGAGAGTAAAATCATAGTTGTGCTTGTCTTCTCAGTTACAATATGAACACATAACTATTTAGGTTTGACTGAACCAAATATCCGACTTTTAACTTAAATAGGCAGATATTACTTTTTCGTTCATTGGGTTTTGATATTCAAGCAAAATCTAAATAAATAAATTGATGATAAAACTTAGGAGATTCATTTGGTAGAGATTGGGCACTCTGTGCTATATTTTCAGTTTGTAATTGGTACACAAGTAAGAAATGTTCCATTTGAGTACAACTGGTAATACCCTGGGATAATTTAGGGAAATTATTAACAAATACAAAAGGAAACCCTAATTCTGAGGAATTAGGGTAGGAGAAAGGGTGAGTTGGCATCTTTGAAATAGTTCATTTATTTCAGGGAATAGGCAAGTGCTGGAGCTGAAGTAAGTTCCAAAGAAATAAAAACATCCCAGCTGAATTGGATGAGGAATAGATATGCTTCAATAATATTCATATGCAGGAAAAGAGATACTTTGGATAAAGATTTCCTTAACTACTCAGAATGGTTTCTAACCAGTGACTAGAAAGTATATGAATTTAGAGGCTAATGCATAGATTAATTAGCAGAACACTGAGAAAAAAATCAAAGTAGGTATATTGGAAATTGTATGTTTTCACCTGCAAAAGAAAACAGAAATTTTCTAATCCTCATGAGCATACTCCAAAGAGAACATTTTTTTCCTGAAAAGTCTAGTTTAATCTAAGGGCCTTTGCAAAGAAGGCAGGGAGATTTTGTCCAAAGAACAGGTAATTTAGAAAAAATATGAAGTTGCAATTGATGATTGAATACCAGTAGGCTAGCATTGCAACAGGGGAAGGGGGGTTGTTGAAAACATTAGAATTTTAGCTTAAACAATACTTAATGAATCTCACATGTTTCTAAATATACATCATCATGTAATACATATGCACTAGTGTTATAGGTGTAGTTTTTCTCTTACTAATGTTATGTGGCAAGACAGCAGGTTTGATAGGTTATTTATGTATTATCTACCCTAAATCTCTCTTTTGAGGGACAGGCCATTCTGACTCCCTGAAGACTGCCTTCAGCCAAGGAAGAACAGAGGCAGTTTTTAAAATATGTGGCACTCTTTTTTTCTGTTTCTATTAATATTTTCACTGCTCCCTCATAATATATGTGAGTATTTCTTTGAGGAGCTTTGGGCTTGGATTCACTCTTTATAACTAATATTGTTCAAATTATTACATTTTATAGGAATATCTACTTGAGTCTACATGTAGATTCATGTGAAGTACTTAGTACATTCTAGGTACAGTGTAAGAGCTGAATAAGCTTTAGCAAGCTACAGTTCACATATTTCATAAAAATGGCTATTAAGGTCTTTACTTGCTAGTTAGGAAGTGACAACCTTGATCATTGAAGAAGTAAATATTTGTCAATTTTGTGATAATATTGCTGTCATTATCATTTTGTTCTTAGTTGATCATCAGTCAAATCTGTACTTAAACAGCTCATCTAAAACTTCATAGGGACTTCCCTGGTGGCACAGTGGTTAAGAATCTGCCTGCCAATGCAGGGGAAATGGGATCGAGCCCTGGCCCGGGAAGATCGCACATGCCACAGAGCAACTAAGCCCGTGCACAACAACTACTGAGCCTGCGCTCTAGAGCCCGCAAGCCACAACTACTGAGCCCACGTGCCACAACTACTGAAGCCTGCGCACCTAAAGCCCACACTCCACAACAAGAGAAGCCACTGCAATGAGAAGCCCACGCACCACAATGAAGAGTAGCCCCCTCTCTCCACAACTAGGAGGAAAGCCTGCACGCAACAATGAAGATCCAAGGCAGCCAAAATCAATAAATAAAAATTTATAAAAATAAATAAATTCAAAAAATAAACTTCATAAAAAGTTGTGACTTTGGCCTTAGCATATGAAATAAATTCGTGCCTGTTTTCATCATGTATTTTATATACTTTTCTGCCTTTCTGTCTCCAAAATGTACAACAGTAGACTTCTTGGAGAGACATAGGTAATTTTGAGTGCTTTATCCACCATGTCTTAGCTCCAAATATGTGACAAACTCTGAACTTGGTACTGGAGATGTCATGGAAGCTCTAACCTGGTGGAAAGATAAACACAGTTGGATATTTGCATCACAATTACTGATAGAATGTGTGCCAAGGGCCATGAGAGCACAGAGAAGGGAATATCTAACTGTGCCTGGGTTAGATGAGGGGATTGGTCTAGTGGGTCGAGGAATGCTTGAACTTGGTATTGAAAACAATAGAAATTGGGTAGGTAGAAAATGGCTGAAGCACCTTCCAGGAAAAGGGAAAAACTTTACTTGAAATTACGTCAGGTCATGAGGTATGTGAGGAGAAGTAGGAAGAGATGAGGCTGAGTTGAAACTTTATCCTATAGCTCGTTGAGGGAGACTCACTGAAAGGTTTCACGTCATAGTATGAAGGACAAGTTGTGAGGAACGAGAATGAAGACAGAAGAATCAGTTAGAAGCCTGTTATACAAAAAGTCCAGGTGATTGATAAGTTCCTGAGGATAACAGGTATTTGAATTTATTTAACAAATATTTGCAGAGTACTTATGTATTAAGCCTTGGTCCAAGCATGCTATAAATATTAACTCACCTCCTATAACTCTAACATCCCTATGAAGTAAAGTACTATTGTTATCATCCCCTTTTTTTTTTTGACTGAGGAGACCAAGGCACTGAAAGGCTAAGAATTTTGTTCAAAGTCACACAGCTAATACATGATAAATCCAGTATTTAAATCCAGGCAGTTCGGTTCCAGCATCCTTCCTCTTAACCATTATTACCACATTGCTTTTTATAATCCAGATCAGGAGTTCATTCCATGGCTTGGGTAACTTGTGGCTTGGGTAAATGGTGGCACCATTTATGGAGACTGGGAAAACAGAAGGAGGAACGTATTTCTTTTGGACAAGTATAGAGCTAATATGTTCAGTTTTAGATATGTCAAGTTTGAGATCCTTCTGCCCAACACTTTGTTCAGGCCTAAATCACAATGGATAATTGTTGACTGTAGCCAGTCATTTCTAGAGCCCTAGTAACTGGGATAAGTGTCTATGTCAACAGTGGTGTGAAAGCTTCTTGGGGACTTGATGGTTTTTATGTAGGTTGAAAGTAGTGGTACACCAAGGAAAATGGTGGGACGTATACTCATACTCCTGCTTCCCCTAAATTAGACCCCCAACATGGGGCAAACCACTGAGAGCTGCACTACTGTATATTTTTAGTGGAAGTTCAGGAATATGCAGTTCTTTTTCCCTCCCCTCAAATCCCACTGCAAAGATAAAAGACCTTTCATATATTATTTAGCACATTTTGAGCAACAGTCACAACCCAAAGGTCACTGAGTTAGGACCACTGTGACAAAAATTTCAAATGAATAAACATCTAGAAGATTTCACTGTAATTCATTTAAGACAAGGCAGTGAAAATAATATCTGTCTAAGAGAACTAAACTCAGCCGAAACTCTGCCCAAACCCTCAGATTCAACTTCCATTGCTGTCAGTTGGAATTATCCTTAAATACTTAAAAGAGGCAAGTCAGGTCTATGGTACATTATTGTGCCAGGGCTTTTTGTCTGTCGCTTATTGTTAGTTTTATTTTTTCCACTTGCCAAGGTTTAAAAATGGGTACAAGATAAAACAAATTTTTGAAGCAGATTTCAAATCTTTGGTGGTTGTTGAATTCCATTCCTTAATATTCTTGCCTCAGGAGAAGAGGGAAATAAAACATTTCTCAACAAATAGGTAAGTATTGACATATTGTCCTGTCATGCAACTAGAGGATGGGACAGGGAACGGCAAGTTGTTTTATATTTGAGCAAATGTTCTTTCATGTACCGTGAGTCCTCTGGGAGTGTCTCTGAATTCGTTCTGTGACTCCTAGCTCTTCAAGATGCATACAGTTTTCTCTAATTAAATTTTTGTGATGTAAGGACTCATTCAATAGTTTGCTCATTGTCCTAGAGTGTAGTGAGTTCTCCCTTAATTTCTCCCAGAAGTTCATATGTCAGGAAGTCAGCAAACCACCGTAGACAAACACTCCTAAGTTTTTGGCTGAGTTTCTAGATTATATTAGAGGTATCTCTCTCCAAGTACAGGCTGTACCCATAACAGAATGAGAGGCATGCCAAGGTACTCAAAATAGTCCTTCCAATACCAACACATGGGTCTGTATTAAAATACTATATTATAATCCTTGGAGACAGTGAAGTAAATTTTTCTTTTAGATCCTACTTATAAAAGTAATGAGTAGAATAAATTATGTAGAATTGAGAAAAATAGCTTTTAAATCCAATTTCATCTTCTCCTCTGGACTCATGACCAATAAACTAGACTGCACAGCAGACAGATTCACCAGGATGTCATAGATCCTCAGTCTCAACATGCCCAACATCTTCTCTGCAAGACATGTTCTTCTTATTAGAGTTTCTACTTCAGTTAGTGGCATTATCATGTACCCAAACCAGAAATCCAAGCGGACTTTTCAATTCCTCATTTTCCCTAGTTCTCCACACCAATCAACAGCCCTCACTTTGTGTATGATCTTCTAAATAGCTCTCAAGTACATTCTCTCTTTTCCATCACCACTGCCACAACCACTGCCTTATTTTAGGCCAACAACATCTCTCCTCTGGATGATTCCAATTGCCTCCAAACTAGTCTCAACTATTTCCAGTTTCTATTCTCCCTCCACAAAGCCACAGAAGTGAAATTTCTAAATCACAACCGTATCACACCCCCTTCTTAACTCTCTCTCTCACCCCTGCCTCAATGGCTCCTAAAATTTTACATAAGATAGCCCAAGCTCCTTGGTATAGCACCTAAGGCCCTTCATGGCTTGGCTCCTTCAAACCACGTGCTCATTTTTGTTTATCCTCCAGTAATGATGTCTCCAGTTCAGACAGGTCTCTGAACATTCCTAGTTATTCACGCCTCCATCCCTATCCAGAATAGGTCAGTTCCCTCAACAGCTACTATTTAGGTAACATACAAAACCTCTATAAAGACCCCTCACAGCTATTTCTTTAGCTCTGGGAATTGTCCAAGTTTCCCTTATATCCGGACTCCTTGATTGTCATCATGTTTTACCCACATTTTCCATTATTATCTACTTTTACTCAGCTTCTCCTTAATACTTTCTGTTCTGTTTTTTTCCCTCCTGGTTCCAAGCAGGAAAGCCCTCAGGTAAGTGACACTCCATCCCTATATGCTACCCTAAGCCCTTCATACTAAATGCCAAAGGTCCATCTGGAGGGTGGGGTGAGTCTCTGCCTTTGTACAAGAATGCCTTCTCCCTCCTCTACTGATTACAAATGCCTTTCATTGTCCTTCAAAACCTAGCTCAAATGTCCCCAACTTTAAAAGGACTCCCCTGTTATATCAATTAAGATAGTTGTACCTTCCTATTTGCAACTCTATACCTTGTACAAGTTTCTATTTCATTTATCACTCTCTATTGAGTGATCTTGGGCAATATGTTTAAGGTTGTCGTGTGGCTGATCTATAAAAACAGGATAAATTAACTCTCAGGGTTGCCATCACATAGTAGATACTCAATAAGTGTTTACCAAGAACTGGTGGCAAGGACGCTTCTAACTAGGAACAGAAAGCCATATAAAGGCTGGGGATACATTCATGCCATGACTGTTTTAGGGATTAGGTGTAGCACTTCTGTAATTTTAAGTTCCTATTACCTATGTTTAAAAACTTATGGCCCTGCAGAATTAATGTGACCCCTATCAAATTAACCATAACACTTTTCACAGAACTAAAATAAATAATCCTAAAATGTATATGGAACCATGAAAGACTCAGAATTGCCAAGGCAATCCTGAGGAAATAGAACAAAGCAGGAGGCACAACCCTCTCAGACTTCAGACAATACCACAAAGCCACAGTAATCAAAACAGTATGGTCCTGGCACAAAAACAGACAGATGGATCAATGGAACAGAATAGAGAGTCCAGACATAAACCCACACACCTACAGTCAATTAATCTTCAACAAAGGAGGCAAGAATACACAATGGAAAAAAGTCTCTTCAGCAAGTGGTGTTGGGAAAGTTGGACAGCTGCATGTGAATCAATGAAAATAGAACACACCTTCACACCATATACAAAACCAAACTCAAAATGGCTTAAAGACTTAAATACAAGACATGACACCATAAAACTCCTAGAAGAGAACATAGGCAAAACGTTCTCTGACATAAATTGTACCAATGTTTTCTTAGGCCAATCTACCAAGGCAATAGAAATAAAAGCAAAAATAAACAAATGGGACCTAATCAAACTTACAAGTTTCTGTACAGCAAAGGAAACCATAAACAAAACAAAAAGACAATCTAGGGACTGCGAGAAAATATTTGCAAATGATGTGACCAACAAGGGCTTAATTTCCAAAATATACAAACAGCTCATGCAACTCAACAACAAAAAAACAAACAACCCAATCGAAAAATGGGCAGAAGACATAAACAGACATTACTCCAAAGAAGGCATACAGATGGTCAACAGGGACATGAAAAGATGCTCAATATCGCTAATTATTAGAGAAATGAAAATCAAAGCTACAATGAGGTACCACCTCACCCCGGTCAGAATGGCCATCATTGAAAAGTCTACAAATAACGAATGCTGGAGATGGTGTGGAGAAAAGGGAACCCTCCTACACTGTTGGTAGGAATGTAAGTTGCTGCAGCCACTATGGAAACCAGTATGGAGGTGCCCTCAAAAAACTAAAAATAGAGTTGCCATGTGATCCAGCAGTCCCACTCCTGGGCATATATCAAGACAAAACTATAATTCAAAAAGATACATGCACCCCCATGTTCATAGCAGCACAATTTACAATAGCCAAGACATGGAAACAACCTAAATGTCCATCGACAGATGAATGGTTAAAGAAGATGTGGTAAAAACATACAATGGAATACTACTCAGCCATCAAAAAGAATGAAATAATGCCATCTGCAGCAACACAGATGGATCTAGAGATAATCACACTAAGTAAATCAGAAAGAGAAAGACAAATACCGTATGACATCACTTATATGTGGAATCTAAAATATGACACAAATGAACCTATTTATGAAACAGAAACAGATTCACAGACATAGAGAACAGACTTGTGGTTGCCAAGGGAGGGGGTGAGGGAGGAAAGAACTGGGAGTTTGGGATTAGTGGATGCAAACTATTATATGTAGGATGGATAAACAACAAGGTACTGTTGTATAGCACAGGGAACTATATTCAATATCCCGTGATAAACTATAATGGAAATGAATATATAAAAAGAATGTGTTTATATATACACATTCTTTTTATATATACAAAAGTTATATATATATAACTTATACATAACTTTATATATATATATAACTGAATTAATTTGCTGTACAGCAGAAACTAACACAACATTGTAAATCAACTATACTTCAATAAAAAAAATAGGAGGAAAAAAAAAAAAAAACGTATGGCCCTGGACATGTAGGACTGATATAACTGGGTCCTCAATTTCACAAAATGCCTTTAGAGAACCTTAGCAAAATTAGACAAAGAACATTTATGCTTGTGAACACAGATTATCTTTGTGTATCATTAGGAGTAAATGGTGTATTTATTCACACACTGGACTGCTTAAAGTGAAGTTGTTCAATGAACTTATGAGGTGGCTCCATTGGTGAAGTGGTCTCTGATCTGTGGTAAAGTGAGGACCTTAGATCCATTATTTATGGATAGTGTGTCTTTGTACAGACATATCCCAATATCAGGGCTTCCTGTGTAACTGGAGAGAGTCATTTGAGGATTTCCCCAAGGATGGTTCTGTTCTCTAAATGGAATGTATCCAAAAATCTGTTTTCTACCCTCATTAGATCATTTAATAGTCACTCAGTAGTCACCAACAATGACTTTTTCCTCAGTGTTTGTACTTCTTGCCCTCTTTGCACCTTTTGGCACTCTTGAAGCCCACCTTATTCCTTAAAATACTTTCCTCCTGGCTTCTACAATACGCAGCTATCCTGATCTTTTTCAAACCTTGCCTCTTCTGATTTTTATTTCTTCAGTCTAAAAATGTGAGTGCTTTACCTGCTTTGATTCTAGGAATTCTGCTTTACCTTCTCTCTCTCTTCTCTCTGCTTCCCTTGGATGGATCGATGATATCAAAGCAATATCTTAAGCATTTCCTCTATCCCAAGACTCAGTTTGGAATTTCTTTTGTCTGCTGCAAATTTCCACAAAGATGTCCTAATCCTTACTTGAAACTCAATCTCCTATGTCCAAAGCCAATAACTGTAATATCCCTCCCAAGAATGGATTTTCCTACCTCTGTTAATGATCCCTCCTGTTTCAGTTGTACAGATATTTGATTAATGAGCAAAAGTTACAGAAGCATCTAAAGTAATTTTTTTCTCCAGTCACTTGGAAGGCAGACAGAGTCTGCACTTTTGCATAACTTTTACTTTTCAAAATTTCTATCATCAACAGGGTTAGGCTTATCCAGAAGAATACTCAACCAAAGAAATAGCTGCGAAAACAATTTTTAAGAAAATATACCTATATTTTTTTCCTTTAAGGGGAAAATGGGAAATCAGGAGAAATAATGCATAAAATTCTGTGCTCCTAAGTCAGCAATAATATGTTACATATTTATTTTTTTCAAGCAATTTTCATTATCAGTTAGGATTTCTGAGTTTACTATGTCCCATTCTTAAGTAATAGCATTTTGGTTTCCAAGATCTTTAGTCAATGCTAATTTGTAGATCAAAGTTTTCTAATGCAAGGATCTTGAGGATTCAGGTTTACAAAAATTTTAAATAACACATTACCCTTGGATCTATACTCACTAAAAACAATCAAACTCTCATCACTTTCTCCATGGTACCTAACAATATCCTACAAAGCTACTGAAAAGAGAGAAACTCCTTTGTTGCCCCTGCTGGTAGAAGGTGAGTGGTCAGTTCTATTGTTCTTTAGGCCCATGAATATCATATGTTTAAATAAAACTCACAATTGGGTGAACCTTCTCATTCCATCATTTAAACCTCAACCAGGAGATGATTCAGACTGTGTTTATGGAACTGCTAACTATTTTCTGAACTCAATGTAGAAAATCAGTCAAGCCAGTTGTTGGGCTGCAAGTAGATAGAAAGGTCACAGGAAGTCTACAGAAAGCAGACAGGAAGAAGCAAGTTCTTTCTAGAAACCCAGAGACTTTTGTCTTTAGCTAGTTCCATAGAATAAAGCATGGAATTTAGCAAATTAATGGTTTTAGCATTACAAATGTAAAGGCCTTAAAATGCTAAGCAAAGATGCCAGGGTAATTGTTGAAGGTGATTATAGGCCTCATACAGAAAAATCTACTTTTCCTCCTTTTAAAAAAAATTTTTTTTGCTCCTGTTTTTCCCCTAATAATAAAAACAAAGGGGTCCAAAACATGTCAAAGAGTGGTAAATGAAAGGAGACAATGCCATTTAGAAATCATTTAATGTTTGTGTGGTCATTCTGCTTTAATAATATTCAGATGTTCAACCACTTTCTTTTTTTTCCCAGATTTTAAATATACAGCCGTAAAAGATGTGAGAGGTCATTAGGAAATCTATCTAATGGTCAGAATTTAGGACAGCTACATTTGGTTCATTCTCCTCTCCCCCTCTTTTATTGGTCTCAGGACTCTTTAGAAATTTGCATAAAACAAATATTTTACAGTTGGGAAAAATTTTTTAGTACAGTTTTTCTGTGTAAATTGCCAGAAGTCCTTGGCTAGGCAAACTGCTCAACCAAACGTAGCAGTATAGACTGGGGCAGAATGTGGGTTACCATGAGAAAAGATCATCTACGTTGTCTGTGGTTTTGAATACTGCCTGAAATGGAGTTTGTGTTTGTTTATTTGTTTTTGCAATTCTGGATCCATTATTTTATTTTCAGTCTAGGAAAGCATTCAGGGTGGGGAATTTTCCTGCTTTTACTTGATAACACTCATGGCCATTTCACTAAGAAACACTGCTATTGGGCCATCTGAAGCAAATCCATCAACAATTGGTGCCCATTTCAGGTATCAAAATAGCTTCTGATAAGGATTCTCTAAACATTACTAAACCTTTCCTTCTTATTAGAATCAAGAATATCACTGAATCGTTTTCAAAAAGCTGCATGAGAGGTCATTTTTGGTTACCTGTTTGGACATAGAGTTAATCACAAAAAGTTTGAGTCATTGACATTTGTTTTTAATCCCTCATGATACTCATGTATTTGGATGATTTTGTGGATTAGACCACTATTTCTTCATCAAGCATCTGAAATTCATTAAGGCTTCAGGTTTTTTTTTTTAAGATGCCTGATAGAGGCAGTATATGGAAATGTGCTCTATTCAGATAAATAACGAAACGGACTTAGCAAACCATGCTCTGAACCAAATAATATTTGTTAAATCCTTCTAATATTTGTTTATTATAATGTACTGAGCTGGAGAATGAAATAGCTAACTAAATCACTAACATAAAGCTCTTGCTTTCTGTATTTGTTCATTCAGTGGATAAAAGATGCTGTGGACCATCAATATATAATATATAAGAATGCAGGATATATGAGAATGGAGTCTTCTAGGGTAAAGGAGTTTACATCACTGGGTTTTGTCCTTGTTTATTTTTTGTCGGTATATGCTGTTATTATTTTGTTTATACACTACATATTCGAAATAAAGTCTTCAGTGAGTTTGGCAAGCAGGGGGAAAGAAATTGAGAGACGGTAATCTGATTTGAACCTGAAAAATTGAGTCTGGGAAAGTCATTAACTGTGTTTACCACTCATTAACCCCAGCAACTAAGGGAACCCCCACACTAACACTTAGGCATGGTAGGGTTGTCAGATCTAGCAAATAAAATTACAGGATGCCGGGGATCAGGGGAAGATGGCAGAGGAGTAAGACGCGGAGATCACCTTCCTCCCGACAGATACATCACAAATACATCTACAAGTGGAACAACTCCTACAGAACACTCACTGAACACTGGCAGAAGACCTCAGACCTCCCAAAAGGCAAGAAATTCCCCATGTACCTGGGTAGGGCAAAAGAATAAACAGAGACAAAAGGATAGGGACGGGACCTGCACCAGTGGGAGGGAGCTGTTAAGGAGGAAAGGTTTCCAGACACTAGGAAGTCCCTTCGCGGATGGAGACTGCGGGTGGCGGAGGGGGAAAGCTTCGGAGCCACAGAAGAGAGTGCAGCCACCGGGGTGCGGAGGGCAAAGCGGAGAAATCCCGCACAGAGAATCTGGGCCGACCAGCACTCACCAGCCCGAGAGGCTTGTCTGCTCACCCGCCGGGGCGAGCAGGGGCTGGGAGCTGAGGCTCGGGCTTGGGTCGGAGCGCAGGGAGAGGACTGGGGTTGGCGGCTAGAACACAGCCTGAAGGGGGTTAGTGCACCACGGCTAGCCGGGAGCGAGTCCGGGTAAAAGTCCGGACCTGCCGAAGAGGCAAGAGACTCTTTCTTCCCTCTTTGTTTCCTGGTGAGCGAGGAGAGGGGATTAAGAGCGCTTCTTAAAGGAGCTCCAGAGAAGGGCGCGAGCCGCGGCTAAAAGCGCGGACCCCAGAGACAGGCCTGAGACGCTAAGGCTGCTGCTGCCGCCACCAAGAAGCCTGTGTGCGAGCGCAGGTCACTCTTCACACCTCCCTTCCGGGGAGCCTGTGCAGCCCGCCACCGCCAGGGACCTGGGATCCAGGGATAACTTCCCCGGGAGAACGCACAGCGCGCCTCAGGCTGGTGCAACGTCACGCCGGCGTCTGACGCCGCAGGCACACCCCGCACTCGGTGCACCTCCCTCCCCTCGGCCTGAGTGAGCCAGAGCCCCCGCATCAGCAGTTCCTTTAACCACATCCTGTCTGAGCAAAGAACAGATGCCATCAGGCGACCTACACGCAGAGGTGGGGCCAAATCCAAAGCTGAGCCCCGGGAGCTGTGCGAACAATGAAGAGAAAGGGAAATTTCTCCCAGCAGCCTCAGAAGCAGCGGCTTCGATCTCCACCATCAATTTGATGTACCCTGCGTCTGTGGATTACGTAAATAGACAACGAATCATCCCAAATTGAGGAGGTGGACTTTGAGACCAAGATTTATTATTTTTTCCCCATTTCCTCTTTTTGTGAGTATGTGTATGCTTCTCTGTGAGATTTTGTCTGTATAGATTTGCTTTCACCATTTGTCCTAGGGTTCTGTCTGTCCTTTTTTTTATTTTTTAAAAAACTTTATTTCTTAATAATTATTTTTTATTTTAATAATTATTTTATTTATCCTCTTTCTTTCTTTCTTTCTCCCTTCCTTCCTTCCTTCCCCTTTCTTTCTTTCTTTCTTTGCTTCTTTCCTTCTTTCTTTCTTTCTTCCTTCCTTCCTCCCTCCCTCCCTCCCTCCCTCCCTCCCTCCCTCTCTCTCTCTCTCTCTCTTTCTTTCTTTCTTTCTTTCTTCTTTTTCTCCCTTTTATTCTGAGCCGTGTGGATGAAAGGCTCTTGGTGCTCAGGCCAGGAGTCAGTGCTGTGCCTCTGAGGTGGGAGAGCCAACTTCAGGACACTGGTCCACAAGAGACTTCCCAGCTCCACGTAAGAGCAAACACTGAAAATCTCCCAGAGTTCTCCATCTCAACACCAACACCCAGCTTCACTCAACGATGAGGAAGCTACAGTGCTGGACACCCTATGCCAAACAACTAGCAAAACAGGAACACAACCAAACCCATTAGCAGAGAGGCTGCCTAAAATCATAATAAGGCCACAGACACCCCAAAACACCACCAGACGTGGACCTGCCCACCAGAAAGACAAAGATCCAGCCTCATGCACCAGAACACAGGCACTAGTCCCCTCCACCAGGAAGCCTACACAACACACTGAACCAACATTAGCCACTGGGGACAGATACCAAAAACAACGGGAACTACGAACCTGCAGCCTGCAAAACGGAGACCCCAAAAACAGTAAGATAAGCAAAATGAGAAGACAGAAAAACACACAGCAGATAAAGGAGCAAGATAAAAACCCACCAGACCTAACAAATAAAGAGGAAATAGGCAGTCTACCTGAAAAAGAAATCAGAAAAATGATAATAAAGATGATCCAAAATCCTGGAAATAGAATAGAGAAAATGGAAGAAACATTTAACAAGGACCTAGAAGAACTAAAGATGAAACAAGCAACTATGAACAACACAAAAAATGAAATTAAGAATACTCTAGAAGGGATCAATAGCAGAATAACTGAGGCAGAAGAACGGATAAGTGACCTGGAAAATAAAATAGTGGAAATAACTACTGCAGAAGAGAATAAAGAAAAAAGAATGAAAAGAACTGAGGACATTCTCAGACACTTCTGGGACAACATTATACTCACCAACCTTCAAATTATAGGGGTTCCAGAAGAAGAAGAGAAAAAGAAAGGGACTGAGAAAATATTTCAAGAGATTATAGTTGAAAACTTCCCTCATATGGGAAAGGAAATAGTTAATCAAGTCCAGGAAGCACAGAGAGTCCCATACAGGATAAATCCAAGGAGAAACATGCCAAGACACATATTAATCAAACTACCAAAAATTAAATACAAAGAAAACATATTAAAAGCAGCAAGGGAAAAACAACAAATAACACACAAGGGAATCCCCATAAGGTTAACAGCTGATCTTTCAGCAGAAACTCTGCAAGCCAGAAGGGACTGGCAGGACATATTTAATTAAAGTGATGAGGGAGAAAAACCTACAACCAAGATTACTCTACCCAGCAAAGATCTCATTCAGATTTGATGGAGAACTTAAAACCTTTACAGACAAGCAAAAGCTGAGAGAGTTCAGCACCACCAAACCAGCTTTAAACAAATGCTAAAGGAAATTCTCTAGACAAGAAACACAAGAGAAGGAAAAGACCTACAATAACAAACCCAAAACAATTAAGAAAATGGGAATAGAAACATACATATCGATAATTACCTTAAATGTAAATGGATTAAATGCTCCCACCAAAAGACACAGACTGGCTGAATGGATACAAAAACAAGACCCATATATATGCTGTCTACAAGAGACCCACTTCAGACCTAGCGACACATAGAGACTGAAAGTAAGGGGATGGAAAAAGATATTCCATGCAAATGGAGACCAAAAGAAAGCTGGAGTAGCAATTTCCATATCAGACAAAATAGACTTTAAAATAAAGACTATTATAAGAGACAAAGAAGGACAGTACATAATGATCAAGGGATCCATCCAAGAAGAAGATATAAGAATTTTAAATATTTATGCACCCAACATAGGAGCACCTCATTACATAAGGCAAATACTAACAGCCATAAAAGGGGATACCGACAGTAACACATTCATAGTAGGGGACTTTAACACTCCAATTTCCCCAATGGACAGATCATCCAAAATGAAAATAAATAAGGAAACACAAGCTTTAAATGATACATTAAACAAGATGGACTTAATTGATATTTATAGGACATTCCATCCAAAAACAACAGAATACACATTTTTCTCAAGTGCTCATGGAACATTCTCCAGGATAGATCATATCTTGGGTCACTAATAAAGCCTTGGTAAATTTAAGAAAATTGAAATCGTATCAAGTATCTTTTCCGACCACAATGCTACAAGACTAGATATCAATTACAGGAAAAGATATGAAAAAATACAAACACATGGAGGCTAAACAATACACTACTTAATAACGAAGTGATCACTGATGAAAGCAAAGAGGAAATCAAAAAATACCTAGAAACAAATGACAATGGAGACACGACGACCCAAAACCTATGGGATGCAGCAAAGGCAGTTCTAAGAGGGAAGTTTATAGCAATACAATCCTACCTTAGAAACAGGAAACATCTCGAATAAACAACCTTGCACCTAGCAATTACAGAAAGAAGAACAAAAAAACCCCAGGGCTTCCTTGGTGGCACAGTGGTTGAGAGTCCGCCTGCCAATGCAGGGGACACGGGTTCTTGCCCCGGTCCGGGAAGATCCCACATGCTGCAGAGCGGCTAGACCCATGAACCATGGCCGCTGAGCCTGTGCTTCCAGAGCCTATGCTCTGCAATGGGAAAGGCCACAACAGTGAGAGGCCTGCGTACTGCAAAAAAAAAAAAAAAAAAACCTGAAAAAGCCCAAGTTAGCAGAAGGAAAGAAATCATAAAGATCAGATCAGAAATAAATGAAAAATGAAATGAAGGAAACGATAGCAAAGATCAATAAAACTAAAAGCTGGTTCTTTGAGAAGATAAACAAAATTGATAAACCATTAGCCAGACTCGTCAAGAAAAAAAGGGAGAAGACTCAAATCAATAGAATTAGAAATGAAAAAGGAGAAGTAACAACTGACACTGCAGAAATACAAAAGATCATGAGAGATTACTAAAAGCAACTCTATGCCAATAAACTGGACAACCTGGAAGAAATGGACAAATTCTTAGAAATGCACAACCGTCCGAGACTGAACCAGGAAGAAATAGGAAATACGAACAGACCAATCACAAGCACTGAAATTGAAAATGTGATTAAAAATCTTCCAACAAACAAAAGCCCAGGACCAGATGGCTTCACAGGCGAATTCTATCAAACATTTAGAGAAGAGCTAACACCTATCCTTCACAAACTCTTCCAAAATATAGCAGAGGGAGGAACACTCCCAAACTCATTGTATGAGGCCACCATCACCCTGATAGCAAAAGCAGACAAGGATGTCAAAAAGAAAGAAAACTACAGGCCAATATCACTGAT
Source organism: Phocoena phocoena (assembly GCF_963924675.1). Lineage (NCBI taxonomy): Eukaryota > Metazoa > Chordata > Mammalia > Artiodactyla > Phocoenidae > Phocoena > Phocoena phocoena. Next base: position 92,332,681 of record NC_089220.1, on the reverse strand, counting down.
GAACATAGATGCAAAAATCCTCAACAAAACACTAGCAAACAGAATCAAAAGCACATTAAAAGGATCATACACCATGATCAAGTGGGGTTTATTCCAGGAATGCAAGGATTCTTCAATTTATACAAATCAATGAACGTGATACACCATATTAACAAATTGAAGGAGAAAAACCATATGATCATCTCAATAGATGCAGAGAAAGCTTTTGACAAAATTAAACACCCATTTATGATAAAAACCCTACAGAAAGAAGGCATAGAGGGAACTTTCCTCAGCATAATAAAGGCCATATATGACAATCCCACAGCCAACATCATCCTCAATAGTGAAAAACTGAAAGCATTTCCACTAAGAACAGGAAGAAGACAAGGTTGCCCACTCTCACCACTCTTATTCAACATAGTTTTGGGAGTTTTAGCCACAGCAATCAGAAAAGAAAAGGAAATAAAAGGAATCCAAATCGGAAAAGAAGAAGTAAATCTGTCACTGTTTGCAGATGACAGGATACTATACATAGAGAATCCTAAAGATGCTACCAGAAAACTACTAGAGCTAATCAATGAATTTGGTAAAGTAGCAGGATACAAAATCAATACACAGAAATTTCTGGCATTGTTATACACTAATGATGAAAAATCTGAAGGTGAAATTAAGAAAACACTCCCATTTACCATTTTAACAAAAAGAATAAAATATCTCGGAATAAACCTACCTAAGGAGACAAAAGACCTGTATGCAGAAAATTATAAGACACTGATGGAAGAAATTAAAGATGATACAAATAGATGGAGAGGTATACCATGTTCTTGGATTGGAAGAATCAACATTGTGAAAATGACTCTACTACCCAAAGCAATCTACAGATTCAATGCAATCCCTATCAAACTACCACTGGCATTTTTCACAGAACTAGAACAAAACATTTCACAATTTGTATGGAAACACAAAAGACTCCGAATGGCCAAAGCAATCTTGAGAACGAAAAATGGAGCTGGATGAATCAGGCTCCCTGACTTCAGATTATACTACAAAGCTACAGTAATCAAGGCAGTATGGTACTGGCACAAAAGCAGAAATATAGATCAATAGAACAGGATACAAGGCCCAGAGTTAAACCCATGCACATATGGTCACCTTATCTTTGATAAAGGAGGCAAGAATATACAGTGGAGAAAAGACAGCCCCTTCAATAAGTGGTGCTGTGAAAACTGGAGAGGTACATGTAAAAGTATGAGATTAGAACACTCCCTAACACCATACACAAAAATAAACTCAAAATGGATTAAAGACCTAAATGTAAGGCTAGACACTATCAAACTCTTAGAGGAAAACATAGGCAGAACACTCTATGACATAAATCACAGCAAGATCCTTTTTGACTCACCTCCTAGAGTAATGCAAATAAAAAATAAACGAATGGGACTTAATGAAACTTCAGAGCTTTTGCACAGCAAAGGAAACCATAAACAAGACCAAAAGACAACTCTCAGAATGGGAGAAAATATTTGCAAATGAAGCAATTGACAAAGGATTAATCTCCAACATTTATAAGCAGCTAACGCAGCTCAATAACAAAAAACAAACAACCCAATCCAAAAATGCGCAGAAGACCTAAATAGACATTTCTCCAAAGAAGATATACAGATTGCCAACAAACACATGACAGAAGCTCAACATCATTAATCGTTAGAGAAATGCAAATCAAAACTACAATGAGATATCATCTCACACCAGTCAGAATGGCCATGGTTTAAAAATCTAGAAACAATAAATGCTGGGGAGGGTGTGGAGAAAAGGGAACACTCTTACAATGATGGTGGGAATGTGAACTGGTACAGCCACTATGGAGAACAGTATGGCAGTTCCTTAAAAAACTACAAATAGAACTACCATATGATGCAGCAATCCCACTACTGGGCATATTTCTCGAGAAAACCATAATTCATAAAGAGTCATGTACCAAAATGTTCATTGCAGCTCTATTTACAATAGCCCCGAGATGGAAACAACCTAAGTGTCCATCATCGGATGAATGGATAAAGACGATGTGGCACATATATACAATGGAATATTACTCAGCCATAAAAAGAAACGAAATTGAGTTATTTTTAGTGAGGTGGATGGCCCTAGAGTCTGTCATACAGAGTGAAGTAAGTCAGAAAGGTAAAGACAAATACCATATGCTAACACATATGTATGGAATCTAAGAAAAAATAATGTCATGTAGAACCTAGGGGTAAGACAGGAATAAAGACACAGACCTACTAGAGAATGGTCTTGAGGATATGGGGAGGGGGAACGGTAAGCTGTGACAAAGTGAGAGAGTGGCATGGACATATACACACTACCAAACGTAAAATAGATAGCTAGTGGGAAGCAGCCGCATAGCACAGGTAGATCAGCTCGGTGGTTTGTGACCACCCAGAGGGGTGGGATAGGGAGGGTTGGAGGGAGGGAGACGCAAGAGGGAAGAGATATGGGAACATATGTATATGTATAAGTGATTCACTTTGTTATAAAGCGGAAACTAACACACCATTGTAAAGCAATTATATTCCAATAAAGTTGTCAAAAGAAATAAATTATAGGATGCCCTATTATATTTGAATGTCAGATAAACAAATAAAATTTTAGTGTAGACAATCTCGTTTCTACAAATGTAAATGAAGTGTAAAAATATAAGCACCACTCTGAAATAAAGTGAATCATTCTGTCTGGGTAGAAACAGTTGCCAAATGGTGGTGTCCTTCTCCTGAACATACATAAGATACATTTAAAAACATTTTAATTTTTATTGAAATAATTATTGTACATAGTTTGAGAAATCAAATAGCAGTACAATGCTGAGGGAGAAGAGCGGTTCCCTGCCATGTCGTCCTCACTGTGGAATCCCACTTTCCAGAGGCAATCACTTTCAACACATTTTGGGTTTTTTCCTGGTGTTTATTTCCATATTTCTAAATTGTGTGCGTAAACTGCTGTTACTACTTTAGATAATATCTATTGATTTCTGGCTATGAAATATTAGGATACAGCTCTCTTGCACAGCCCAACTCCCCTCACCCACCCGCCACTCACACACACACACACACACACACACTAACACACACGCACACATTTTCTTTCTATGACCTCCCACCAATTATCGTAATATAATTACAATGCAGACTTTAGCCGAATAAAGAGTAACATGTACATCATTATCAAGATATTAATATGGTTTACAGTAGAATCATGTAGTGTGCATTGCATTTACTCTCTTGTACAACTTTTGTTTTCCCTGGAGTTAATAGCAAATTAATTTTTCAATGATTACTTTTCTATGCACTAACTCTAATTTATCCTCAAATTCTTTTAAGAGAATTCTAAAGTCCTTTTCAAATATGGCAAACACAACCAAAATAATTATAAGTTCCATATTATTTTTTCCTTAAGGTAGCCTTTCTGAAGCCCTCTGTCCTCTTGTTTGAACTCGATTAGTAACGGTATAGTTCTGCTACCCAGTACTGTCCCAGGATTTTTGTTCACTGTCATAATTGGACTTCCTCATGTCTACTGTATGGACATCATTATATCCTAGACCCCAGGTCTTCCTCTTTCTTGCTTTAATTTCTGTTGGTAGAGTACATTTTTTTAGGACGTTTTTAGGACTTTGGGAGGAAGAGCACATGGGTGGTACACAAAGACTCTTGACTACCACAGAGTTACATCATTCATTTAAAAAATCTCCATGGATCATAACACTTTTAGAGCAAGAAAAAATTTTTATACTTCATTTTACAAATGAGGAAACCAAGACTGAAAGAGGTGAAGAAACTCTCATTTAAGTTACACTGCTATGAAATCTATGAGAGTCTATTCTTAAAAAGAAATTTAAAAAATCTTCTTTGTTTAACTTTGAGAGGAAGCTTGTGATACTCTCAACTACCAGGTTAAATATGGACAGAGCTGAGAAAGAGGACAAATGTATCTATACTAAGGCAACTCTTACTAGCTTCTAATTGGTACAGGGTGCTGACTTATTAATAATGATCCTGAAATGAAATATATTTACTAATTACTGTTATAATTCACTGACCTCCATCGACTAATAACCAAAGAGAGAAAGAGTTTAAGATTGATGGTGGCTCCATTAATCTCTCTGAAATCAATTAGAAAAGATTAAAAAAAAAATACTATATTCTTTGGAGGATTCACATCCCAAAGTTTAAGGACCTCAGAACTGTTCTCCTTTAAGCAATAAAAGACACTTTTTAACCCATAATGAGCCTGATTCAAGTAAAACTGTAGTATCCTAGGATTTCTCCCAATATCTGGAACCTTTTAGTAAAACTGGAGACCAGTCATCTCTGAGGATCCCTTTATCTTTAAAAAGCAAATTCCAGACATCCACAGCAACGAAAAGGATCTCTATCCCATGTAGGGAGCATAGAATAAGAATATTGTTTCAGTTGAGTCTAAAGAAAATAATTTTGGACAGGACAGTGCCTTTGTAAGCCTTCAAATTACACTATGGACTGGGTTTGGGTTTGAAAGCAGAAGCTTTTTTTACCTTAAGGTAACAAAAGGCCTTTCATTGTTAAGCAATAACATCAAATTTAAATATCAAAGAATTCTCAAAGTTGTCTAGTAAAACAGTCACAACGGATCCAGAGGGCTGTGCTATGGTTTACACCTAATTAATTAAAATAGAACCTGTGTTAGCAATATTAATTTTGGCCTGCACTGTTATAAAATCTTTTCATCAGTTCTTGAAGTTTTCCTGCATCCAAGGAATTTTTCCAGCTTCTGAACTCATGTGTCAAATCATTTGTAATTTGTTGAAAGATATTTGTGACCTTTCTCCAAGCTTAAAAAGAAATAACTTCATCTGTTGGCTGCATCACCAGAGAATTCTGGACAGGGAGAAAGCTAAAAAGTAAAGAGAGAAGAAAGGCAGCCTTTTCTCCTGACCTTTGAAATTGTAATGTTATGTTAATTGAATATGAATTTCTTGTTAGCAGCTATTTCATTGAACATTTCTGGGAACTGTATTAAGTCAAATGTTTACAGGAAAGCAGGTGTTTTCTCTCACATTTGTTTGTCTTCCTGTTTTCTACACAATATCCATTTTCCCTTTTTCTCTCTGAGTAATTCATTCTCACAATAAGCTCCTGACTTTTTACCCTGTAAATCTTCCTTAGTGAGCAGTTCCTGTTTCACAAATATTTGGTAAAGAAATGAGTGATTAATAGTTGAAAATCATTGTGTTCCCCAAAGTGAACACTATTTGTAGCTTTGTCAGTAATCATTTGAGTCATAGGATAAATAATGAATTTTTGAGAGATCCCCATATAAATATGGTTTTTCATTTGCATCTTATTTTATTTTAAGATATATTAAGTCAGACATAATCTATGCCTATATTTTTAAAAACTAAGGAAAAGTGCCTTTTATAGTTAGCCTATTTTAACTATTTCTTGGGATCTTCAATTCTTTGCATAAATTGGAAGGAAGTAAGAAATGAGATAGAGAGAGAATGTCAGGTGGCCTGTACATTTCTGTGATTTTTCAGCTGACCTTGACTGTTGATTGGTAAATATTTCAACTCCTCGGTAAGCTTTCAACTCCCCTGCCCTCTGTGAAGGAGCATTTATGATCACAGACCCAGTGAATAGCACACCACTTCTAGGCCTCTGGGAACGAGGTAGGGTGATGTTGGAGAAGAGAAGAGCAGTGCTGTGAAGGTTCTCAGAAAGACTGACCTTTGTCTGGGGTCCATCAGATAAGTCAGATGCCCAAGAGCTGGCTGGAGGCCTTCAGCAGCTTGTCTTAAGGACAGAGGTCCATTTGCAGCAGTTGAAACAACAGCATGTGGGCAAGAAGATAACACCAAAAAGTAAATTTGGTATGATTTGTTGAACAGCCAACAGTAAGTGGAATCGATCTTCAGGGTCACTGATGACTTGGTTGCCACAAGTAAATCCTGTGAATTATCCTGGGGGCAGTGCCGTAGGGCTCCGGAAATGAAGTGCTCCTCTGGAACATACTCACTCTGACCAACTGGGATACTACAGGATAATCCAAGTTCAAGTTTTCCTATAGGTTTTCCTTTAAATACTCAGCCTCTCCTGGAGACTCTCAGTCTTAAGAAGCTCAAGTAGAGTCTCTTTATTTCTTCAGGAACCAGCCCTTGAGAATTCACAGGCCTCAAATGCAACGGGGCATAAAACTGAGCAGCCAGCAATGAAGGAAGTTTATTTCATCCCCACTGTCAATATTTCAGTGATCATCAAGGTCCATAATGACTCTCCCACTCACCTCCAGTTTTATTTCCACTACCTCCACCAAGAAATAAATAATAATTACATATACTTTGGGGGATTGTTGAGGCACTGTTTCTGGAATCTTCCTGTAAACTAAATTTTCTTAGGCTGTTGTGTCATCTTGTAAAATAAATAAGATGTGATTACAACCTGGCATTTTTACAAAGCCAAGGGCTGGACTTACTGCTGCTCCCTTTTGTCTGATTTTAGTCTGCGCCTCAAAATGTTAGAAAATCCTGTCACAGATCTAAAACATGCTCTCACTTACTGTATACTACTTTGTACTTCCATTCCAGCATTTCTGATAACACAGAACATATTTTCTGCTCTTTTGGATGGTGCCCAAGCATTCTGACTTGATGTAGATATGTCTAGATCAGGCCTCTTGCAGGAAATGTCTTTCAAATCAGGCATCTTGTTCTGGGCTGAGATCAAGGGAGTATGAAAGCTATTAGTAGAAAAAAAATTAGAAATAACAGGAAGAATCAAATATTCTCTTCCTTTTAAAAGAAAGCACTTGAGAAACTAAAGTTTAGTTCAAGTACAGATGATCAGTATCAGTCAAGCTAAAGGCTTTTTAACGTTATCAGAAGTCAAAGCACTAGAATTAAATACGCAGTTTCTCAAAGACTGACTCTTCATTTTCCTTCATCCTCAGCTGAATATAACAAGACAGGGTTTTGGTTTTCTGTTTGGTTTTCTGGCTTCTTAAGACTGAGAGTCTCCAGGAGAGGCTGAGTATTTAAAGGAATTAAATACGCAGTTTCTCAAAGACTGACTCTTCATTTTCCTTCATCCTCAGCTGAATATAACAAGACAGGGTTTTGGTTTTCTGTTTGGTTTTGGTTTTCTGTCAGTCTGGCAGGGGCTAATTTGCACTTTTTCCCAGCTCTTTGGTCAATGGAGCAATTTTCCAATGCCCCTTTCAATCCCAAAGCAGAAGAATTATCCCAATTCTGTTTTATAGCCATAAACTTCTACTTAACAAACTGCCTAACTTCTGTCTTATAAATTCATGTTCCATGTCACAAAGTTAAACTCTTCCAGAGAGAGAGGAGATAATAATAAGAATAAAGCCATCCCAATTTAAAAAGTCAACTCTATGTGCCTTACTGATGCTTGGTTAGGGCCATATTCATTTCATTTTGGTAAACACAGATCACCTGCTGTGTGCTGAATGTTGTGCCCGGTTCCACGAGGGATACCATGTCCTGCCCTCAAGGAGTTCAAAATCATGTGACAGGGATGGGGAAAGCATAATGAAAAATAAACACAAATAGATATCATAGAAGACATTATGTGATAAATACCACAAAAATGACATATAAAGAAAGACATGTATAAAAGCAATAAAAGATTGAGCCATCTCATGTTCGTTTCCTCAATGTTTTGTAATATATGTCTATATACGTCTGTGTACATAGAAGAAGACATACCTGAGTAATATTATCTGAGCTTTAAACTTTCCGCTAACTTTTTACATGGTCTTTGACATACAAGAAAGTTAATTATCTTAGTTAGTAAAATAGTTTTCCCTTATACTCCATATCCATACAGAGAAACCTAGGATATAAACAACTTACACAAATTCATATAACTTTGTTTTCCCAACCACAGTTCACTCCCTCTTCTCTCTTGGTGACATATCCCCCTCATCCTCTGTCATCTCTGTCTTCATTCACAAGGTCCCCATTACAAAGAGATAGGTTATGTGCCAGATTGAATTATCATTTCAACCTTCTGCCAACAGAATTCCACCCACCTTGTTCCTAAGGGATGGATCCAACATGAAGCTACTTTGACACACAGCAGTTGGTACTTTGAGGATCTTACCAGAACTGGCTCTGTATGGTTCAGGAAATGTTCAAATGTCAGGTTGTCTAACAGTGATAACAGTGGAGAGTAAGAGCGCTGAATCTTCTCTACCCCACAACAAAAAGTAAGGACACTTCTAATGTGCGTTTTGGCTTCCCTATAACATGCATTCCAGCATGATAAGCACCTTACGCTTTCTACTGGATTATGGTGAGTATATCTGGGGACGTGTATGCATTTAATGATCAAATGTTGCATCGTTAGTCAAGTTCCTTAGAAGCAGAAGCTGAGAAGGGGATTCCTGATCAAGTGATTTATTGGAGGAATGCTCTCAGGAGATGGGAAGTGAGAGAAGCCATATAGTGCAAAGGAACTAAGTAAAGCAAGAATAGCTTCCTGGGTGAGATGGCTTTTGCTGGGCTGAGAGCAATTCTCTGGAAAAAGAAGTAGCAATGAGTTGAGTTACTAGCATCTAGAGGATAGCTGTCCTGGCTGGTGAAGGGCATCTGTGCAGGGCACCAGCAGCATCCCCTTCATGATACAATTTCTAAAAGACTGTCACTTTTGGGTAAGAGAAAATTCACTTTGGGAAGTATATGTCTGTAAAACCTGGTGAAATTTGCTAAGCTGTAATTCAAATATACAATGAATTGTCCTGGAAGGGTAATTTTTAAAAAAATTTTGCTTGAAAATTAATTACTTGGCCTTGTGCCTCCTCAGAAAGTCTAGTATGGTCTATAGGCTCTACTCAGTTAACAGATACTCAACTTAGCAACATTTTATATAAAATTATATATAAAAATAGGATGTCTCATGCTTTACAGAGGAGAGCATAGAGACTTTCTGGAATTTACTCATATTGATACAGAAAATATACCTACCTGATCATTGAGAATCAGTTATGATAATGGTCTAAAATGCTTTGTAAACAGTATATTACTTTAAAATGTAATAGAGTTTTACGGTGATTAATAGATGGATAAATAGGTGATAGGTAGATGACATAGATAGATAATTGGTTACAGGAAGAGGAATGGAAAAAAAATGGTTCCCTATATTTATATATTTACGTTTATTTGTGTGGTATATTATAACCACTTCATATCAAAAGATTTTGTTTTGTTTCGTTTATTTTGGGTTTTTGGCTAAACACAGTTAAGATAATCAGGGCCAGCTTTGTAAAAAAAAAAAAAGGATTTTAGCTAAAGACTTCAACAATAGTTGGGGGCCAGTATCTTGAGCCAGAGAACCTGGCATCATCCTTGATGCCTCTCATTTTCTCACATCCAAAACCCAATTTGTCCGCAAATTCTTTGGCTCAATCTGTAAAATATATACATAATCCAACCACTTCTCTCCAAGTACATCTTTGTTGATACGCTGCTCCATGATGTTGTCATCTCTCACCTAGATTTTTGCAATAGCATCTTTCTCTGCTTCCACCCTTGCCCACAACAGTGTATTCTGAACAGGGTAACCAGAGTAATCCTTTTAAAACTTGTCATGTAATGTCATTTCTCTGCTGAAAACCTCCAATGGCATTTTATTACATCTGAATGCGAGACAAGTTCCTTACAATGATCAACATCTTGCCTGACTTCGCTGACTGCATCTCCCCGAGGCTTTCTCCACTTCATGCTCTTTCTACCCCAGATATGCCCAGCACTATGATTGCAACGGATGGCTGTGATAACTGTACAGGTTGTGCAGTACCCAATTGTACAGAGCACCATTCACATTCACTGTCATCATAAATGTGTATATTTACTACCACACGTTTCTGTCAAGTGGCAATGAAGTGTTTTGGGAAAGGAAGGCTATTTGGACTAGCAACGAAGCTGGTTCTACTTTACGGTTTTGCAAAATTATTTCTTCAGTGTTGAAATTCACACCCAGTTATACATTTGGGGAACTCTCGTACCTCCTTTATGTCTCTATTCAAATGATACCCTCTCAAGGCCTATCCTGACCATCCTATTTAATATGCAACCTGCACTACCCTCTAACACACATATACAATTCCTGAAACCCCTAAGCCTGCTCTATTTTTCCCATAGCATTTGTCCCCTTCTAACATGCCATATTATTTACGACATTCACTGGTTTTTGTTTCTCTCCCCCCACTAGAATATATGCTCCCTGAGGACAAAGTTTTAGTTTATTTTATTTATTAATGTATCTGGAGTAACTAGAATAGTGTCTGCCATATAGTAATTTTTGTTTAATGAATGAATGTCTAATGACTAAGACATTACCTTACCTAAGTTCTCTTGGTTTCTGCTCATCTGTTACTGTTGAAGTGAGGATTCAGTGATACCATAATGCTAACATACGTGCTAAGCACACAGATGAAGCCCTTTTGATGTTATTTCTCAGTGTATATTCTGCTGGTGGTAAAAGCAAGTGATGACCTCCAGAAAAGAAAGTGTCCAGTGCTCAGAGTCACATTCAAGACCAAGAAAGCATATTTGTTTTGAGATCAAAGGTGGAACATTGTGAACTTCAGAACCGAAGCCACTCTCCTGGCAAGGTACTCATATGTGCATGTACTGCTCTCTTTTTCTCCCTCTGTCTTTATCTCTTCCTAAAAAGCCTCTTTGTTGATGTTATCCTCAGGCAGCAAAGAGGGCCCCAGGATCTTCAGGCTTATTTAGTACCTTAGAAAAAGGTACTAAATAAGTCTGAATTTAGTTCCTTAGAAAAAGAGAGAGTCTATGTCTCTCAGGGTCCATTTGAATCCCCCCAAAGAGGACTCTCTTGGTGCCTACCAGTGTCACATATGCAAGCCTGGATAAATCACTGTATCCAGGAGAATTGGCCAGTTTGGGACCTAGTTACTCTTGATACGGAAAAGTCAGGGCTATGTGACAAAACCTTAGCAATGGAAGAAGCATCAATTAAAAAAAAAAAAAAATGCTGAACAAGCAGAAAAATTAACAAATATCTCAGAACTTAGAATAGTGTCTGGATTATTGTGACACTCAATAAATGAACATGTGCATTATATTTTCATTATCTTGGTCATGTCTGTCAGTAGTTCATTGGTCTTTTCAGGGAACTATCTGTTTTATTCATCACCCACTTTTAAAACTTTTCCCTACTTCATTAATTGCTGATATTACCTTTATAAATTTCTTCCTTCTTTTTTCTTTTGGTTTTCTTTTGTTATTTTCTTTTTCAAAATTTTAATTGAATCTTAGTTCATTTAAATATTTTCCATCTTTTTTGTTTTTTAATAAATATATGTATTGGTAGCATCCCATATGTTTTGATGTATTATGTATTCATTGTTATATTTTAAAATAGATTTATAAACAATCTAGTTTCCTCTTTAGCTCAAGGAGATTATTTGTTTGTTATTGAAATCTAAACATTCTGAGCTATCTTTTTGTTGTAATTTCTAGTTTTATTATATTTTGGTCAGAGAATGTGGACCCTGAGATTTCTTCATTGGAGAATTTATTATGATTTAACTTATGACCTACTTGATCAAATTTTCTAAATGTTCCAAGAGTATTTGAAGAATCTAATCTCTGTTGTATATATCTATCATTGCTTATTTTTTCATTTACATCTGCAATAACTTCACTTTTTTCTGTCTACTTGATCCATCAGTTTCTGAAAAGAATATGTTCCAGGCTACTATTAAGTTTCTATAAATGTCTTTGTGTTTCCAAAGATTTTTGTAATACATATTGTATGGTTATAATTTTTGTACATAAACTTATGCTTTAGTGTATCTTCTTTGTTATAATTAATGATCTTTTAAAATTCTACTTTCTCTGATATTAATATTACTGTTTATGCTTTATTTGAGTTATCATTTGCTAAGTTCAACCTGGTCTACCCTTACTTTTCAAATTTTTGGAACTAAATTTGGAGTCAGTTACTAAGGCATAATAAGTTTGGCACAGGGCATAATTGGGGGTAGCAGACATCTCACTACAGATATCCAGAGTCTGACTGGAAGGAGATGCACTTCCCTTCACTCCTTTCCTCTTCTTCAGTCACTGACCAGCGACAGTTACACGCTATCATTTGTACTCTTTTGTTTTGGAGCTTTTAACTCATTTCTACAGTGAAATGGTGGGGAGTAGAAGAGGAAAGACAGTGAGTTTAGCCTGAGTAGGTAAAGTGAACAAAGATGTCTTGGTGGTGGGGGGTGGGTAGGGGTGGAGGAGAAGTTATTCAGCTGTTCAAGATAGTGGGCAGCACCTTGGAAGCACTGTGGTCTTGAGAAGTGATAGGAGCAAGAGTATCTCCTTCACAACAGCCTCTGAGCCCAATCCTGCACACGTATCAATCATCTGCTCAAATACTGTGGGCTCCGGTTCTGTGAAGAGACACCAGTAATGTGGCCCTGAGATAGGTGCAGATCCTGAACAACCCAGAAGATCTACCTACCACACCTCCTACAAAAAATTCCCTCCTCCTTTTGGCCCCAGAGACAGACAGAGCATGTCTCTCAGTGCATTGGCAATTATGACATGTTTTACAACTATAAGAGCTAATACTTTAATGCCAAAATGGGGCACAGGGTGGAGGTGGGGAGAAGGGTCAGTTGCACCCCTCACCACTGCTTTCTGGTCTGGTGAGAGCCTCTAGGAAGGGCTCCAGAGGATTCTCAGGCACAAGGTGATAATAAAAAGCAGATGAACAACTTCAGTTGGCTTTATTATTTTTGAAAACTCTCTATAGAAGATGCATCCTTTATTGCCTGCACCTAGGGCAGACTGCTTCCACAGCTCCCCCACCCCTACCTCTTGGGAAGCCACTGCTGAGTTCTCACATAGATCTCAAAAACTCACAATGCAGGTATCCCATAAAGTTCCACCATCCTCTTTTATTAAAAATTCCTCTCATAGACATGCTAGTTTTGTCTGCTATTTGAGGAAAGCTGAGAAATCTCATGTCTTCCTGCCTACAGGAGATTCCAGAGAGGAGGAATGGGTACTGTTTCCTAGAAGATTAGGTAAGATTAGTCATGGAAAAGAGTTTAACCAGGAAGCCTTTGATTAAGGTCAGCAGAGTTCAAATGAGGCTTTCTGTCAATAATCATAGTATTTTCTTCATTTGATATCAAAAAGAGGGAATTATCTCTATTATCCTGAACAAATTATTAAAAAGTATGTACCTAAGGCTCCTCGTTTTAAAAGATGAGTCAATAATATCTGCCCTGTATTTCCCCCCAAATTGTTCTGTAACAATAAGAAGATGACCCAACAAAATCTGGGCAATGTGGCAACAAGAGTTGGACAGAACCTTTCCTGCCTATTACTCGCTGAGAAACAGGCCTCTTCGTCTGGACTTCTGGGCCTCCTATTCCAAAAGTAAAGAAATGACCTCTTACTAAAAGGTATCATCAACTGAAAAAGATACACAACATAAAAGCTGAGAATTATGTTTTATTCAGTAGACTTCCTAAGGACTTAAGCCCAGAAGATTGCTCTGAGGGACGGTTCTGAAGAGGGAAGGGAGGAGCCAGGATATGTAGGAGTTTTTGCAACAAAAACCAGGCTGTCGGAACATCAAAAGATTACTGTTATTTAAAGAAAACCAGGGGCTTCCCTGGTCGTGCAGTGGTTGAGAATCTGCCTGCCAATGCAGGGGATGCGGGTTCGAGCCCTGGTCTGGGAAGATCCCACATGCCGCAGAGCAACTAGGCCCGTGCGCCACAACTACTGAGCTTGTGCGTCTGGAGCCTGTGCTCCGCAACAAGAGAGGTCATGATAGTGAGAGGCCCGTGCACCGCGATGAAGAGTGGCTCCCGCTTGCCACAACTAGAGAAAGCCCTCACACAGAAACGAAGACCCAACACAGCCAAAAATAAATAAATAATAAAAATTAAGGAATTCCTTAAAAAAAACCCAACCAACCAAACAAAGAAAACCAGACATCTCAAGTTAATGAGTTTAGCTCTTTTCTACATAGGGGGAAATGCAAGAGTCTGGCTCACTGAAATCATTCCTTCGATATCCATCTTGGCTATCTAAGGCCAGTATCATGTTCTTTTCCATCCTGAATCCCCTCAGGGTGCACTGCTGGAGGTGGCTGCAGTGGCTGAGGGCTTGATGGCTGCAACATCCTTTGTTTACTGATATGGCAGGCGTCCACAGCATATTCCACATGCTCCTACTGAGTATATATATATATATACTCATTGTCTATTATTGTACAGACATGGATTTACTGGTCTTTATTTCCTTTGTGCTAAGTACATTTTGAACCAACACGAGCCTGATACCTTTATTATCATTATTACTATTTATTTTTTTGAAATAAGACATACCTACATAAAATTATATAAATCGTAAAGGTATAGGTCAATTATTTTTCACTAGTTAAGCATATCCATGTAATCAGCACCCAAATAAGAAATAGAGCATAAGCAGCACCCCAGAGGTCTTCCCCGTGTCTCCTTCCAGTTACTGCCAACCCTGCCTTCTAAGGGTAACCACTATCCTGACTAACACAGCCATAAATTAGTTTTCCTGGCAGCTCTTTAACAGAAGACACGCCACTTCCATGTAGTTGCTGATAGCTCCCTCATTTTTGCTATATAAGTGTTTTATGATTTAATAAAGGACAGGGAAAAGGTGGGTAGAGTACAAGACAGATACAGAAGATAGGACTGGAAATTATCTTCTCCATAAAATATTGTCAGTTAGGACCAGTGTGTCATTTCTAGTAGGCGTGTGATCTTGTAATATTTTTGGTAAAGGAAAGCTTAATGAAGTTGGAACTATTGTGTTTCTTTCATCTCAGATAAATTGCAAAATACCATTTATAGAAATTTTTAAAGAGAAGGAAAGCATTTCTCTGTGGCTTAACAAGATACTTGTCCAAACTTGGAAGAATTAGAGATGTACCGTATAATAGAACAGTGCCATCTTAGTTTTTTTAAAGCCCTTTTACTGCAATATCCCCTGAAGTACAAACAGAATCCAAATACCAGATCTTGCCCAGATCACCAATAAATTTCCTGGGTGAGGAGGAGAGAGTTGGGGGCAAGAGATGGGGGCAAGGGGAGGGACCAGGGACTTTGTGCCAACTGACTCAGGGCAGGAAACCTAGTTCCCTTTCCTTTCCCCCCATATCAAATTCTCAACTGCATTCCACTGTCTGACTGGGCTGACCACAGCTGTGGTTGTTTCCAAAATGAAGATGGAATCTAGCCACACTCGGATTTAGTATTCTCTAGAACTGCTGTTCTTCTGGGCATTATTTTTAGAAGTATCACATTGCATAGGTGCTTAATTTTTCTAACTGGCTTTTGGAAAATTTTGCAAATCCTTTTCCCCCCTAAATATAAAAGACTGATGTAAGAGGCTTCTGTTCATTATATTTTTCCTTTGGGATATCCTTACCCCAATGGAAAAAGACAACATGATTGCTTGACCCAGCTATCTGCCTAAAATAATGTTGTTGGGTTTTTTTTCCAGAGTGGATAAATTATAATAGCTCAACACAGCTGCATACTTGAGCATAAGTCTACAAAGTAAGAGACTGTATGGTGACTTCTTGTTTCAGCTCTATCTGATTTAGATCAACCAACATTCTCTAAGAGCTTATGGTGTACCAGGCACAGTGACACAGATGACAAAATGACAAATAAGAATTTGTCCCTGCCCATAGGAGCTCACAGAGCAAGTAGCACAACAAACACAAAACCAATAATTACCATACAACAATTGCTTGTTAAACTGAAAGTACTATGCATAATATTTTGCAGAAGAAGAACTTATTAACTCTCAGAGAATGTATGGTCTGGGAGAAAGTCACAGAGGGGGTGTTACAGCAAAGACAAGGACCAGACATGCCAGAGAAAAGGAACAAAAAAATGCAAAGGCCCAGAGGAATGGCATAGCCCACTGTTCTTCAGAAACTCAAAGGTGATGATTGTCTCAGTGTAAGCTGAAGGGTAGCAGTTGGTGAGAATAAAGCAGAGGGTTGGGGTCAGATCATGGAGGGACTTCATCTTCTAAAGAGTTTTAAGCAAAGGGCAATATGGTTAGATGTGCAGTTTAAGGATTGACTCTGGCATAAAAGAAGCTCAATTAGAGGAGGATGAAAATGGAAGCAGCTCAGTTAAGAAATAGTGTTGATCTCAGGCCTTAAAATATGCCAAGGCTTTAGTTTCGTGCACACTTTCATTCTCACCCCCGCCCATTCTCTTGCTCACTCCCTCTAATTTTCATTACTGCCTTTCTTTCTCCATACCCCTATAACTCTTCCTCATGCTTTATATAACACTGTAGAAATCTTAGGAAAAATCCTTAAAAATATCCCACATCATCCCACAGCCAATATACCCAAGAACTAAAAAGAATTTAGAAAAAGAAGAGAGAGGTTAGTACGACCCATTGATATAATACATCCTATTAATTTTTCCCATTATTATAAGTATGTTAGGGAAGGTACCCATTAAAAAATAGACCTGTCTGGTAGTCTATCTGCAGGCTTTGTTTAAATGATGGCAGACCTGGTAGCAGAGCCAGATATGGTTTCACTACTATAACGAACACCAAAGGAGAAAGTTTATCATTACTAGTGACCTGCTGGTATGCCTACCCTGCCCCAGAGCATTTGCTTGGCCTTTAGCCCTTGACCAACCATCTCTGACCTGTCACTGGTTGTCCTCATGGGCTGTGACACAGGTGATTCCTCTGCATACTTCTGTATGGACTGGTTGGCATCTTTGTGTCCCGCTGCTATCTGGAAGGCATGGGTTTACAGGGGTAAGGGGAGGAGACCGTCTATGGTAGTGGAGCCTGCTCTACTTCTAGATATACAGATGGGCCACAGTTTGATCAGTTAGGGTGAACAAGACTTTGAAGAAAACTAGAAGACTGCCAAAGGATCCCCAGATGAACAGGTATAGATGAATCTAGCAGGGAGAAATGATTTGCACTTTCAATATAAGTAGTGTATATGAATCTCAGGAGAGGGAAACACGGGGAATTTTTTTTAATCTAAAGTTATTATTTAAAATTTTCTTTAAGTCAAAATGTTCATTTATTTAGAAAATGTAAATGTAGTAGAAGGAGAGTTTGGGATATTTGTATTTGTGAAAGGGGAACAGTTTTGTTGTTGTTTCTTCTCTTTTTCTTTCTTTATTTTTTTTAATACTGAGAAACACTGCTCTAACCTGCCTGTCTAATTCACCATGAATGGAAGAAAACACAGTAGAGTGATCAGCCAGAAGAAAATAAAAGCTCAAATTCAACACCTGATTCAGTGGTTTAGTAGATACCTTTCCTTCACTATGCTTCAGTTTTCCCTATAAAGTTAAGAAGTAACTCTTTGACTCTAAAAGGAAATGAATCCAGCTATTATCCTTTGCAAGAGATAGTCAGAAGGGCATGCCTTTAAAATTTGCATAAATATATGCAAAGCCTGTTTGCAAGGAGCAATTTAATAAAATGTTTAAAGTGTATTCAAAGAACAAGGAAAACTTGTTCATTTCCTAAGTAGGTTTTGATATTTCCCTTTAAAGCAAAAATAAAATTTACTTGCTGCATAAAAATGAATTTATTAGGATCAAGAATTACATTGCATAATAAATAAGGGGTTTTTAGAGCTTTTAGAGATCCTGAATATTTCATTATGGCATAATGAAAAGAATACCAATTTATCAGTCAGAAAAATCTGGGTTCAAAATCCAACCTAAATTTCCACTGCTGGCCAAGATGGAGTAAGCCAACTACATCCTATCTCTCCTACTGATTACAGAACACTTGAGCAACACTATCATGATGATAGATCAAATCCTGGGCCACTATGCAAATCATAACAAATTCAAAGTAATTGAACAATAATAACTTGTTCTCTGATCAAAAGGAATTACATTGGAAATCAATTACTTTCTAGAAAATTTCCAAATGTTTGAAAATTAAATGGCACACTTTTAAATAATTCATGGGTCAAATAGGAAGTCTCAAAGAAAATCAGAAATTATTTTGAACTGACTGAAAATGAAAAAAAAAATATCAAAACTTATGGGATGCAGCTACAGCAGCGCTCAGAAGGAAATTTATAGCATTAAATGCTTTTATTGGAAAAGAAGAAGGATCTGAAATCAATAATCTAAGTTTTAATGTGAAAATACCAGGAAAAAAAGCAAATTGAACTCAAAGTAAGCAAAAAAAAAAAAAAAGAAATGATAAATATAAAAGCATAAGTCAATAAAATTGGTTAAATAAAAAGTAGAGGAAATCAAGGTGAAAAAGTTTATTCTTTAAAAGATCAATAAAATTGATAAACCACTATCTAGATTGATCAAGAAAAAATAGAAGACCATAAACCTTACAGACATTAAAAGGGTAATAAGAGAATCCTACAAGCAACTCACTGCCAGTAAATTATACAACTCAGATGATCTGGACCAATTTTTGAAAGAGATAAACTGTCAAAACTCATTCAAGAAAAAATAGTTAATTTTCCTATATCTATTCATTGAATTTCACTTATAAACTTTCCAAAAATGGAAAATTCCGGCCTGGATGGTTTCATTGGTCAATTCTACCAAACATTTAAGAAAGAAAGAATAAAAACCTATACAAGTTCTTTCATAAAACACAAGAGGAGGGAACACTTCCCAACTCATTTTAGGAAGCCAATATTACCTTGATATCTAAACTAGAGAAAGACAGAAAAGAAATAAAAATCATACTTACTGGGAAGGAAGAAACAAAACAGTCTCTATTCACAGATGATAGAGCTGTCTATGTAGAAGTAGAAGCCCAAGAAACCTAAAAAAAAAAAAAAAAAAAAAAGAGGTGAGTTTAGCAAATTCACAGGATAGAAGTCCAATACACAAAATAAAGCACATTTCTAAATACTAGCAATGAACATTTGGAAGTCAAAAATTTTAAAAACAGTCCCAAACATAGTGGCATATAGAGGATGCTCAATAAATATTTGTTGAATAAGTGTTCAATTTAGCTTTCAAACGTATTCTATTTTTGTTTTTCAATAGATTTACATTTCAAAATATGTTCTTCTGGGTGTTATTAACATGGTCTGATATACTCCAAAGTATAACAATTACTCATGGACAGTAGCAGCTGAGAATAAGCTAGGTAGCTAGAAGATAGCTAGAAGCAGGCTTAAAACATTATAATGAATAGTCTACCTTAAGCTTCTAGTAGAATGTTAGTTTCCTATAACTCATATGTAATATGCTCTGTACATTTGTGTCAATTAACGTATATTAGAAAAATTGAAAAATTACATTCTATTTGCATTGTCTTAGTGATCTTATGTACATTGAATTTATTCATCTTTCAACCCAAAAAAGGAAGAAAAATTCTCAAGAATAACATTGCTAATAATAGCAGGAGATTAGGTCTTCAAATATTAGCATTATACATCCATTCCAACCCTCCATTTAGAATGAGAAACCACAGTATTTCTTGTTAGATAGGAATACATCTTTCATGAAGTAAACACATATTTATTGGTTATTTGTGACGAATTTTACTTTTGCGTTATTATATTCATAAAACTGCAGTTCTTTCTAATAGCTATAGCACATATTCTATTTTAGTGGGTGAAACAGAGAAGGTTTAAGGTCTTTCTTTGAGGCACCAAGATGCAAACATCGTTCATCTTAAAGCACTCAGTAATAAAACTATTTGTATCCAACTGTTCAAGCAGACAAATGGTCTATAAATCTATAAATGAAAAAAATGAAATAAGAGCTTTAAAATGCTAAATATATAACCAGTTCATCTCTTGATATAGAGAAAATGGTTACTTTATATATAAAAATTGTACTTAAGATTTCTTTTTATTTCAGAAACGAAATTGAGTTATTTGTGGTGAGGTGGATGGACCTAGAGTCTGTCATACAGAGGGAAGTAAGTCAGAAAGAGAAAAAAAATACCATATGCTAACACACATACATGGAATCTAAAAAAAAAAAAAACTGGTTCTAATGAACCTAGGGGCAAGACAGGAATGAAGACACAGACCTACTAGAGAATGGACTTGAGGACATGGGGAGGGGGAAGGGTAAGCTGGGACGAAGTGAGAGAGTAGCATTGACATATATACACTACCAAATGTAAAATAGATAGCTAGTGGAAAGCAGCTGCATGGCACAGGGAGATCAGCTCGGTGCTTTGTGACCACCTAGAGGAGTAGGATAAGGAGGGCGGGAGGGAGACACAAGAGGGAGGGGATATGGGGATATACGTATGCATATAGCTGATTCACTTTGTTATATAGCAGAAACACACCACTGTAAAGCAATTATACTCCAATAAAGATGTTTAGAAAAAGATTTCTTTTTATTTCAACACAAACACTTATTTGGTTTGAGGTCTATAATCAGAAGATATTCATCATAAATCACTATTCTTGCACTGAATGGAAAATTTCAACTAGAAATAAGGAAGACAGTCAATGACTCACTTTGAAGTCACCAACAGAAAAGCCTTAATTATTTTGAAATCTATGGTTTTTTATTTCCTTCCTTTATATGGTTGCTTTTGTTTGCATAATTTTAGAGTGATTTTAAGTTAACACTGTCATCGTTCCACAGAATAAAACTGCTGTTATAGTGATAAGTTGTTTGGAAGCATGTGAGCATTGGGGAGGTAAATTAATGTAGTCAATAAGCTTTAGCTTTTTTTAATCAGAAAGACTTAAGTTTAAATCCAAGTTCTCTCACTTATTTACTATGTGACTTACACAGTAAATTATTTAACCTCTTTGAGCTTTGTTTGGCTGTTTTTTCTAACCTTAAAATGAGAATAATACATAACATTGAGTTGTATTAGAAGAGATGTATCGTTGAGAAAATTAAAAGAGATAGTATGTAAAATTCCAGGTGCATGATTTCTCATTAGATGGCACTTTTTATTATTATCTAGTCTGTCCTTACATAATTATATAAGCCCATGTATTTTAAAGAGTTCACACATTTTAGTTTTTACTCTTGGATCTCTTTTGTCTGGTGAGCCTCATTATATCTTGTAGGGGAGGATCACTGGATGCAGCTATTCCTTTTTAACCAATTTTCAGAAGACCAGTGGGGATTGTGTATAGCAGACACAGCTGGCTGTCTACTCAAGTGGCTTTCAAACTCTGATCTGTACTAAGAAATTCATTTTACATCATGACTGAATATACACACAGATAACTCATAAATTTCATAAACCACATTAGTGCCAACTAAGTATGATGAGCTTATTATTTCTACTTATTTTATTCCATTTTATTTAATTTTTTAATGTCAATTACTCTCC
Organism: Phocoena phocoena; assembly: GCF_963924675.1. NCBI lineage: Eukaryota > Metazoa > Chordata > Mammalia > Artiodactyla > Phocoenidae > Phocoena > Phocoena phocoena. Next base: position 92,311,308 of record NC_089220.1, on the reverse strand, counting down.
ATTAAATTGCTTTCACGATCCACTAATGGGTTGCGATCTAAAATTTGAAAAATATTATTTTACCCAATACCCGTCCCCTTCCTCCTTACTTCTTTGCTTAAAAACTTCATTCAGAAGTGACTTCAAATAATGTATCCCTTCAATGAAGTCAATCCAGTTTAAAGGCAAATACTGATTGGGCTGCCCTTGCCGATGATTAGTTCGGGGTGTGCATATAGTATAGTTCTGACCAATGTGAGGAGAGTAAGGAGAGATTATCTCTCTGGTTTCTTTTCTTATGAGGGCACGGAGTCCCATGCATGAGGACTCCATTCTCATGACCTAATCACCTCCGAGAGGCCCCCATTCCTAACACCATCACACTGGGGATCAGGATTTCAACATATGAATTTGAGGGGAGCTGGGAGTGGGGACAGAAACATTCAATCCATTGCACCTGGGAAAAAAGATCTTAATATAGATAGGTAGAAAAAGGAGCAACTCTTTATCCAAATTCACTGCCCCTAAAAAACTAGTTGGTTATCATTTAATTATGGTCAGTTGTCCACCAACCCATAAGTAAAATCTTTTATATAGAATGATATACAAACTATGCCATGCTTTTTAGTGAACTGAAATTTGAAATAGCAACTATTTCTTGTTATTTCTAATATATGGTTATAAAAAGGTGATTGTCAGCAATTTGCAAACGCACTTCAATAAGCAATATGCTACTCATTATTTTTAAAGTGCACATTAAACGTAAAGACCTAATGTTAGCAACCTTGGGGGTAAAAGCAATGATTAGTAAATCTTTGCTCTTCTTGCTTAGAGTAAAGGCTGTCAAGTATGACTACTTTCATATACAACAGAATCACTGACTAGGCATTGAAAAAAAATTCAGTCAGCTATCTGGTTGATTAATATAGAGGATATGTGGTATCCAGTTAAACTATTTTCTATAGCTGCTTCAAGTGATGTTAGGTGGGTTTGCTGTTGTGGCTGCATTCAGCTGGTGGCTAAGCTGAGCAAGAAAGTTCAAGAAGGTCTCTCTCATGTGTCTGGGGCTTTGGTGTTATTGACTGGGGCATTTCAGTTATTCCCTGTGTAGCATTTCTTTCCATGTAGTGCCTGCCTCCAAGGATCTGCCACATCTCTAGAAGGATAGCTTGGACTTCTCAAGATACCATGTTCCAGTTTTAAATATCTCTGTGCATTGATTTCATCTGAGAAGTAAAATTAATTTACTTTTGGAATAGCTCCTCATTTATTTTCATTTCCCATTGTGAAAATAAATTGAGGTGTCGAGACTTAAAATTTGGAAAATATTTTTAACTTTACAAAAGTATTTTCCAAAAGTAACAAAGACTTCTGTTTTTTAAACACAAAAAACATGTTCTCAGGGAAATGTGTCTTGAAAGGAGAAAAAAGAATTTTTTCCCCTAAGATTATAAAACATTAGGCTACTTGGTTCAATGTATTGTCTCCCCTTCCTTCCTTCCTTCCTTCGTTCCTTCTTTCCTTCCCTTCCTTCCTTCCTAAGTGCTTTAAAATCAGAATTTATTGTGTGTTAAATTATTAAAAGTTTCTCTAGAGTTTCCTAAAGTGTTTGTGAAATGTTTGCTTGAGAAACTGGAGGAAAAAAAGGTTACAATAGCAAACATTTAATAACATATCACTGTGAAAAAAAATCCTCTATAGTAAGTGATAAAAAGATTAGATAATCTTCTCTGAGAATGGAAGAAATCTAGACTTTAAAAAATTCCATTATCTTTACAATCCATTATACTTAGACTTAAAAAATCCCTGAGGTTAACAAAGCAATTTTTCTCAGATTCAGGATAGTTATAAAATTCTAAATATGTAATCAATTAAAGAAAAAGGAGCCATCAATAATTAGAAAATTTGAGTCTATTTGCAGCATTGTCAAGGATATACATGTGTTAAAAGAAACCATTGCCCTTGATAATAAGATTGCAAACATTGTTATTGGTGTTCAAGAGGAAATAAGATAAATATTCTTTTATACATATTTGAGTTGTTTTTTGAACTCCCAGCAGAGAACCAGTTGGCATCAACACTTTCATACAGGATAATCAAACATAAATTATTTCTTAAGCTAATAAATAGTTAGCTTTCACTCTAAGAATTTAACCAGAACTTTCACTCATGTTCTTCTCTGCTTCAGAAATTAACAGTTGTTTGTTAAATGCTCATGGATGTTTGTTATGACTGTACTGTATTACAATAACATAAATATTCATAATACATTTAATAACAAAGTAGATATTACCTCTAAGTTTAACTTATATTCAAGCTTAAAAAAGTAGTATTAAATTTTCAAAGCTTTTTATGATGAGTCTAGAGAGGAAAGTAAAATATGTAGATGTCATCTCTTATAAACTCTTAGCACATCCAGAAGCCTATGAAGTATTCTCTACCATTTTTTATTCCCATCTTTATCAGCCAGAAAAATATTTTCAATGTCATAAATGATCTCGGGGCAAAGACAAAGGCCCAAAGTGCCAACAATAAAACACAGTATCAGGGTTATAATAAATTAGAGGCTGTAAGACCCTTTAAGATTTTAGAATGATGTCAAGCAATGCCTCACAGGCCCTGAAGGCTACAGAATAAATACTGTGGGCATTTTCTACAGCACTTGGATTCTCAGCCCAAGGTAGAAGGGGCCTGCCTAGAAGAGATTTATGGAAGTGGTTTTTGTCTAATGGGGTGGAGTAATGTGCTAAATAAGGCTCACACAATTTTTAAGAAAATTATATTGATGAAGATACCATCAGTCAACTAAAAGAGAAGCAGTTCAAAAGGAAAAGTCTAGTCCCCCCAATTCTCTACAAGTCTTTTCTTCTTAAGTCTTTTTCTCTTAAGCTCTCCTCTACAAACAAAAATATTGCTGTATCAATTATCTATTGCCACATAAAAAAAAATCCCAAAACTTACTGGCTTAAAACAATGATTTAAAAATTTCTCATGTTTCTGTGGATTGACTGGTCATTCTTCTGCTTCAAATGGCGTCAGCTGGAATCACTTACATGGCTGTATTCAGATGGTTGCTAAGCTGAGCTAGAAGGTTCAAGAAGACCTCTCTCACATGTCTGAGGCCTTGAAAATGTGATTGATTGGGGCATCTCATTTCTTCCCTATATGGCCTTTCTCTCCATGTGGTGTCTCTAGGGATTCCCCATGTGATCCTTCTCTCCAGCAGGATAGCATGGAATTCTAGCATGATGGCTCAGGACTCCAGGAGCATGAAAATGGAAACTGTCAGGCCTTATTTTCACCACATTTTATTGGTCAAAGTAAGTTACAAGGCCGGCCTAGATTGAAGGGGAAGGAAAATGGACCCCACTCCTCGAAGAGAAGAGTGGTATGCTTGTACGGGGAGGGGAAGAATTATTTGGGGGCCATCTTTGACAACTATCATAGTCCACCATCTGGCCACAATTCTTGTCCCACCTACATGCCAAACTATACTCACCGCATACCCTAAAAGTCTCATCCCATGATGACATTAGTTTAAGTTCAATATCTTATCATCTAAATCAGGTCCAGATGTGGAGAAAATGCCTCAGGTATTGTTCCTCAGGTGCAGCTACTTAGGGGTGGCTTCTCTCAGTCCAGATTTTCTAGGATAGAAAAACCACACAAACACTCCCAGTCAGAAAGGGGGTCAGGGAAACGGGAGACACAAAACTACAATTGTTGTTGAGGGCCTCTACACTAAAGGCAAGGGATAGTCTTTGACTGTGGTTCTGTTCATCCCTTTAGTGGTGATTTCCTAATCCATCCCTCACCTTGCTTCTTGGCTCCTCCCTCTGGGATTCTGGCTCTGCCCGCCAGTCATTCTTCCTTTTTCCTAAGAAAAGGAAAGCACTGGGTTGGAAATATTTCCTCTAAACTCTTCTTTTAAATTGAACAGTTCCTTCGTTAGCTCATTTCTCTCTTCTTGTACATTATCATCCATAGCTGTACAAAGTTAATTGGTACTTTCATCACTCTGCCTGGAAATCTCCTTAAGACATCTATAAACTCACCAAGTTCACTTTCTATGTTCTTTGTTATGGCAGGCAGAAGTATTGCCAAGCATTCTGTTACCATATCACTCAGGTCCTACATTTTCCAGCATTTAATAATTTCCTTACTGGCTTCTTCCACCCTCTACTAAGAGTCTGTTTACTATTCTTCAAGGCTAATAGCCTTCTAACCACCTGTATTATGTTTCTCCTGCTTGTGTAATATAACACCAAACTTAGCAGGCTTAACCAACACAAATTTATTATTATATAGTTCTGTAGGTTAGAAGCACAACACTGATCTCACAGGAATAAAATCAAGATGTTGGCTGAACAATATTCCTTTCTGGAGGCTCTTAGAGAAGAATATGTTCCCTTGCCTCTTCCAGCTTCTAGAGGCTGCCCACATTCTTTGGCTTGTTGTTCCCCTCGCCCATCTGCAAAGCCAGCAACAGAGTCTTAATTTCGAATCACTCTGACCTCCTCTTATGTATCCCTCTTCCACTTTAAGGACCCTTGTGTTTATATTGGCCCATCTGGATAACCCAAGGTAACCTCTACATCTCAAGATCCTTAATCATATCTGCCAAGTCCCTTTTACCATGTAAGGTAACATATCCATAGTTTCTGGGGATTAGGATGTGGATATCTTGAGGTAAGGGAGCATTATTCTGTCTACCACAATGACCTTTCAGCCTCCACTAGCAGTCTTCTTGCCACTCTTCCAATCCCCAACCTGCTACCTAGTCTTAAAGCCAGTACCATATGTTTCTGCATTTTGTTAAGATTACATGCTACTCCAGATGCCAATTTCTCTATCTGTTGCTGAATAACAAATCACCCCCAAAAATGTAGTGTTTTAAAATAATAACAATCATTTATAAATTCTCTTAATTCACTGTTTGACTGTTTATATTTTTTGCTCCCCATGTGTGCTGGGGTCACTTCTGCAGCTGCATGCAGCTCATCTCACTCAGTCACCAAATGTAGGAAAGGCAGGACCTGAAGCAAAGTGGCTCTCTGCAGTTGAGCTAGACTGTGAAGAAACTGGAAGCTGGAGGTTGCTGACCTCATTCCTTGCGGTTGGGCAGCAAGTCCTTTCTTGAAGATGAATCTGGGCAGCATATCTCTTTGCTTACCACAATCCACCCCTTGCTTCATATAGGTCTATTTCTCCATGTATGTTTAGGAAGCAGCTCCTACAAGAGTGAAGGGGCCTCTTTTCCTGAGGGGAACTTAGAAGATAGAGGTTAGTGGGACAAACTACAGTCCCTACTGCTATAGTAAGGCTGTAGAATACAATCAATACTTGTCATCTCCCCCCTCCACTATCAATTCTAGATTTCCCTCATCCTCCACTACCACCTCTGCTGCTGTTGTTGGCTTACCTGGTGTTGTGACCTAGACCCTCATTCCCTGAGGGGTCTGAGTTTCTGCCATCATGCATTTATCAGGATGGAATTGCTATACCTTCTCTTTATATTCACAATTTGTTAAGTGGGCTCCATATTTACTCTTTCCTACCTTAATGGTGAGTGTAACAGGATCCCTATCTCCTTCTGATGATCAGAGTCAATTATCCCTGGCAAGAAGGTGTCCCCTTTTCTTGCCTGCTGGTCTCTGGGCACAAGGAGCCCAAAGTACCCAGGTAGCAGCTGCAGCTTATATTTCAATGGAATTTTTGCTCTATTTCTTAGAAGTGCATCCCTTTTAGGGACCAAGACCTCTCAATATGCAGAGTTCAGAGTTGTGAAGATAGGAAACATAAATAGCACTTTAAGGGTCATTAGAAGTGATTGTAAGGGCTAGGGACACTTCTGCTTTCAACCCTTGGCTCCTAGACCCATATTTTTTGTACTGAGGCACAGTGCCATACAAATATCTTTGATCGAATGCATATAATACATCTTGGAGTATGGCACCTCACTCTTTCAGAGTATTGCCTCTGAACTGGTATTCAGCTGTACCTTCAGCAGGTTGCTCCGAGGCCCTATCAAACTGGCAGTTTCTGGGTGGTGAGATACGTGACATTATCAGTGGATCCAGTGGATAAGGGTCCACTCCTGCACTTCCTTTTTTTGCAAAACAGGGTCCCTGGTTTGATGTGACATTATGTGAGATCTCATGCTAGTGAATCTATTACATAACACTCAGATGGTGGTACTGGCTCTTTGGGTAGGAAAAGCAACCCCATATCTGGAATATGTGTCTATTCCCGTAACAAGAAACAGGTGGTCACTCCAGGATGGAAGGGTCCTAACGTAGCCAACTTGACACTTGGTCTCAAGGAATGGTGTCATATCGGGAGCTCAGTGTTGCTCTCTATTGCTGGCAGTTGGGGCATGCAGCAGCAGCAGAAGCTAAATTAGCCTCATCAGTTGAACCCACACTCTGTCTTCATCCCTTCTCCAGTGGACACTCCATTCATATGCCCAAGGGCCAGCACCAGTTGGCCAATGACTGAGGCAGATGTCAACTGGGCAATTTATTCAGTCTTCTTTATTGTTTAGTGCCTCTTCAGTAGTGGATGCTCTCTGGTGGGTGTTACATGTGATGCAAAGACCTTCACTGTTCATGCTCACGCTCAGTGCCAATATGTCCATCCATAGGCCTCTATTTCAGACTTCCTGTGGTTGATCTTCCAATATTTCTTCTCCTAGGACAATCGCCAGTTCAGCCACCCAGACTACTCAGTTCTGGACAAGCCTTGTGTGCAACTAAAGAGGCCCACTTTCTGTAGAGCATCAGCCATCCAATTCTGGTATTCTTAACTCTATGAGTTCCTTCATGAGTCTCAAGCACCTGATATCCTGCACTCACTAGTTCATTCTCTTCCACAGGTGAACTCTCTCATTTTACCACTGGTGAAAGCTGCCACCTTGAGCCAGGGGCTCCTTATGTTCCATGTGCCACATGTGATGGGTTCCTCACAGGCACCTTAGACCACTACTGGGACCAACTGTCACAGTTCGGTTCTTTGAACATCCTGAGGTGGAATTTGGGCTGCAAGATATTTATCACAGAACACTTGTCAAGGGAAGGGGAAGAAGCAGATTGTGCAGAGGAAGAAGTCAAGCTGCAAAGGAGGAAGCTCTGGAGTGAGTTTTGCCTGACATAATGTGATGCATTAGGCTGAAATGGCAAGGGTTTTACATCCCCATTGTGTTCGGTCCTCAGATCTAGGGAGGATGTGACCTCAGGTAAAGTGTTTTCTATAGCTGCTGCAGATGAAGTGCTGACAGCTGGAGAATTTCTGTCCTCCACAATTCCTGAGGTTCATCAAGTCTTTCCTGGAAGGGGGATCAAGGCAGCACATCTCCATATCTATCAGAGCACCTAATCCATTTGCAAATCATCTTTGGCTCTAACTTCAAATATATCCAGGATCTGACCATTCCTTACCACTCTTTTATTATCATGACTGCTCTTGTCCAAGCAAGTATCATCTTTCACATGGACTATTGAAATAGTATTCTACTTAACTCCTTACCCTTTTACAGTCTATTTTTCACAAATGAGTCAGAATAATCCTTTAAAAATATAAGTCAAATGTTGTCACTCCTTTGCTTAAACCCTCCAATGGCTTCATATCTCACTCAGAGTAAAATCCAAACAACTACCATGGTCTCCAAAGCATTAAAGATGTGACCCAAAAAAAAAAAAAAAGATGTGACCCCTTATCCCTACTCCACTATGATCCAGTCCTCAACCACTTTTCCCCCTCCCACAAGTTGGTCCAGCTAAACTGGCCTCCTTCCTATTTCCCAAACATGCCAAGTATATTGTTGCCTCAGGGTCTCTGCACATACTTGTTCCCTTTCCTCAGAATGCTATTCTTTGGGTTACCTGCACACTCACTTTCTCTCCCTTCATTCAGGTCTCTGCTCGATTCTACCTTATTGAGGCTCTCCAAGATGACCTTATTTAAAATAGCATCTCTTTCGTGCACCAGCCACTGTTTGTCTCTTACTCTGCTTTACTTTCCTTCTTAGCACTTATTACTTAATGTGCTATATCCATTACCTAGAAAAGAATCTGGCATGTAGTAGGCAACCAAAAATTTCTGTTGAGTGGATGAATCCTGGGATTTCCCTTTGCTGCTTTCTTGATGCCCTCTCCTCCCTTTTGGTTTCTCCCTTCTTTTCTTTCCCCATATCTCCTCCCTCTTGGGTCTCCCTCCCATCCTCCCTATCCCACCCCTCTAGGTGGTCACAAAGCACTGAGCTAATCTCACTGTGCTATGCGGCTGCTTCCCACTAGCTATCTATTTTACCTTTGGTAGTATATATAAGTCCATGCCACTCTCTCACTTTGTCCCAGCTTATGCTTCCCCCTCCCCATATCCTCAAGTCCATTCTCTACTTCTGTGACTTTATTCCTGTTCTGCCCCTAGGTTCTTCAAAACCTTTAGCTTTTTCTTTTTTTAGATTCCATACATATGTGCTAGCATACGGTATTTATTTTTCTCTTTCTGACTTACTTCACTCTGTATGACAGTCTCTAGGTCCATCCACCTCACTACAAATAACTCAATTTCATTTCTTTTTACGGCTGAGTAATATTCCATTGTATATATGCGCCACCTCTTCTTCATCCATTCATCTGTTGATGGACACTTAGGTTGCTTCCATGTCCTGGCTATTGTAAATAGAGCTGCAATGAACAACATAGTACATGACTTTTTTGAATTACGCTTTTCTCAGGGTATATGCCTTGTAGTGGGATTGCTGGGTCATATGGTAGTTCTATTTTTAGTTTTTTAAGGAAACTTCGTACTGTTCTCCATAGTGGCTGGGTGAGTTTACATTCCCACCAATAGTGCAAGAGGGCTCCCTTATCTCCACACTCTCTCCAGCATTTCTTCTTTGTAGATTTTTTGATGATGGCCATTCTGACTGGTGTGAGGTGACACCTCGTTGTAGTTTTGACTTGCATTACTCTAATGATTAGTGATGTTGAGCATCCTTTCATGTGTTTGTTGGTAATCTGTATACCTTCTCTAGAGAAATGTCTACTTAGGTCTTCTGCCCATTTTTGGATTGGGTTATTTGTTTTTTGATATTGAGCTGCATGAGCTGCTTGTAAATTTTGGAGATTAATCCTTTGTCAGTTGCTTTATTTGCAAATATTTTCTCCCATTCTGAGGGCTGTCTTTTCATCTTGTTTATGGTTTCCTTTGCTGTGCAAAAGTTTTAAGTTTCATTCGGTCCCATTTGTTTACTTTTTTTGTTTATTTCCAATTCTCTAGGAGGTGGGTCAAAAAGGATCTTCCTGTGATTTCTGTCATAGAGTGTTCTGACTATGTTTTCCTCTAAGAGTTTTATAGTGTCTGGCCTTATATTTAAGTTTTTAATCCATTTTGAGTTTATTTTTCTCTACAGTGTTAGGGAGTGTTCCAACTTCATTCTTTTATATGTGGCTGTCCAGTTTTCCCAGCATCACTTACTGAAGAGGCTATCTTTTGTCCATTGTATATTCTTGCCCCCTTTATCAAACATAAGGTGACCATATGTGCATGAGTTTATCTCTGGGCTTTCTATCCTGCTACATTGATCTATATTTCTGCTTTTGTGCCAGTACCATACTGTCTTGATAACTGTAGCTTTCTAGTATAGTCTAAAGTCAGGGAGCCTGATTCCTCCAGCTCTGTTTTTCTTTCTCAAGATTGCTTTGGCTATTCGGGGTTTTTTGTGTTTCCATAGAAATTGTGAAATTTTTCATTCTAGTTCTGTGAAAAATGCCATTGGTAGTTTGATAGGGATTGCATTGAATCTGTAGATTGCTTTGGGTAGTAGAGTCATTGTCACAATCTTGATTCTTCCAATCCAAGAACATGGTATACCTCTCCATCTGTTTGTATCACCTTTAATTTCTTTCATCAGTGTCTTATAGTTTTTTGCATACAGGTATTTTGTCTCCTTAGGTGGGTTTATTCCTAGGTATTTTATTGTTTTTGTTGTAATGGTAAATGGGAGTGTTTCCTTAATTTCTCTTTCAGATTTTTCATCATTAGTGTATAGGAATGCAAGAGATTTCTGTGCATTAATTTTGTAACTTGCTACTTTATCAAATTCATTGATTAGCTCTAGTAGCTTTCTGGTAGCATCTTTAGGATTCTCTATGTATAGTATCATGTCAACTGCAAACAGTGACAGCTTAACTTCTTTTTTTCCAATTTGGATTCCTTTTATTTCATTTTCTTCTGTGATTGCTGTGGCTAAAACTTCCAAAACTATGTTGAATAATAGTGGTGAGAGTGGACAACTTTGTCTTGTTCCTGATCTTAGAGGGAATGGTTTCGTTTTCTCACCATTGAGAACGATGTTGGTGTGGGTTTGTCATATGTGGCCTTTATTATGTTGAGGAAAGTTCCCTCTATGCCTATTTTCTGCAGGGTTTTTATCATAAATGGGTGTTGAAGTTTGTCAAAAGCTTCTTCTGCATCTATTGAGATGATATGGTTTTCTCCTTCAGTTTGTTAATATGGTCTATCACATTGATTGATTTTCGTATATTAAAGAATCCTTGCATTCCTGGGATAAACCCCACTTGATCATGGTGTATAACTCTTTTAATGTGCTTTTGGATTCTGTTTGCTGGTATTTTGTTGAGGATTTTTGGATCTATGTTCATCAGTGATATTGGCCTGTAGTTTTCTTTTTTGGTGACATCTTTCTCTGGTTTTGGTATCAGAGTGATGGTGGCCTCATAGAATGAATTTGGGAGTGCTCCTGCCTCTGCTATATTTTGGAATAGTTTGAGAAGGATAGGTGTTAGCTCTTCTCTAAATGTTTGATAGAATTCACTTGTGAAGCCATCTGGTCCTGGGTTTTTGTTTGTTGGAAGATTTTTAATCACAGTCTCATTTTCAGTGCTTGTGATTGGTCTGTTTATATTTTCTATTTCTTCCTGGTTCAGTCTCAGAAGGTTGTGCTTTTGTAAGAATTTGTCCATTTCTTCCAGGTGGTCCATTTTATTGGCATAGAGTTGCTTGTAGTAATCTCTCATAATCTTTTGTATTTCTGCACTGTCAGTTGTTACTTCTCCTTTTTCATTTCTAATCCTATTGATTTGAGTCTTCTTCATTTTTTTCTTGATGAGTCTGGCTAATGGTTTATCAATTTTTTTAATCTTCTCAAACAACTAGCTTTTAGTTTTATTTATCTTGCTATCATTTCATTTCTTTTTCATTTATTTCTGATGTGATCTTTATCATTTCTTTCCTTTTGCTAACTTTAGGGTTTTCTTGTTCTTTCTCTAACTGCTTTAGGTGTAAGATTAGGTTGTTTATTTGAGATGTTTCTTGTTTCTTGAGGTAGGATTGTATTGAAATAAACTTCCCTTTTAGAACTGCTTTTGCTGCATCGCATAGGTTTTGGGTCTTCATGTTTTCATGGTCATTTGTTTCTAGGTATTTTTTGATTTCCTCTTTGATTTCTTCAGTGATCTTTTGGTTATTATGTACTGTATTGTTTAGCCTCCATGTGTTGTATTTTTTATAGATTTTTTTCCTGTTATTGATATCTAGTATCATAGCATTGTGTTCAGAAAAGATACTTGATACAATTTCAATTTTTAAAAATTTACTAAGGCTTGATTTGTGACCCAAGGTATGATCTATCCTGGAGAATGTTCCATGAGCACTTGTGAAGAAAGTCTATTCTGTTGTGGTTTTTTTTTTTTATTCTGTTGTTTTTGAATGGAATGTCCTATAAATATCAATTAAGTCCATCTTGTTCAATGTGTCATTTAAAGCCCGTGTTGCCGCTCCAGAGCCCATGAGCCACAACTACTGAAGCCCACATGCCAAGAGCCCGTGCTCCACAACAAGAGAAGCCCACACACCTCAATGAAGAGTAGCCCCCACTCACCACAACCAGAGAAAAGCCCATGTGTAGCAACAAAGACCCAACGCAGCCAAAAATAAAATAAAATAAAATAAATAAATTTAAATAATAATAAAATAAATAAAGCTTGTGTTGCCTTATTTTCATTTTGGATGATCTGTCCATTGGTGAAAGTGGCCTGTTAAAGTCCCCTACTATGATTGTGTTACTGTCAATTTCCCCTTTTATGGCTGTTAGCATTTGCCTTATGTTTGAGGTGCTCCTATGCTAGGTGCATATATATTTACAATTGTTGTATCTTCTTGGATTGATCCCTTGATCATTATGTAATGGCCTTCTTTGTCTCTTGTAATAGTCTTTATTTTAAAGTCTATTTTGTCTGATATGAGAATTTCTACTCCAGCTTTCTTTTTATTTCCATTTGCATGGAATATCTTTTTCCATCCCCTCACTTTCAGTCTGTATGTGTCTCTAGGTCTGAAGTGGGTCTCTTGTAGACAGCAAATATAGAGGTCTTGTTTTTATATCCATTCAGCCAGTCTATGTCTTTTGGTTGGAGCATTTAATCCACTTACATTTAAGGTAATTATCGATATATATGTTCCTATTACCATTTTCTTGTTTCAGGTTTGTTATTTTAAGTCTTTTCCTTCTCTTGTGTTTTCTGCCTAGAGAAATTCCTTTAGCATTTGTTGTAAAGCTGGTTTGGTGGTGCTTAATTCTCTTAGCTTTTGCTTGTCTCTAAAAGTTTTAATTTCTCCGTCGAATCCGAATGAGATCCTTGCTGGGTAGAGTGATCTTGGTTGTAGGCTTTTCCCTTTCATCGCTTTAAAAATGCCCTGCCACAGAGCATTTCTGGCTTGCAGAGTTTCTGCTGAAAGATCAGCTGTTAACCTTATGGGGATTCCCTTGTATGTTATTTGTTGCTTTTCCCTTGCTGCTTTTAATATTTTTTCTTTGTATTTAATTTTTGATAGTTTGATTAATATGTGACTTGGCATGTTTCTCCTTGGATTTATTATATATGGGACTCTCTGTGCTTCCTGGAGTTGATTATTTCCTTTCCCATATTAGGGAAGTTTTCAACTATAATCTCTTCAAATATTTTCCCAGTCCCTTTCTTTTTGTTTTCTTCGTCTGCGACCCCTATAATTCAAATGTTGGTGCATTTAATGTTGTCCCAGAGGTCTCTAAGACTGTCCTGAATTCTTTAATTTTTTTAAATTTATTCTGCTCTGCAGTAGTTGTTTCCTATTTTATCTTCCAGGTCACTTATCTGTTCTTCTGCCTCAGTTATTCTGCTACTGATTCCTTCTAGAGAATTTTTAGTCTCATTATTGTGTTGTTCATCATTGTTTGTTTGCTCTTTAGTTCTAGGTCCTTGTTAAACGTTTCTTGTACTTTCTCCATTGTATTTCCAAGATTTTGGATCATCTTTACTATCATTTTTCTGAAATCTTTTTCAGGCAGACTGCCTATTTCCTCTTCATTTGTTTGGTCTGGTGGGTTTTTACTTTGCTCCTTCATCTGCTGTGTGTTTGTCTTCTCATTTTGCTTAACTTACTGAGTTTGGGGTCTCCCTTTCGCAGGCTGCAGGTTCATAGTTCCCATTGTTTTTGGTGTCTGCCCCTAGTGGCTAAGGTTGGTTCAGTGTGTTTTGTAGGCTTCCTGGTGGAGGGGACTAGTGCCTGTGTTCTGGTGGATGAAGCTGGATCTTGTCTTTCTGGTGGGCAGGACTGGTCCAGTGGTGTGTTTTGGGGTGTCTGTGGGCTTATTATGATTTTAGGCAGCCTCTCTGCTAATGGGTGGGCTTGTGTTCCTGTCTTACTAGTTGTTTGGCGTAGGGTGTCCAGCACTGTGGCTTGCTGGTTGTTGAGTGGAGTTGGGTCTTAGTGTTGAGATGGAGATCTCAGGGAGAGCTTTCGCCATTTGGTATTACGTGGAGCCAGGAGGTCCCTGGTGGACCAATGTCCTGAACTCGGCTCTCCCACCTCAGAGGCACAGGCCTGACACCTGGTTGGAGCACCAAGACCCTTCAGGGAAGTCTGAGGTCTGGTGCCAGCATTCAGTAGGTGTTCTGTAGCAGTTGTTCCACATGTAGAGGTATTTCTGATATATTTGTGGGGAGGAAGGTGATCTCCATCTCTTACTGCTCTGCCATCTTGAAGGTCTCCCCAGGATCTCTTTTTTGTCTAGTGCTTGTTCTTTTTCATACTATACCATTCTTGTTTTGTGAATACAATATAGTTTCTTTTTTTTGAAGAGATTTAGTTTTTTTTTTTTTCCTTTCGTTCTCTGCTTGTCTGTTTCCTTTGGATTTCCCCCACCTCTTTCTAATTTGGAGTCATTCACCAAGTGTTATTGATGGGTGGTGGTCTTCATTGCAGGCTCATTGAGTGTTTAGCCAAACTTTTCACTAGGGTCTTTTTTTTTTTCCTATACAACCTTTTATTCAGGTGACCAAGTAGTTAATCACAGTCATAAATAATGTACAAATTAAAAATTTCTCTTACTCATGAACTTTATGGGTGAGTAAACTTTTTCTCCTTTGGGGGCTGTTGTTTTCTCTGCCTGGATTCAAGAAGTTTACAACCCTTAACAGCCTGTGTGCATTTAAATGTTTGCAGCTTCAGTGTGCTGTTTCTATCACCCTAAAGAAAACACACAGAGTTCTTTCCCCTGAGGAGGTGGTAAGGGACACATTTTTTGTGACCCAGAGCCCTGACTTTTGAACCTGATGCTGAAGATCCCGTGTTGTGTCTGCAGCGCTGATGACTCAGGGAACATTTCAGTGAAGCATTGTTCCTGGTGTATTTTACTGTTTTGTTTCTCTCTGTGGAGCTGGTTTCTATCATCCAGGTTACCGGACACAGGGGGTTGTGGCTGGGCGGCTGAGACTGGTTAAGGGGTCCCCACACTAGGGTCTTTTAATTGTCAGTATTTGGAGGCAAAAGTGTGGTAAAATTATCATCTGCAGTAACATGGAAGACAGAAATGTACCTAATACCCTCATGGCATTGGTGAGAGTTTGAGGCAGAATTTTGAAAGAATAAGCTGGCTGCTATTCACTGCAATTTATAAGGTACTCTAAGACAAGCTCAAAAATAAGGAAGTGGTAATGTAAATAGTATTGAGAGGGAATATAGAGCCTAGATTGGAAAATGAAATTGTTTTTCACCAAATCAAATGTTTGATCATTAAATATAACCTTAGGACAAAGAACAAATCCAGGGTATTGCCATTATCATGGCCTCAAGTAAAAGACCAAGCAAGGTCTAACTATACACTTACTTTGTACAACCTCTGAAGGAATTAAAGAGATGCCTTTCAACTAAATCAAAGGGGTACTAGAAAGATTAAGGAAATTAGAAAAGCGGTATGTTCAATACATATACATTTCTACAAACTAAGCCATGAGTACTTTGAATATCTCGGGCCAAACTAGTTAGTGAATGTTTCCCTAATTCTCTTATGCTGGTCTTCCAGACCTTTATTTCCCCAGCAACTCCCATATTTGGGTGAACCCCAATTCCTTTATTAAAGCTCTTCATTCATGTAATACTTTAATGAATCTGCTTTCCTCACCAAATACAGACTAAACCACCTGGCTTCTCTAGAAAAGAGAGGCTCAGGCAAAAATTAAATCTATTACTTTATTAGAAGGGGCAATCTAGGCTGGTGAGAGTAAGGGAGTAAGGCTAGCAGAGATTGGGAGCAAATGCAAATTGATAAATTACTGTATAGCATTTGGTTTCTGTTTCATGAAAAGCCATGAAGAGACACTACTGATAATTTGGCAAGTACAGTTGTTTAGCTACATGGTACGTCTCTGGGCAGGAGGGTGAAAAACTATGCCTCAGAATAGTCCATGAGAAGGGAGAGGAATTTGTCCAATGGCTTCTTCTAGTCCATAGATCCAAGTTTTCCAGACTGTTAACTTCACTGCTCTTCCAGACTGCATCATCTAGCCCTTTTGACAATCACTGGGGAAACCCTGTGGCATGATGCTTCCTTGAGTCCAGAAGCATTGGGATGGGCCAGAGATTCTGAGCACGTGGCTAGTTGACCTCAGGCAGAAGAATCACTCCAGCCTGCTAGTAGTGTGTCACTATGTAGGGTGGTAGCTATGGCAAAGTGGCTGGTGGCCTAGGAAACAGTGGGGCCAAGAATGTGAGAAGGCACTTGAGGAAGGTGTGTCTGATACTATATCCAAAGATGAGATATATATGGGCACAATAATGCTGTATAATAATAGCTATAAGGCTTCAGAAGCATAACAATGGACTTTTCTTGCTCACAAATCTGGAATCAGATAGGTGTCAGTTAGGTGGTTCTGCTGATCTTGGCTGAGATGGTTCACATATATGGGGCTTGACTGGCTATCAGCCAATCGAAGACAGGATTCAGCTAGGGTGACCAGGGTAACCTGGCTCTGCTTCATGCATGTCTCACCCTCAAGGAGGCTAACCCAGACATGTATGTGTTTATGGTGACAGCAGTAGCACAAGAGTAAGTAGCAATACACCAGATGTTTGGAAATACATATGGCCCAGAAAGTACTTGAGAATGTACTTCAAAGGAGCATGAAAAAAAGAATACAGGGAGGAATAAAAAACTAGTGTCATTTTTACAGTCTTTCATACCAAAGAAAAACAAGACAAGTACAGACAATTCATTGTTCAAACAGGTATTATTATTACTTGGGGGGAAAAACTTAAGATTTTTCTGGCCTTAGTAATAAATTAGGCTCTTATCTTTCTTAAGACAGCTGTAAGATAGGGGCAAATGAGTTCTTTTATCCCCCCTCTCCCTTTTAACAATTATATTTTGTTGGTTTGGAGAGCCAGTTAAATGGCAATAGATTTTGGCTCAGAAAAGTTCAAATTTAGCCCAGAGGAATCCAACTTTGGTCCTGCTTAAATCAATTCAGGCCTTCTTCTGTTCCCAAGGTCAAGTTCTAAACATGAAGAAATCCATTTTAATTCCATTCTCGAAAAATAACTGCTAGCCAGTTATTGCCTATTAACTAATAGGCAAGTCAGCTAGTTTATCTGGCTAAGAGTATGGGACTAATAATATTCAAACCTTATATAATCCATATTCCTTTTAATGAAAAGCATAATATAATGATGACCTCACTGAACCAAATCAGAAGTCCTAGATTCTAGATAAGGTTCTACCACTAATTAGTTGTGTGACCCTATAGGCAAGTTACTTAATCTCTTTAGGCCTCAACTGCCACATATATATTAATCAGGGACTGCTCTAAAGTACAATGTTTCAAATGTTCTATTTCCACAGTATATTAGCAGGTATTACTTATTCAAATAAGTTTAAGAAATACTAACTTAAATAAAGTTCAAAATGTTTATTTCAGGACTTTTCAGCACTTTCATTTTGTGCCTTTTGAGTCTCTAACAGGGGAATATAAGGTGCAGCAAACAAATTTTACCAATTACTCATTTATTCATAAAAACACATGTCCCACTGAGTATACTTTGGGAAATGTACTGTTATTTCTAGCACCCACATGGGTGAAATTTAACAGTCAGTGTCCCAGAAAGAGGGCAACTTCGAAAGGGGACATTTGAGAAAAATATAATAAAATTACTATTTACAAAGGTATATGCAGGGTTTAGGAAAACCAGCAAGGTATAATGACCTACTCTGGGGCTATTAAGACCCTAGACTCATCACGATATAAGTGAAAAGGGGTAAACAGAGGGAGCATGGGCCTGAAGTTAACTGGAATAACTGCTGGGAAAGGGATGCCTGATAGGATGACCTTCAGTAGAAGGACACACCCAACCCACGGTGACCTGCCAGGAAAGGAGCAAGGGAAATAAATAATTTCATTTTCCTTTCAACCTTCAATCTCCTGCAGTGCTTCCATTTGCTGATCCCAAGCAAAAGCCAGTGGTCAAGGGGACCTACCTCACAGAGCAGAGAGCAGAATGGGAAAGAGTGGAGGGTGGATCCAGAGGGCAAACAGAAGCTATTCAGCACAGTAGAGTTCCATTCACAAGCAGCTAGATTAGATGATTAAATGGTGTCCTCAGGACTCAGTCTTTTTATCTCTCCACTCTGCTTTCTTTTGCTGGCTTCATTCTAAGGCAAGTTCTTGCCACCTGCAGCAGAGATGTCACCAGTAGCTCTAGGATTATATACATCATGCTTATTTCACAATTTCATAAAATAATAAAAAGAGTAAACACATTTATAGCACTTAGTATATGCCAGCTGCTGTTGAAAGCCCCTTAGATACATTAATTCAGTTAAACCTCACCATAATCCTAAAATAGCTACTGTATTAACCATCTCTTCAGAAATGAAGAAACTGACAAATGACTGGTAGGTGAAAAAAGAAAGCTGAGACTTAGATTTAGATAGTCTAGCTCTAGAGTCTGTGCTTTTAACCACTGCTTTTTGAAAAATAAACCCTATCTCCTAGAGCAACCATATCACTTATCAAGAAGGATGTTGGGACATGTGCTTATCCCTGGATCAATCACTAGGCACTTTGCTTGCTAAACCAGGTCATACGTCCATCCCTGTGATAGGACATGATTGCTAGCAATTTCTCCCTAAAAAAGATGCCAGGCAGATGAAAAAAGCAACAAATGTCCACCACAGACAGGGTGGACTTAAAAAGAAATAGCCCTATGGGACTGGAGCTACAATTCTAGTTCTGCCCATGTTTGCCATTAACCTTAAACAAATTACTTGAGGAGACTCTGTGAGTACAGGTGGAAAGATATGAAGATCTCTAAACAAATATCTAATTATATCTAATTACATATATATATAAATACAACACATTATTATATTAAAATATGGTAATAAAATTGAGATATGCCAAGTTGAATTTTTCAGCCAACACTATCTCTGAAAACTCCCTTAGAAATAACTTCATTTTAAAAAATATGAAGTAAAATAAATAAAACCTTATTTTTTCAAGTGGTCTTACAGACATTATACAGAAATGTTTCCTAGGAATAAACAAAGCACAGTTATAATTTTATTGATTTTAGCAAAATAAAATTACATTAAATGACTTCCTAAAAACTAATGGGTAAGTTTCCTTGTTTCCTTGTCTCCAGGGCATTTGGCATTCTTTACCAACTGGTGCATAAAAGAGTAGAAAAATAAAAGATTATCATATTGTCCTTTGTATTTCTCTTTTAAAATATCAGTATGATAATCTACCAGAAAGTAGTAAATGGCTTCAATTGTGGAAAGGAAGGTATCTGGCTTTCCTTTTTGATGGCGCCAAAAGCAAGTTTTTCTTGTTTTCAACTCCACTTGTAGCAACCCTGCCAAAAACAAATAAGAGAAGCATAAATATTTCCTGTTAACCACAGGGTGTGGTACAATAATAATTTCCCTTAATTACTTTAAGGATTTTCTTTAAATTCCTTCAATCCCAATTCCAAATAGGATATTTTCTCAAATGTATTAAGGTATATACGGAAGCAATATAAAACACAGGATGAAATCTTATCCATGACAGTTATGTATAAGTCTTGGACCTGTAGCAAATTGGTTAAAAGTAGTTAACATTTAAGATGTTCATCTCTTTCTGTCTTCTACTTGCCAGTGTCTTTTTTGACTTTAATCTGTGACAGGACTAAATTCATCAATTTTCAGAAGAGTTTCATTTCCTTGATAAATTGACATTTAAAATATTGTTCTGAAATTCACTGAGACCAGGTAGACAGGTTAGTGGTCCTTAATACTGTTAAAACTACTTCTGGATTATCACTTTTTGGCTATTATGTTCATGAACAGAGTACCTAGAGCTGTTTCATTAGCTGTCACATCTGTGTTTGAGAGACTCAATAACGCAGTCAGCTAATGCCTTGCTCCTGTATATTTAAAGAGGAAATGACTCATGAAATCATACAATAGTACTCTCATCTCTTACAACTCAGACGTCAACATACAAACCTAGAATGCTTTTAGTACCTTAGACCAATACTCAGACTCACATTATATTTAGTTTGCAAATACTTTCTAAAAATCGTATTTTATTTTAAAGTGAGAAATAAAAGTGAAGAAGGTAATACCAAAATTGGCCCACTGACCCAGATTAGGAACCTCTGAGTCATCAATGATTTCCTACTATCACGCCTCACTTTAACTTAACAGCTACCTAAGAAATGTGGCAGAGAATGACAAGAAATAAATAATATAAAAACATATCAAGATATTAAGAGATATGAAGGATCAAATATATATCTAATAGGAGTTCTGTGGGAGACAGCAAAGAGAATGGATGAGAGATAGCATTTAAAGAGATAATGCCTATGACTGTTTCAGAAACTATTTTAAAAAATGTAAAGTCACAGATACATGACATAACGTATCTCAAGGAGGATAAACACAAAGAAATCAGAGCAGAGATCCTCCTTATAGTAGTGTAACTGCAAAAGAGCAAGACTAAAGAGAATATTTTAAAAGTAGCCATTGAGAACAGAGAGATCATATACAAAAGACAGGTAATCAAAATGACAGGAGACTTTTTATTAGGAACAATAAAATATTGAAGACTCTGGAATAAAATCTTCAAAGTGCCAAGAGGAAATAACTGGCAACCTAAAATTACCTACCCAGCAGAACTATATATCAAGAACAAGAGTGAAAAATATTAATAGACAAACAAAAATATGCCAATAGACATATGCTAACTGGAGATCCAATGGAATGAATTTCTAGATGTATTTCAGAAAAAACAGTCTGAGTTATAAGAATGGTGAGCAAAGAAAATGGTAAACATCTATGCAAATCCAAAGAAATGATGCCAGTATTAAAGAAAAACAATAATAATATCTGTTATTATTGAACAGATAATAAATAAAAGACAGAACAAAAAATAATGAAGAAAATAACAATAACTAGGAGGGGGATGAATCAAGCTTAAGTGTATTAAGGCCTTACAGTGTTCAAAAGGAGAGGTAAAAATATTGTTTGACTTTGAATTTTTTTAAGTTACATGTGCATAGTACAATTCCCCAAAAGAACCAAAATAGGAATATTAAAAAATGGAATATGAAAAATAAAAAGAAAAGCCAGGAAAAGAAAAAAGTAGTAAAGAGCAAGATAAATAAAAATAAAATTAAGATGATAGAAATAGGCCCAAATAAATCAATACTCACAGCAAATACAAACTGATTAAACCTGCCATTTAAAAGACAATGATTATCAGACTGAAATACAACAGGGATGACCTCCACAAGCCTTCCATTCAATACTGCACTGGAGGTCTTAGTTAACACAGCAATACAAAAATAATAAATTAATTAGATGCACAAGAACTGAAAAGGAAGAAACACCTCTGACATACACAGAAAATATTTTTTTAATCTTTGAACAAATTATTAGAAATATCTTGGGGTAGAGAGGATTTTTAAAAGACACAAAAGTGGTAAACATGAAAGATGGATAAATTCTACACTAAGAATTTCAGTTCCTCAAAAGATAAAGAAATTTAAAAGAGGAGCCACAAACTGCAAGAAGATATTTCAAACATTATTATCTATATTCTAGAATATATAAAGAATTTATACAAATAAATAAGAAAAACAAAACACTAGAAAGATGGACATAGATAGTTCATAGAACAGGACATGTGTATGGCCAAATAAGCAAACAAAATGATGCTCAGTCCAATTAGTAATTAGAGAAAGGCACATTACCAATACAATGAGATACCACTTTATAACCACTCTATTGGCAAAAATCAAACATTTGGCAAGACAATGGTAGGAGGGATTATGATCGATGGGAACTCTTACACATTAGCTATGGGAGTATAAATTTGTATACCCACACTTTGGAAAACAGGTGGCATTATCTTGGAAAACTGAACATTCTTATATGTAACAACAGAGCTATTCCGCTTCTAGGTTCGTTTCCTAGAGGAAGCTTGCACATGTCCAAGAATGTTCATAGTAGCACTGTGTGTAACAGCAAAAACTAGAAATAATTCAATTGTGTCACCAACAGGAGAAAGAGTAAACTGTAGTATATTCACACAATCAGATATTACACAGCAGTGAAAATGAATAAACTCTAGCTACAAATTTAGAAACAAAATGGTAAGTTTACAATGTGAGTCCTGAAAACCACATACAGGTCAAAAAAAGCAAAACTAAATAATAATTCAATCTAAAAAGAGCAAATCTTTTTAAATCGAAGTATGCCATATGATATTATATGTTACAAATTTCTAATACTGTGATTCACAATTTTTAAAGGTTATACTCCATTTATAGTTATTATAAAATATTGGCTATATTCCCTGTGTTTTACAATATATCCTTGTAGCTTATTTTATACTTAATAGTTTGTATCTCTTACTCCCCTACCCCTCTATTGCCCCTCCCCCCCTTCCCTCTCCCCACTGGTAACCATCGGTTTGTTCTCTCTGTGAGTCTGCTTCTCTTTTGTTATATTCACTAGTTTGTTGTATTTTTTAGATTCCGCATATAAGTGATATCATACAGTATTTGTCTTTCCCTGTCTGCCTTATTTCCCTTAGCATAATGTCCTCCAAGTCCATCCATGTCGCTGCAAATAGCAAAATTTCATTCTTTTTTATGGCTGAGTAGTATTCTATTCTGTGTGTATGTGTTTATGTGTGTGTATATATATACATGCCACGTATTCTTTATTCATTCATCTGTTGATGGACACTTGGGTTGCTTCCATAACTTGGCAATTGTAAATAATGCTGCTATGAACACTGGGGTGCATATGTCTTTCAATTAGTGTTTTTAGTTTTTTAAAAATATATATCCAGGAGTGGAATTGCTGGATCATATGGTAGTTCAATTTTTAGTTTTTTGAGAAACCTCCACTGTTTTCCATAGTGGCTGCACCAATTTACATTCCCACTAGCAGTGCACGAGGGGTCCCTTTTCTCCACATCCTCACCAACATTTGTTACTTGTGTTCTTTTTGATGATAGCCATTCTGACAGGTGTGAGGTGATATCTCATTGTGGTTTTGATTTGTATTTCCCTAATGATTAGCATCACTTCATGTGTCTGTTGGCCATCTGTATTCCCTCCTTGGAAAAATGTCTATTCAGTTCTTCTGTCCATTTTTTAATCAGATTATTTGCTTTTTGATGTGATGAGCTGTTTATATATGTTGGATATCACTCCCTTATCAGTCATATCATTTGCAAATATTTTCTTCAATTCAATAGGTTGTCTTTTCATTTTGTTGATGGTTTCCTCTGTTGTACAAAACCTTATAAGTTTAATTAGGTCCCATTTATTTATTTTTGCTTTTATTTCCGTTGCTTTAGGAGATGGATCGAAAAAAATATTGCTCTGATTTATGTCAAAGAGTGTTCTGCCTATGTTTTCCTTTATTAAAGTATCTGGTCTTACATTTAAGTCTTTAATCCATTTTGAGTTTATTTTTGTATACGATGTTAGAGGATGTTCTAATTTCATTCTTTTACATGTAGCTCTCCAGTTTTCCCAACACCACTTATTGAAGTGATGAATAATAGTTTTAACAATTTTGACTCCTTCTCCAACAAAAAGAAACCATCCTTCCCCACTGCATTCCCCCAAGCCTTTCTGTGGTGGATCTTCAAGGATGTTATGCCATTTTTCACTTGAGGGCTTACATTTTATGATTAAATTAGGCACTCAAACTTCAAATGTTTTATTTTGACAGCAGTAAAACATCTACAGCTCTCTGTCTGTAAAGTCTGGCAAAACAGTATGTTACATTGTTAAGGGGATTCTTAATCTCAACATTCATAATAAGATAACAGAAACAAACATTCCAATACACTACATTTGAGGGTTTAAACTGAGGTTTAGAGTTGGTTTGTTCAGTTTAATCCTATCAAATGATAAACTGTTTTAAAACCTAATGGCAATGATTTATAACAAAAAAGGGCTGTTTCTTGTGGAAGTAACTTGGCTTATCTGGAAACTGGTATTTCACATATGTAGAGATTATAAATATGCCAAGCCCTAAATATTTCCTGTGGTGCAATGAGGAGCCAGAAGAGGCAGGGGGTGAAATAGGGCACACAGAGAAGACTGACTCTAGAAATCCATTTACTTCATGATTTTGAAGGGTTTAAGAAATCCCTTTTAAAATTCTGATGTAGCACAGAATTGAAATATATGATACTTCCTATGTGATCTGAGAAATAGAAATTTTTTGTACAAATGTGATTTGAAGCCTTAAGCACAACAGCTGAAAACATATTTGAATTGTACCTCAACAGTTCCTTTTACAATTTTTTCAAGTGTTATCACTTATGTTCTTCACTTGACCTTTTCAATTACCATATAAAGTAATTTAAAGAAAAGGCTCAGGAAAATCTTCAAACTGAGGAGTAACTTGCTGCTGTAACCATCCAAGGTAACGTGGCAGGCAGTACTCCAAAGAGCGGGACTTTAGGGTTTCATCTATTAAACATTAGCAACAACGCTGCAAATCTTATGCTCCGTCATCTTTCTCTGTCTCTGTCTCTCTCTCATACACACACACACACACACACACACACACACACACACACACTTCTTTGTCTCTATCTCTCTGCCTATCTGTCACACACACATACACCCAAGCACACAGAATTAGAATGACAAAGCAATCTTTCTAACATGTATGCTGTTTTCAAGAGATATAAACGATATAAATTAAGTTAGGTAAATCTAGCATTGTCGCTCACTTTAGCTTGGGACTAATTATCACAGGATTCCAAAAAGCGTCATAAACTTTCTTTTCTAGAGGATGGATATTTTTAACAATTGCCTGGGAGAAGCTCTCCCAGTTTGAAACTGTTTTGGAAACTGCCTAATACCAGCTGGGTAGCTCTTGTGCTTTCTAATCATACATGGTACACAAATAAAGCCATCAAACAGCTAGAAATAAACCTAAAGTTTTTAGAGAAACTACTGAGAAAGACTGAAGCACTGAGTAAGGTGCAAGGGAACAAGACAAGTAACTTTCTTCATATTACTAGTTGTGTTATTGGGCAAGTAAAGCAACTTTTTTAAACCATTATTATTAGACACTAAGTTTTTCACTCTAAGAGAAAAACATACAAACATAAAACAAAAGAAAGTAATGTTAAATCTGAATTGGAACTATCCATGTGAACTCATAATATATATCTATTTATTTCTTTTGGCTCTGTCCACTGAAGCAATGACATCCAAGCAGTAATAAATTTACCAGATCTTGGTTTCTAATACCATTCCCCACTAAAAGAACCACAGCTCCTTCAAGTAATTAATTCTGGGTCTGGGGCAGGAAAAAAAGTACAAGTGAACTTGGGACATCCTGTTGTAACAGAAAGACTAATTAGGCCATGCCACAAAGGACTTGAAGGGCTCCCAATAGCAAAATTTTAGACAATTTGGACATCAAAAAGAATACAATCATGACACATTATAATACACTGAACTAAAAGGAAATCCGTAAGACCACAGTGATCTCAAAAAGAGAAAAAAAGAAGAGAGGGGAAAAAAGAAAAGCTCTTCTTCACATAAGAATGCCAGCTAACAAATGTAGAAGAAATAATAATATTAAAATTTAATCATTTTGTAATCCTTAATGTAATCACTGATTTAGGCAACAGTCATCAATAAATACTAAAACCACTCAGTAAAAAGCAGTTGGGAATAGTTCACCGTCTTAAAGCATCACCCCACAGATTACTACTAATTTCAATGAAGAAAATAACCTTTATAATGGAGAAATTTGGCAATCACCACTTTAATCAAGGAATTAAAGTTATCAGCAGTAATGGAACAACTTACATTATATCCTCCTGATCTGATGTATACAACCTGAGCTATGAATAGGTTAACCATATAATTAATCAGCCAAACAGCTTCATTTCCGAGAGTGAAAGGGGATGCTATTAATAATTATATCAAAACAATAGATATAAACTGGAATTGTCATGGACAACCCTGTATTTATCCTTATCTGAAGTATCTTTGCAAAAATATTTAAACTGAATCTAATATTGAAACATTCAGACAATTGACCTATCCTCTTCACACAAGTCTAAGTCATGAAAAACAAAAACAGGGGACTGTTCTACATTAAAAGAGACTAAAGAGACATAATAACCAAATGCAATTTGAGTTTACATGCTGCATCAGAGGAAAAGAGCTACAACAGATACTTTGGGGTTAATTAGGGAAATATGAATATGGACTGCATATGAGATATCATAGAACTTTTCTTAATTTTCTTAGAGTGATAATGGTATAGTGATTATGCAATTATTCTTAAAAGTTGTACACTTAGGTATTTAAGGGTGATGTATTGCAAAGCCTGCAACTTATTTTCAAATGGTTCAACCAAAAACATATATGATATCTAAGTACACAAACATACATATAATAGAGGAGGAAAAATAAAGCAAATGTGGCAAAATGTATGTGTATTCAATGCAACTCTTCTTGCAATAAATCTGTAGGTTTGAAGTTCTTTGAAATGAAAGTTGGGGGACAGAACAATCAAAAACATGCAACATTTTTTTTCTTACCTTGCAGTCTCTCATCAGTGAATATTTTGTTTGTTTGGTTCCAGGTGCTATCTATGAATACAATTTTTTTCAGTGTTGTGTCTTTGCACTTGCTGTCATTCAAATCCTGTTCTTCAGTTTTCTTGCGTTTAATGAATGGCTTGTCAAGGTCATCATTTTTGCCTCCAACATTGTTTTGAATCTTTTCTTGGAGATGAAAAGAAATTTCTTTTATTGAAACAGAGTTAGGTCCAGGAAAAACAAGTGCAACCTAAAGCAAAGAAGCTTAAGTTAGTAGTGTGCTATTATGATCTTCAAAATTAATAAATTCTGACTTAAAACTTTAAGAGGAAAAAATATGTTGAGTATCTGAGAAACAAGCATTAGGTTCTATTATATGTGCCACTTTAATATATATGGTAAAGTTTTTGGC
The DNA here is from genome assembly GCF_963924675.1 of Phocoena phocoena. Classification (NCBI taxonomy): domain Eukaryota; kingdom Metazoa; phylum Chordata; class Mammalia; order Artiodactyla; family Phocoenidae; genus Phocoena; species Phocoena phocoena. The sequence continues at coordinate 92,284,494 of NC_089220.1, read as the reverse complement.
TCTTCCCTAGTAATTTATAATCATAATACACTACCTAGAATTATTTTTGTACTTCAAAATAAGTTATTCACCTATTGAGAGAAGCTCAGTTAATTGTACCTTAAATCAAAAAACTAAAGTCTATAATATTTCATAACATAAAAGGCAAAGTATGGGGTACTTTGTAAAAGAACCATTGAAAAGTGCTCAATAATTAAATACCATTTTCACCTATATAATAAGCAACGATAAAACAAATGATACAGTCAATGCTGGTGAGGAAATGGTGTAATAGGCCTTTACAGCCATTACTGACATCAGGTTTAAATAGTATAATTCTTTGTGAAAGCAATTTGGCAATTTAAGTCAAGAGTCTTGAAATGTTCATACCCTTCGGTCAAATAATTTCACATATGGGAATTTATCTTAATAAAATAATTCTAAACACACACATACAATACCCAGAATATTTGTTAAAGTATACTTATTACAGTGAAAAACTAAAACTAAAGAAATCTAACTTTCAAGGAACAATTCAGTAAATTATGGCACCTCCTTTCTTTCAGCATGTTTTTACTGAGACCTTATATACTGTACTGTATATCCAAAGTATAAAAACTCCTGCCACAAAGCAGGCACCCACTAAATATCTGTTAAATGAACAAATGTTGATAGAATTACAGATGTTATCCTCCATATGTTTCTCTATTTCCCAAGTTTTCTTGAATGAAAATGTATCATTTTTAATATGAAAAAATAAATATTAAAATAAACTTTAAAATCTTGAATTTATAAGCTTCGACATTATAAAAGTTTTTCAGACATTCACAATGCATGCCTACATATCCCCCATACCCAATAAGCTAAGTCCAGGGCTTTTTAGTTTTCTTGGACTATAAGCATGTCACATCTTTTTATATTGACATAGATGATAACCTAGCTGACCAGAGAAGGAAATACAAATATATTCCTAGATCCGAAACTCATATATTTTTTACAAACACAACTTTCTATAAACTCAACCAAAAAATATAAATATATTGATGGGAAAGGAAAAACTTACCAAGTTCTTCCTTGAACAAATGAATGTATTTTTAATTTTGCTTCTAAATTAACCATACCAACAAATGTTCCCCCAAGAGACCTAAAAGGGTTTATGTGCTTCTTTCAGAAGTATTCAAGCCCTAGTCTTTTGAGATCTATTGCAACATCACTTTTCAACAAGACCAGCTGTCACTAACGTGACCATTTCAACTATGTGAAAACCAATTAAGAATCTAGAAATGAGTAAGGAAGGCCTCTGAGTAGCCAAAAGAAATATTACAAAGGCCATGTACTAATGCTCTTAATTTAGAGAGAATTTCTAAAAATCCTTCTACCTTAGTCTGTCTCTTCTTCTTCTGGAGAAATTCCAACAACATTTGTAATCTGGTTTCTCAGTTTGTATCAAATTAGACTATCTATGTGTAGTATAGGAAGGAGAATGGAGACGGGAGAAAAGTAAAGGCAGGCCTAGTAGTACTGGCAAAGAGTAAAAACCTGAAGAAATAATGCAAACAATAAAAAGTAGAAAGACAGACTCAAAAAAGCTCAACATCTAGGATCATTTGATCTTTGAAAATGATGAAGTAAACTGTGCGTTGTTTAGTGCTATATAAGATTTAACCCTAGATCACTAAACAAAATATTAAATTATGTTCAAGTAAGTTCAGAAAGGCAATGGGGTTTAAAATTCATGTTTTGATTCAACGTGAAAAGTTGTAAAAAAAAACATAAGCTGCCTACTTCATGGTCCTTTTCTTCATATTCTGGAATACAAGGATATGTATAAATATTCACAAATTCAGGTGCTAAGAGTTTTGCATGTATAGCAGTGCTTTTGCCGTCTGTTTCATTTGGATGTTTAATGATGTCAATCTTCAATGGAAGCTAAAATTTAAAGAAAAAAGACAAATGAACAAAACAAATATAAAAATTCTAATTTTTACATTAACAAAAATCGTCTTTAAAGCTTAAATAGCAAGTTCACACTAAGATCCTATAAATACACTTATGGATTGAAAAGTCATACTTTTCTAGAACAAATACTAAGAATGGTAACAGTCATAAAGGAAACACAAATTTATTCCTCCATATTGTTAATCATGTACTAGAACAACTATTTTCAACTCATTTAACGTAGAATCTTCTCTTATAGCAATGTTCCAATGTCACTTTCATTTAAATCACATTGGCACTGAGTCATATTCTTTGCATTTCAATATCTGTGCCAAGGACATTTTTTATAATTCCTATAAACTTTTAGGTCTATTAATTTTACAATATATTAAAAGGAAACATAAGTTTGGGCAAAAGCTTTAGATCTAAAACTCAAGCTAAAATTTTGTTCCTTAAACATCAGGTCAAAGGTATTATCTTTTATTTTAACATCATGATTCTCAGCATAATTAACAGCACAAGTGAAATTAATTATTAACCGGAAAAAACAGTAACAGAATGGTTCTAGGAGGTACACTCTTTATATAAGAAATAACTCTCTTCAAAATCATTTTGCCTATTTTCCTTAAGGTTTCATTATTTAATTACTATGAACTATGTCCTGTCTCTACGCAAAAATAATATTATCTGCAAATTTCTTGAGTTAGATTTTTCTATTATTTCACTGACTTGTTTGGTTTCGTTTTCTGTATAATGCTTGTACAAGTCCTGCATTCAGCCATGATTATGAAAATAAAAGACAAGTCATATCTCCCCCATTATATATATGAAACTCTCTGAGATGGATTCTTCACTGTAGAGTTCAAATGACTTGTTACGATAAGCACTCTTCCAGCTCCCATCCCACACTAAAAGGCAAGAATCTAGGCATTTACCCTGGGGCATATAGCTATTTTACCCTGGTTACAAAATAGTTACAAAACTATTTTTCTTGTTTTTTAAAACAGCTTTATTAAAGAGATAAAATTGATACAATAAATATATTTAAAGTGTACAATCTAATCAGTTTTAACATGTTACACCTTTGCACTCATCACCACAATGAAGATAATGAACAAATCCATCACCCCCAAGTCTTCCTGTGCCTCCCTCCTTCCCCTTTTCCCCATCAACTACCACCCACAGTCCTTAGACAACCATTGATCTGCTACCACTATAGGTTGGTTTTTATTTTCTAGAATTTTGTATAAATGAAATCATAAAATGTGTACTCTTTTCATCTGATTTCTTTCACTTAGAATAATAACTGTGAGATTCACCCACGCTGTGTGTATCATTAACTCCAGAACTGTTTTTTAAAGGGGCAGTTGCTGTATGCTACTAGATGATCCCAACCGTACATAGTTTATCTTTCAGGATGATTATATGGAAAGAGGATAGTATATACCCTAGAAGGGTCATAAATATCCCAAATAGTTTTCAATCTAGGGTTTCAAACCCCATGTCTCCTACCCTCCCACTCAGGCCTAGTGATCATTTATAAGTTGGAGCCAATTGCATCAAACCATCAAACCAACTTCTAGTTATAGAACATTTGCCATTTAAGTAGGCAGTTCACAAACAATTTTACATTAGTCTACCTCTGGCTGAACTCTACATCAGACTTTCCTCATGACGCTCAGTCCCAGCTGATATTACATTCCCTTTCCCCAGGGTCTCTCAGTACCAGCTCAGCATTATCTTAGCCCAGGTAAGGTAGGAAAGAGGAAAGAAGAAAAAGAAAGCAGGTCATGACAAAGTATTCTAATACTAATGAAATTGACTTTCTAATACGGCCGATGAGTAGAGCTGAAAATTCCAAAGGTAATCACCAACATTTCTGATCAGCTGGCTATCTCTGAAGGATATCATTTAAATTAAAAATGCAGGACTGGGGGATTCCCTGGTGGCGCAGTGGTTGAGAGTCCGCCTGCCGATGCAGGGGTCACGGGTTCGTGCCCTGGTCTGGGAGGATCCCACATGCCACAGAGCGGCTGGGCCTGTGAGCCATGGCCGCTGAGCCTGCGCGTCCAGAGCCTGTGCTCCGCGACGGGAGAGGCCACAGCAGTGAGAGGCCCAAGTACCGCAAAAAAAAAACAGGATTGAATGTTATTAATGTATTTTACAAATCATGAACCTAGCTATTATGGACTAACATCTACAAGTATAAAACAATTATGCCAAATTTGTGCTCAAAAAGTATTCCTGGGTGCCCGTCCAGGTATATTTAGTTCCCCCTGAGTAAGCCTGAGAATTATACTATGAAACAAAAGCCCAGACATGGGTCAAATCATGAAAATAGGTAAATATATATTTGTGCTCTAGTTTGTACATTTTAAGGGAAGATACATCTTAAATAATGACAGGGTGCAGAGTAATACCACTAGAGTTGACCAGACTGAGTTCAAGTAGAAATGTTCTGTTTTCAAACATTTAAAGAAGATCAATCTGTTCTCTAACGTCTATGTTTTCTATAAGAGATTTACCACAAATCTTTCTGCCCAAATTTATCAAAATGCCATTAGCAGAAAAACCTAAGCCTTTTTCCATGTGATTATCAACTTTCCCAAAGAGAGTCTTTTCAATTCTAGGACTCTAATAGAGCTGAAACTTTCTTTTATCTTATGATTTTTTTTCTCCTTTTTTTTAAAAAAAAACCAAGAGCACCTTTTACCTTTGCTTATGCATTTGTCACGACATTTAAAAAATTATACTCTGCATTAAAAAGATACATATTTATGAATTTAATCCCTAGACTAAAATTTATAGCTTGGGAGGTACTTACTCATTATGTAGTCATCTTCCCTTCCCAAGCAGGCTATCTAAAAGCAAATGCTAAACAATTTGTAAAAATAAAGTAGAAATTAGAAAGAAAATTTTGTAGAGTTTTTATTACTACTAATAGTAACAGTATTTTAGTATTTATATTAACATATAAAATTTTATTTCTGGCAATTAAAATAAAACACTTCAGAAAATTCTGCACCATCCAGTAGGCCATTTAGAGTTGATCAAACTCTTGGCATAGTGTTTTGAGTCATTTTGATTAAATAGTGGACATTAGACCACTGATTTGAAAAATAATCCTCAATTATTAAATTCCTATGAAAACATTAGCTCTGCCAATATATTATTAACTTTTATTATTCTGATCTTCAATCCTTTTGAATAAAATATATCTTAAGATAAAACTTTTAATGGGATATTTTCTATATGTGGCTATGACATAAATAGATGAAATGATTCTGTGTATATCTCCAAAACTATACTTCAAAATGTAATATTCTTATAAGATAATGGCAACTTTAAAAGAATTATTGTCCTCAGGCTCTCAGTTTTTCTGAGGTAACTGTGAAGCTGATTGGATTCCATTCTTACTTATTCTTGGCCAGTAAACTTTCCAATAGCCTATAAGAGTGATCTGAGACCCCTAAGCAGACCATGGACTTGCCAAGGTGACATGTAGGCTAAACTACAATTCAGGTAACAAAATATGAGTGTTAAAGTATTTTTCTTACTTGAAAACTTAAATGAACCTTAAAATCACCACATTAAATATCTTTAAATATAGTTACAACTTTCATACTGGCAAGTTCTAATGAGTCCATGTGTAGGTTTGGTCTCTTTAAAGTTCTAACAGGCAGCAGTCAAATTTCATACACTATTTGATTTGCTCCTAAAGTTCGGGTCACTGTTAGGCAAGTTAACATACACATAATAAATTTTTTGATTACGTAGACATGATGGTCTACAGACCTTTTATCTACTCAAAAATAGTCTTGGTAAGCAACAAGTATAAGGTAAGCAATCAACTCAAATCAATTTTTTAAATCTGGCTTTAAATCACAACAATTATAACACAGCCCAATGAGTAGGTCTTAGTCTTTCAATTTTAGTTTTGTTTAGTTTTGGTCACTGACATGTGCTCCATCTCCACGTACAGGATGGGGCTGAACTCATGATTTTGCCTAAGCAAAAATCAACCCTAGTTCCTTCAGGATATGTTTTCTCAAAGGGCAGTCCAAGGCCCTTGAGGTAGTTTTTGAGGCTCCTTCATGTAGTCTGTAAACTTGTCTCTTGTAGTATTCAAGTTTATACGATGTTTTTTTCTATGTAGTAAATGAATTATAATCATTAATTTAAAAAAGTAACTGATTTCATTAAAAACAAGAGCATTCATCTCAGATGCAAGTGTTTTGGCAATGTGTGCCTCTTTTTCTAGAGACGAGGAAAAAAAATATAGGTTTACCAATCTACAGGATTAAACTTTCTATTAATACAATTCATTTTCATAATAATATCATTTATCAAGCTTATCAGTTATATTAGAGTAGGTATATATGAGATGTGTTTTTAAAATCTATTTTCCTACTTCCAAACAATTAAAGTTCTCACCAACCTTCACACGTGGTATCTGTTCAATAGGTACATTCTCAACTGGGACGTAACATGTATAGCAGTAGAACATTCTTGAACCACCACACTTGAGACATTTTGATCTTCCATTTTGTTGAGCTTTTTGAAGAACTTCTTGAGATGCTAAGCATAAGTTTTGAAGAGGATATTCTGCAGCTATGGATGTAGTTTGTGACTGTTGTATTTCCACAAATTTTGAATTATCTTCTTCCCTTTCTTTGAGAAATATAGGTGTATTGAGAGACATTTTTCATTCAGACCAAAGTTTAACTTTTATTTCTAAAACACATATCATAGATGCACTGAAAAAAAAAGTGGGAGACAAAATAAAAAACAGAAAACATTTTACTCACTGTTTCTACCAAAAAAAATTACTCAATTTAATTCACAACTGTGTGCTGTTTTTAGTATTTATTAACAAACGTTAATAAGTTTTCTAAACCACTAAATTAGTATGCTTTAAAATACAAAATGAAAAAGCAATATATTCAAAACAATAAATTACCCTTTTAAGCTATTCCCTCCATAAAAATAGGAAGGCTCTTGCCTAGGAAAACTATTTCAAATATAAAGTTTAGGTATGAACGATCTATTTTTCAGTGACTATTTTTGTCCCAGAAACAGTAATTTTGTTTAATATTAGGAATGTAATGTTTTAATGTTAGTATCAGCCAGGAGAGTATTCAACCATGTAAGCTCTGACTTTCAATTAATATTACGTGATATCAGATCTCAGTCTGAACGCTAATGAAAATCCAAGGTTCCAGTGAAATCAGTAAAATTTAGTTAATGTTCTAAAAGATGTAGTCTTCTCCAACATAAATTAAAACACATAAAAATATAACTAAACATCCATTAAAATAAGAGGCATTCATTACCAATTATAACTTGTAAAATATCCCAAAAGGTGAAATACATGACTATATATAAAGATATATGCATATATATAAAGATTAAAGTGTAATCTTATAAATGTTAAAATTTTACAGAGTAACATCAATGTTCACCCACTCTAAGAATTCACACTGCTTTTCAAAAATATATACCATTCAGATTCTTCAGTTCTAGAGGTAAAATGGTAATTTTCCCACTTAAATATTTCCTTCAAAGAAGGATGATGGCTGCCAAAACTGTTATTCAAATCTTTTGTAACCACAATATACTTCGAGGGAGAAAAGAGACTGGGGCCCATTTGATTTGATATGCATTCCAAAGCTGTCAAATGATTCTCATATTCTAAAGCCTTATGGCATTGTGGTGTTTAACTATGAGACTCCAGGCACTTTGAGTACAAACACTGACAGGAGAAACGCTGTGACTGCAACAGAAAACTTTCTGTGCTCTCCCAAACAGAAAGTGAACAGAGTCCAGTGGAACATAATATACAACATAATTTACTAACAAGAAGTTAGTGATACTAATTTAATTAGTCATCAGGAGCTTTTTATAGATTGTAAATCCCAGGGAGCTTGAGACCCAAATAAAGAAGTACAAAGAAAAAAGATGATAGCCATTGAAGGAAAAGTAAAATATACTTGCCAAACTTACCCAAGGGGAAAGCCAAAATACAATAAATATTTTTGACGTGTACTGATTAGGTACAGGTTTACATTTTGGGTTGCTCAGAGAAAGTGATATTTGAAAATTATGATCCAACCCCTTCTTCTTGCCTCATAAATGGAAAACATTATCTGACCTCCACTCCAAATCATCTACCTAAAAATGGCTTTTATCTTTGTCAATATGCCCTCAATGACTGAGAAAGTGCAGGACATTAAGCTGCCACCTTTTCTTGAGGCTCATATCCTTTTAACATTGCATGACAGTCTTCGACCTTATCTCTAGGAAAATGTACTTACAGACACAACATTTTGCACACAATTTCAGGTGGTCTGCAGATTTCTAGAGTCCATCTACAAATCTGGGTAAAGAAATCCTGCCTAAGATCAAAAATTCATTCTAAGGACAGGAGCAGCCTTAAAAGACTGGGAAGAGATCCTATTAGTCTCCAGAAACCAGAGCTACAAAACCTTTGTTGGCCAAAAACAGGTCAACTCTCACAAGCCAACAGAGGTCTCATCACTACACTTAAGAAGTTAATTGGTACCTAAATCCTCTTGGTTTGGGTTTGTTCTGGTGTTGCCTGAGGTTCTTAAAAACATTTTTAGGCTAAGTCTTGAGTTATCCAGGTCATGGGGCTCAACCTAAAAATGAAATTGGAGTGGTCTAATTCAACCTGACTCCATTTCTCTGGGTATTCCAGTAGCTATGTAGGGGTTTGCATGTGCTGCCATACCAGGCCTACTGGGGAAGTATGCAGTCCCCAAGGGTGTCATGAAAGTCAATGTGGTTGCCTGACATTCAATGAAATACTGCTGGTGAGTTTTTCTAGAGCCCCAAAGTGCACTCCTCCCGAGATGCCTCAGAAATATCCCCCTGGGCTTCCCTGGTGGTGCAGTGGTTGAGAGTCCGCCTGCCGATGCAGGGGACACGGGTTCGTGCCCTGGTCCAGGAAGATCCCACATGCCGCGGAGCGGCTAGGCCCATGAGCCATGGCCACTGGGCCTGCGCGTCCGGAGCCTGTGCTCCGCAACGGAAGAGGCCACAACAGTGAGAGGCCCGCGTACCGCAAAAAAAAAAAAAAAGAAAGAAATATCCCCCTATATTTCACTTGGACTTCCATCCATATAACTAAATGAGTATCAGCAAAGCCTTATATAAAATGTGCTTCCTCTACAAAAATCAGACAACACAAATACATTCAGACAGTGAAAGGTAAATGCCGATGGCTCCCCGCTTTGCCCCGCCTACACACTCACCTAGGGCTGAGGTGGCTACACAGAAGAGGCGAGCAGTTCCAAGTTAGGGGTGGCTCCCTCCAAAGGTCTCTAAAACCATATGACCAGGATATCTGTCCTGACCTAATCAACAGCCTGCCTCTAATATGTACAAATCATTTGTTGCAAACATGATGATTCAAAACATACTTGTTAACATCAAATATGTGTGGGAAATACAAGTGAAGTGGTGGGGGTTACTGAGAAAACATTAAAAAACTTTATTCCTAAGAAATTAACAAATATTTTTACCTTGATGGTTCACCCATCATTCTGCAACCTGGGTTGAAAATAAATTAATTTTTTCTCCTTCTACCCTCTTTATCCCCCAACTTAATCAAGTTGTATCAATTCTACCTTGCACATAATCCTCTATTTTTAGTCTCAAAGTCAGGATTCTAGATGGCGCATGGCCATCTAGAATCTCTTACACCTCTTTACTTTCATGCACTTATTACTAGTTTCACATACTGTACTTTAATTTGGAGTTACCTTTTAGTGAAATTATCCCTCCTAGCAGTCAACTCTCCAACAGCAGAATTCTTTACGGATCTGTCCTGTTCCTATGTCTTAGGGCAGCATGAGGAATTCAACAAATACTTGTTAACTAAATCAAAACCATTCCGAAAAAGAAGTATCCACTATGCACCTGCTACTGAAGTATCTGACAAACATTTATGGGCCATCTGCAGCATGGCAGAATTAGCAGCCTGGCAGATTTTTTTTTTTTTTTCTAAAATAAAAATGTAAAAGGCTCCTAGCTACAAGTTGACTCAGTTCCCAATGGAACATTATATAAAACTCCCCTATTCTGTACTTTGGACCAATTCAGTACTAGATAAAACTTACTTCAATTTTTTTCCCCCTATTTTTAAGAACCTGGTCACATATGTACAGGTCCAACATCCATGTTAAAAAACCCAAGGTACCAACTTTTTCATACAGGTTAACAGCACCCTCCATACACACGACCCAACATGTGGTAGACAGACTGTCTTGCCTTAGTTTTTCACGGTACATTGGGGCTCCGACAGAAGTAATTCTTAAAGTATTGTGGTTTTGAGTCAAGCAGCGATTTTATCATCCAACTTCGTGGAATTGGCAGCTTGCAGTGTTAATATACTTCCTGACTTATCCTACATTCCCTCCAAATAATTCAGGCATAAGGAACAGCCTCCTTGCTTATTATGTAATCATAACCTTAATATTTTAAATACATTGCACGGCACACTATGTCTGTACTAAGTTTCTCCTTCCCTGATAACCAAGGCCCCAAAACCACTCCAAACACTAAAAAATAAAGAATAGGGTTCCTAGGGGACTAACTTTGCCTGGACAGACTTTTCTTGGGGTGGAATGCACTGAAAAAAAAATTTTTTAAGGGAAAATTTGGACACCCTTTTCCCAGAGGGCCCGCAAGATCTTAATGTAAGCGCCCGCGCAGAAACCAGGTCCCCGCTCACAAAGAGACACCCGGCACGACCTGCGGCAGGGCCCGGCCAAGGAGCTCCACTCTCGCAGCTGCCGGGCTCCGGCCAGACGGCTGGTCCCCACAGAGGCGCGGAGACCCAAACGAGGGATCTCGGTGGGACTCACACCTGCACAACCCACGGGTCCTCGCACGGCTCCACGCGTCTTCCGCTCCGCCCAGGACCGCTGCGCGCGCCCGGCCCTAGTCCCGCCAGGCGCGGCGGAGCGCTTTCCGGGCGACACCGGAGGGAGGAGCCCAGCCGTTGCTAAGGCCGTTGCTAGGGCCCGGCTCAGCGCGGGCCCCTCTGGCAAAGGTAACGGGCGGGGAGGGCCGCGGTAAGGGGTTAGACGGAAAGTCCCTCCTCAGCGTCTCCAGTGGTCGGTGGTGTTGCCCTTTTCCGGAGAGACGGGATGGAAGACCAGGACCCTGCTCTGTGAGACTGACCCGGACCACTAAAGTGGGACGCGGTTCTCGAAACAAACTGTCAAGGTGCAGTTGCAGTGAGTTGTGAAAAATGCGGTTCCTACAGAACACTTCCCCATTTACCAATTCCCAAAATATTTTAGTCGTGAGAACTTTGTTCTACAACGTTTTTTAAGGCTATGTCAAGAGAAGTATTTCGTGTGCTGTTAGAAAAATTATATCTTGATAATTTGGTTTGCTTTAAAACTACACACTCGTGTAGAGATGGGACTGCTTTGTGCACTTTTCCAGTTTGAAATTAAGTGTAATTTGTGGGTGGATTATTAAACCTTTTTTCCTTGCCCCACCTCAAAGAAAATCCAAATAGAAGGAATGCATGTTGACAATTGTGAGATTTAGAAACACAGTGACCGGATATTGAGCAATGGATTTATTGAATACTCTGAATTTAACAAGTGAGAGATAAAAGACAGAACCTTACCCTAGAGGACCTTACGTATCAAGTTAAGAGTGGGTAGTACAGAAAATACAATATGACTAATAAATTATAGGAATTTCAAAAGAGCTCAGAGTCGTCAATGAAGTTTTATTGGCTGAACTTGAGTAAAGCCTTGAAGAATGATTATGGTTTAGGGCAGTGTTATTCAAAGGGATGGTGTGGTCCATCCATTGGTGGAGGTCCCATTTGTAAGCAAGGAAATCTATTTAGTCACAACTACACTTTTTAAAAAATGAAATGGTCTAGTGTGGAAATATCAGTGCATGGCACTTGGTAAAGTTACGTTTTGCTTTATGGAGTTTTAAATTATGTATGTGTGCATGTATGTGTGCATTAGGTCACGTTTATAAAATGGATTTCTCATTGTGTGTTTCTCTTAAAAAGTTTGAAAGGCACTGCTTTAGGGGGAAAGAAGAGTAGCAATAGCAAAGTCTCCAAGCCAATAATAAATAATTCACACCTTTATCTTTTTAAACTAATTTAGTTCAAGCACACAGATTAAAAAGCAAATGATTCTGTTTATTAATCGGAGTGAGTATTGGGTTACTATTGCTATGTGATAAATTACTCCAAAATATGGTGGCTTAAAACAACCATTTTATTATGTTCATGAATTTTGTGTTCAGTAGAACATAGAGGGACAGCTTTTCTTCTGATAACTCAGCTGTTAAGACTGAATGCTAGCAGAGCTCCTGTGTGTAGCCTTCCCATGTGGCCTGGGCTTCCCCACAGTATGGCAGTGGGGTAACCAAACTTCTTAGCCTAGGACCAGTGCTCCAAAGTCAAATGTTGCAATGAACAAGGCAGAAACTACATGTTCTTTTCTAACCTAGTCCCCAAAAGTAACACAGCATTACTTCTCTCACATTCGTTTTATTATAAATGAGTTTCAAGACATGTCTAGATTTTAGGTGAGGGGACGTAGATGCCACTTCTCAAAAGATTGTCAAGGAATTTGTGGCTGTTTTTTTAAAAACCAACACACTGAATTTACAGCTGTCACAGAAAACCCCAAAATTTCAGTGGTTTCATACAATAAATTGTAATTTCTCACAAGAAATCCATTGTGGCTATTACTAGTCAGATGAAATGTTAAACTTAAGAAAGTAGGTTTCTTTTTATTTTTAGTGGTTGTGCTGTCTCCTACAACTTGGAGCCACAGCTAACCTGTCAAGAAAGAAAGCACAGTGAATCACACAAAAATTTTAGAGGTCAGCCCTAAAAATGGTGTATGTCACTTTGCCCACATTTCATTGGCCAGAATTTAATCCAAGTTCCCCTCTAACTGCAAGGGAGCCACAGAAATGTAGAGAAACATACAGGTATTGGTGAGCAGTAACAGTTTGCCACATTCCAAGTTTTTAACCAACACCCTGTAGTCCCCAACCCCTCCTCTTATCTCAATTCTTTTCTTCAAAGGAAAATTCTTTCAAGTATTTTAGATACGTCTGTTATTTACTCCATATGTCAAAATATACTGCAATTTCTTGATTTTTCACTTTCTGAGAGAAGTCAATGATAAAGCTGTTTTATAACACCACTCCCAAGTGTGTGAACATTCCTTCTCTCCCTACCCCTACACACTCTTATCTCCTCATCTCTTAATACTGTAGTATCAAAGTTTTTGTTTAAATTAACATTTGTAAATATTATTCAAGCATGAGCCACATATGATCACATTAACATTTTTTTTGGCAGTCTTTTTTTTCCTTAACATATTTATTGGAGTATAATTGCTTTACAATGGTGTGTTAGTTTCTGCATTATAACACAGTGAATCAGCTATACATATACATATATCCCCATATCTCCTCCCCATCACATCTCCTTCCCACCCTCCCAATTCCACCCCTCTAGGTGGTGACAAAGCACCAACTGATCTCCCTGTGCTATGTGCCTGCTTCCCACTAGCTATCTATTTTACATTTGGTAGCATATATATGTCCATGCCACTCTCTCATTTCATCCCAATTTACCCTTCCCCCTCCCCATGTCCTCAAGTCCATTCTCTACATCCGTGTCTTTATTACTGTCCTGCCCCGAGGTTCTTCAGAACCATTTTTTTTTTTTTTTAGATTCCATATATATGTGTTAGCATACGGTATTTGTTTTTCTCTTTCTAACTTACTTCACTCTGTATGACAGACTCTAGGTCCATCCACCTCACTACGAATAACTCAATTTCATTTCTTTTTATGGCTGAGTAATATTCCATTTTATATATGTGCCACATCTACTTTATCTATTCACCTGTCAATGGACACTTAGGTGGCTTCCATGTCCTGGCTATTGTAAATAGAACTTCAATGAACAATGTGGTATGTGACTCTTTTTCAATTATGGTTTTCTGAGGGTATATGCCCAGTAGTGGGATTGCTGGGTCATATGGTAGTTCTATTTTTAGTTTTATAAGAACCTCCATACTGTTCTCCATAGTGGCTGTATCAATTTACATTCCCACCAACAGTGCAAGAAGGTTCCCTTTTCTCCACACCCTCTCCAGTATTTATTGTTTGTAGATTTATTGATGATGGCCATTCTGACTGGTGTGAGGTGATACCTCATTTTAGTTTTGATTTTTATTTCTCTAATGACTGGTGATGTTGAGCATCCTTTCATGTGTTTGTTGGGAATCTGTATATCTTCTTTGGAGAAATGTCTATTTAGGTCTTCTGCCCATTTTGGGATTAGGTTTTTTGGTTTTTTGATATTGAGCTGCATGAGCTGCTTGTAAATTGTGGAGATTAATCCTTTGTCAGTTGCTTCATTTGCAAATATTTTCTCCCATTCTGAGGGTTGTCTTTTGGTCTTGTTTATGGTTTCCTTTGCTGTGCAAAAGCTTTTAAGTTTCATCAGGTACCATTTGTTTATTTTTGTTTTTATTTCAATTTCTCTAGGACGTGGGTCAAAAAGGATCTTGCTGTGATTTATGTCATAGAGTTTTCTGCCTGTGTTTTCCTCTAAGAGTTTTATAATGTCTGGCCTTACATTTAGGTCTTTAATCCATTTTGAGTTTATTTTTGTGTATGGTGTTAGAGAGTGTTCTAATTTCATTCTTTTACATGCAGCTGTCCAGTTTTCCCAGCACCACTTATTGAAGAGGCTGTCTTTTCTCCATTGTATATTCTTGCCTCATTTATCAAAAATAAGGTGACTATATGTGCATGGGTTTAACTCTGGGCTTTCTATCCTATTCCATTGGTCTATATTTCTGTTTTTGTGCCAGTACCATACTATCTTGATTACTGTAGCTTTGTAGTATAGTCTGAAATCAGGGAACCTGATTCCTCCAGCTCCGTTTTTCTTTCTCAGGATTGCTTTGGCTATTTGGGGTCTTTTGTGTTTCCATACAAATTATGAATTTTTTCGTTCTAGTTCTGTGGAAAATGCCATTGGTAGTTTGATAGGGATTGCATTGAATCTGTAGATTGCTTTGGGTAGTAGAGTCATTTTCACAATGTTGATTCTTCCAATCCAAGAACATGGTATACCTCTCCATCTGTTTGTATCATCTTTAAATCCTTACATCAGTGTCTTATAGTTTTCTGCATACAATTCTTTTGTCTCCTTGGGTCAGTTTATACCTAGGTATTTTATTCTTTTTGTTGCAATGGTAAATGAAAGTGTTTCCTTAATTTCTCTTTCAGATTTTTCATCATTAGTGTATAGGAATTCCTGTGCATTAATTTTGTATCCTCCTACTTTACCAAATTCATTGACTAGCTCTACTAGTCTTCTGGTAGCATCTTTAGGATTCTCTATGTATAGCATCATGTCATCTGCAAACAGTGACAGCTTTACTTCTTTTCCAATTTGGATTCCTTTTATTTCTTTTTCTCCTCTGATTTCTGTAGCAAAAACTTCCAAAACTATGTTGAATAATACTGGTGAGAGTGGACAGCCTTGTCTTGTTCCTGATCTTAGAGGAAATGGCTTAAGTTTTTCACCATTGAGAATAATGTTGGCTGTGGGTTTGTCATATATGGCCTTTATTATGTTGAGGTAAGCTCCCTCTGGGCCTGCTTTCTGTAGGGTTTTTATCATATATCAGTGTTGAATTTTATCAAAAGCTTTTTCTGCATCCATTGAGATGATCATATGGTTTTTCTTCTTCAGTTTGTTAATATGGAGTATCACATTGATTGATTTTCGTATATTAAAGAACACTTGCATTCCTGGGATAAACCCCACTTGATCATGGTGTATAACTCTTTTAATGTGCTTTTGGATTCTGTTTGCTAGTATTTTGTTGAGAATATTTGCATCTATGCTCCTCAGTGATACTGGCATGTAGTTTTCTTTTTTGGGGACATCTTTATCTGGTTTTGGATTTGGGGTGATGGTGGCCTCGTTGAATGACTTTGGGAATGTTCCTCCCTCTGCTATATTTTGGAAGAGTTTGAGAAGGATATGTGTTAGCTCTTCTCTAAATGATAGAATTCACCTGTGAAGCCATCTGATCCTGGGCTTTTGTTTATTGGAAGATTTTAAATCACAGCTTCAATTTCAGCTATTGTGATTGGTCTGTTTATATTTTCTGTTTCTTCCTGGTCAGTCTCAGAAGGTTGTGCTTTTCTAAGAATTTGTCCACTTCTTCCAGGTTGTCCATTTTATTGGCATATAGTTGCTTGTAGTAATCTGTCATGATCCTTTGTATATCTGCAGTGTCAGTTTTACTTCTTCTTTTTCATTTCTAATTCATTGATTTGAACTTCTCTCCTTTTTCTTGATGAGTCTGGCTAATGGTTTATTAAGTTTGTTTATCTTCTCAAAGAATCAACTTTTAGTTTTATTGATCTTTGCTATTGTTTCCTTCATTTCTTTTTGATTTATTTCTGATCTGATCTTCATGATTTCTTTCCTTCTGCTAACTTTAGGCTTTTTTTGTTCTTCTATCTCTAATTGCTTTAGGTGTAAGGTTAGGTTGTTTATTTGAGATGTTTCTTGTTTCTTTAGATAGGATTGTATTGCTGTAAACTTCCCTCTTAGAACTGCTTTTACTGCATCCCATAGGTTTTTGGTCATCGTGTTTTCACTGTCATTTGTTTCTAGGTATATTTTGATTTCCTCTTTGATTTCTTCAGTGATCCCTTGGTTATTTAGGAGCATGTTGTTCAGCCTCCATGTGTTTGTATTTTTTACAGATTTTTTCCTGTAGTTGATACCTAGTCTCATAGCATTGTGGTCGGAAAAGATACTTGATATGATTTCAATTTTCTTAAATTTACCAAGGCTTGAATTGTGACTCAAGATATAATCTATCCTGGAGAATGTTCCATGAGCACTTAAGAAGAAAGTGTATTCTGTTGTTTTCGGATGGAATGTCCTATAAATAGCAATTAAGTTCCATCTTGTCGAATGTGTCATTTAAAGCTTCTGTTTCCTTATTTACTTTCATTTTGGATGATTTGTCCACTGGTGAAAGTGGGGTGTTAAAGTCCCTTACTATGATTGTGTTACTGTCGATTTACTCTTATATGGCTGTTAGCAGTTGCCTTATGTATTGAGGTGCTCCTACGTTGGGTGCATAAATATTTACAATTGTTATATCTTCTTCTTGGATTGATTCCTTGATCATTATGTAGTGTCCTTCTTTGTCTCTTGTAATAGTCGTTATTTTAAAGTCTATTTTTTCTGATATGAGAATTTCTAATCCAGCTTTCTTTTGATTTCATTTGCATGGGAATATCTTTTTCTATCCCCTCATTTTCAGTCTGTATGTGTCCCTAGGTCTGAAGTTCATCTCTTATAAACAGCATATATATGGGTCTTGTTTTTGTGTCCATTCAGCCAGTCTATGTCTTTTGGTTGTAGCATTTAATCCATTTACGTTCAAGGTAGTTTTCGATATGTATGTTTCTATTACCATTTTCTTAATTGTTTTGGGTTTATTATGTAGGTCTTTTCTTTCTGTTGTGTTTTCTGCCTAGAAAAGTTCCTTTAGCATTTGTTGTAAAGCTAGTTTGGTGGTGCTGAGTTCTCTTAGTTTTTTCTTGTCTATAAAGGTTTTAATTTCTCCGTTGAATCTGAATGAGATCCTTGCTGGGTAGAGTAATCTTGGTTGTAGGTTTTTCCCTTTCATCACTTTAAATATGTCCTGCCACTCCCTTCTTGCTTGCAGAGTTTCTGCTGAAAGATCATCTGTTAACCTTATGGGGATTCCCTTGTATGTTATTTGTTCTGCTCCCTTGCTGCTTTTAATATTTTTTCTTCGTATTTAATTTTTGATTGTTTGACTAATATGTTTCTTGGCATGTTTCTCCTTGGATTTATCCTGTGTGCAACTCTCTGTGCTTCCTGGACTTGATTAGCTATTTCCTTTCCCACACTATGGAAGTTTTCAACTATAACCTGTTCAAATATTTTCTCAGTTCCTTTCTTTTTCTCTTCTTCTTCTGGGACCCCTATAATTCAAATGTTGGTGCATTTAATGTTGTCCCAGAGGTCTCTGAGACTGTCCTCAGTTCTTTTCATTCTTCTTTCTTTCTTCCTGGATTTGATTGACTATTTCCTTTCTCATGTTAGGGAAGTTTTCCACTACAATCTCTTCAAACATTTTCTCAGTCCCTTTCTTTTTCTCTTTTTCTTCTGGGACCCCTATAATTGGAATGTTGGTGTGTTTAATGTTGTCCCAGAGGTCTCTGAGACTGTCCCCGTTTCTTTTCATTCTTTTTTCTTTATTCTGCTCTGCCGTAGTTATTTCCACTATTTTATCTCCAGGTCACTTATCTGTTCTTCTGCCTCAGTTATTCTGCTATTGATTCCTTCTAGAGAATTTTAAATTTCATTTATTGTGTTGTTCATCATTGTTTATTTGCTCTTTAGTTCTTCTAGGTCCTTGTTAAACGTTTTTTGTATTTTCTCCGTTCTGTTTCCAAGATTTTGGATCATCTTTACTATCATTACTCTGAATTCTTTTTCAGGTAGACTGCCTATTTCCTCTTCATTTGTTTGGTCTGTTGCGTTTTTACTTTGCTCCTTCATCTGCTCTGTGTTTCTCTATCTTCTCATTTTGCTTAGCTTACTGTGTTTGGGATCTCCTTTCTGCAGGCTGCAGGTTCGTAGTTTCCGTTGTTTTTGGTGACTACCCCCAGTGGCTAAGGTTGGTTCAGTGGGTTGTGTAGGCTTCCTGGTGGATGGGACTGGTGCCTGTGTTCTGGTGGATGAGGCTGGACCTTGTGTTTCTGGTGGGAAGGGCCGTGTCCAGGGGTGTGTTTTGTGGTGCCTCTGACCTTATTATGAATTTAGGCAGCCTCTCTGCTAATGGGTTTGGTTGTGTTCCTGTTTTGCTAGTTGTTTGTCAGAGGGTGTCCAGCACTGTGGCTTGCTGGTCATTGAGTGGAGCTGGGTCTTAGTGTTGAGTTGCAGATCTCTGGGAGAGCTTTTGCCCTTTGATATTACATGGAGCTGGAGGTCTCTTGTGGACCAATGTCCTGAACTTGGCTCTCTCACCTCAGAGGCATAGGCTTGACACTCGGCCAGAGCACCAAGACCCTGTCAGCCACATGGCTCAGAAGCAAGGGAGAAAAAAATAAAATAACGTTGTTAAAATTAAAAATTTAAAAATTATTTAAAATTAAAAAAAATAAAAAGTAATAAAAGAAACAAATAAAGAAGAGAACAAGTTAACCAAAAAACAAATCTGCCAATGATAACAAGTGCTAAAAACTATACAAAAAAAAAGGACAGACAGAACCCTAGGACAAATGGTAAAAGCAAAGCTAAGCAGACAAAATCACACAAGGAAGCATACACATACACACGCACAGAAAGAGAAAAAGGAAAAAAGAATATATATATATATATATATATATATATATATATATATATATATATATATATATATAAAAGGAAGACAGCCACCAAATCAATGAACAAATCTACCATTGATAATAAACTCTAAATACTAAACTAAGATAAACATAAAACCAGAAACAAATTAGATTTGCAGAAAGCAAACCTCAAGTCTACAGTTGCTCCCAAAATCTACCACCTCAATTTTGGGATGATTCATTGTCTATTCAGGTATTCCAGGGATGCAGGTACATCAAGTTGATTGTGGAGATTTATTCTGCTGCTCCTAAGGCTGGGAAAAATTTCCCTTTCTCTTCTTTGTTCACACAGCTCCTGGGGTTCAGCTGTGGATTTGGCCCCACCTCTGAGTGTAGGTTGACTGAGGGCATCTGTTCCCACCCAGACAGGATGGGGTTAAAGTAATAGCTGATTAGGGGGCTCTGGCTCACTCAGGCCTGGGGGAGAGAGGGGTACAGAATACAGGGTGAGCCTGCAGCCGCAGAGGCCATGTGACGTTGCAACAGCCTGAGGCAAGCCATGTGTTTTCCTGGGGAACTTTTCCCTGGTTCGCGGCACCCTGGCAGTGGCAGGATGCACAAGCTCCTGGGAGGAGAGGTGTGGATAGTGACCTGTGCTTGCACATAGCCTTCTTGGTGGCTGCAGCAGCAGCCTTAGCATCTCATGCCCATCTCTGGTGTCCGCGCTGATAGTCGCGGCTCACGCGCATCTCTAGAGCTCGTTTAGGTGGTGCTCTGAATCCCCTCTCCTCGCGCACCCCGAAACAATGGTCTCTTGCCTGTTAGGCAGTTCCAAACTTTTCCCCGGACTCCCTCCTAGCTAGCTGTGGCACACTAGCCCCCTTCAGGCTCTGTTCACACAGCCAACCTCAGTCCTCTCCCTGGGATCTGAACTCCGAAGCCCGAGCCTCAGCTCCCAGCCCCCACCCTTCCCGACTAGTGGGTGAGCAGACAAGCCTCTCAGGCTGTTGATTGCTGGTCAGCAGCGATGCTCTGTGTGGAAATCTCTCCACTTTTCCCTCTGAACCCCTATTGCTGCGCTCTCCTCCGTGGCTCTGATGCTTCCCCCCTGCTACCCCCCCATCTCTGCTAGTGAAGGGGCTTCCTAGTATGTGGAAACTTTTCGTCCTTCACAGCTCTCTCCCAGAGGTGCATGTCCCATCCCTATTCTTTCGTCTCTGTCTTTCCTTTTTTCTTTTGCCTTACCCAGGTACGTGGGGAGTTTCTTGCCTTTTGGGAAGTCTGAGGTCTTATGCCAGTGTTCAGTAGGTGTTCTGTAGGAGTTGTTCCACATGTAGATGTATTTCTGATGTATTTGTGGGGAGGAAGGTAATCTCCACGTCGTACTCCTCCGCCATCTTGAAGGTCTCCCTCCACATTAACTTTTAATACAGGCTTTTATCTTCCTTTGTCTTAATTGTCATATTTTTATTGTACTTATTAATAATCTGTCCTCAGAAACTCTGCCAAAGTGATAAAACATTACATTCAAACACATCAATTAATCTAGAAGATTTTTTTTTCCTTCCAGATATTCCCTCTAGAGCATTTCAACCTCTAGTTCATTCAGTATTGGTTTCTTTTACCAATCCGATAGTGCTCTCCTGTGTTGGATTCCTTGATTCCTTTTTCTTTATGGAATCCTTTGTTTTTATGAAACATATCCTCTAGTAGATTCCTGAGAAAAGGTAAATGTTGTAGACAGATAATAACCGCCCCCCCATCCCTGCCAAAGATGTCCACACCCTAATCTCCAGATCCTATGAATATGTTTTCTTATATGGCAGAAGGGACTTCGTGTATGTGATTAAGTTAAGGATCCGGTAATGAGGAAATTGCTGGATTATCTAGGTGGATCCAACATAATCACAAGCATCCCTATAAGAGAGAGATAAGAGGTCAGAAAGGGAAGAAGATGCTACACTACTGGCTTTGAGTTTTGAAGAAGGAGCTAAGGAGCAAAGCAATGTAGGGGATTCCTAGAAGCTGGAACAAGCAAGGAAGCAAATTCTCCCCTAGAGCTTCCAGAAGGAGTACTGTAGCTCTGCAGATCCATTTCAGGCTTCTAAAATGCAGGGCTGTGAGATAAGTAAGCCTGTGTTGATTTAAGCAACTAAGTTTTTGGTAATTTGTTACAGCAGCAATGTGAAACTAATACAGGGAGAAATGGTGATTTTTTTTTTTTAAACTGGCTTGCAGATCTGAAATATGCCATGTACTTAATTGATGGGCTGTCTATATTTAAATTTCTAGGTTGAAAGTCACTCTCCGGAAATGATCATCTAAGTTCTTATCTTTTTTCCTCTGATTCTTTTCTTTAACATTTTTTATTCTAGTTTCCAGAAGATTTCTTCAGCTATTTTCCCCTACAAACTTTCTTGAATAAGTAATTTATAGCATTATATTTGTACCTTCATTTTCTTTTTTTTTTTCTCTCATTTTAACATCTTTATTGGAGTATAATTGCTTCACAATGGTATGTTAGTTTCAGCTTCACAACAAAATGAATCAGTTATATATATACATATGTTCCCATATATCTTCCCGCTTGCGTCTCCCTCCCTCCCACCCTCCCTATCCCACCCCTCCAGGCAGTCACAAAGCACCGAGCTGATCTCCCTATGCTATGCGGCTGCTTCCCACTAGCTATCTACCTTACGTTTGGTAGTGTATATATGTCCATGCCTCTCTCTCGCTTTGTCACATTTTACCCTTCCCCCTCCCCATAGCCTCAAGTCCATTCTCTAGTAAGTCTGTGTCTTTATTCCTGTTTCACCCCTAGGTTTTTCATGACATATTTTTTTCTTAAATTCCATATATATGTGTTAGCATATGGTATTTGTCTCTCTCTTTCTGACTTACTTCACTCTGTATGACAGACTCTAGGTCTATCCACCTCATTACAAATAGCTCAATTTCGTTTCTTTTTATGGCTGAGTAATATTCCATTGTATATATGTGCCACATCTTCTTTATCCATTCATCCGATGATGGACATTTAGGTTGTTTCCATCTCTGGGCTATTGTAAATAGAGCTGCAATGAACATTGTGGTATATGATTCTTTTTGAATTATGGTTTCCTCAGGGTATATGCCTAGTAGTGGGATTGCTGGGTCATATGGTAGTTCTATTTGTAGTTTTTTAAGGAACCTCCATACTGTTCTCCACAGTGGCTGTATCAATTTACATTCCCACCAACAGTGTAAGAGGGTTCCCTTTTTTCCACACCCTCACCAGCATTTATTGTTTCTAGGTTTTTTGATGATGGCCATTCTGACTGGTGTGAGATGATATCTCATTGTAGTTTTGATTTGCATTTCTCTAATGATTAGTGATGTTGAGCATTCTTTCATGTGTTTGTTGGGAATCTGTATATCTTCTTTGGAGAAATGTCTATTTAGGTCTTCTGCCCATTTTTGGATTGGGCTGTTTGTTTTTTTGTTATTAAGCTGCATTATAAATTTTATATATAGCTGATTATAAATTTTGGAGATTAATCCTTTGTCAGTTGCTTCATTTGCAAATATTTTCTCCCATTCTGAGGGTTGTCTTTTGGTCTTGTTTATGGTTTCCTTTGCTGTTCAAAAGCTTTTAAGTTTCATTAGGTCCCATTTGTTTATTTTTGTTTTTATTTCCATTTCTCTAGGGGGTGGGTCAAAAAGGACCTCGCTGTGATTTATGTCATAGAGTGTCCTGCCTATCTTTTCCTCTAAGAGTTTGATAGTTTCTGGCCTTACATTTAGGTCCTTAATCCATTTTGAGCTTATTTTTGTGTATGGTGTTATTGAGCTTATTTTTGTGTATGATCTAATCTCATACTTTTACATGTACCTGTCCAGTTTTCCCAGCACCACTTATTGAAGAGGCTGTCCTTTCTCCACTGTACATTCCTGCCTCCTTTATCAAAGATAAGGTAACCATATGTGCATGGGTTTATCTCTGGGCTTTCTATCTTGTTCCATTGATCTACATTTCTGTTTTTGTGCCAGTACCATACTGTCTTGATTACTGTAGCTTTGTAGTATAGTCTGAAGTCAGGAAGCCTGATTCTTCCAGCTCTGTTTTTCGTTCTCAAGATTGCTTTGGCTATTCGGGGTCTTTTGTGTTTCCATACAAATTGTGAAATTTTTCATTCTAGTTCTGTGAAAAATGCCAGTGGTACTTTGATAGGGATTGCATTGAATCTGTAGATTGCTTTGGGTAGTAGAGTCATTTTCACAATGTTGACTCTTCCAATCCAAGAACATGGTATATGTCTCCATCTATTTGTATCATCTTTAATTTCTTTCATTAGTGTCTTATAATTTTCTGCATACAGGTCTTTTGTCTCCTTAGGTAGGTTTATTCCTAGATATTTTATTCTTTTTGTTGCAATGTAAATGGGAGTGTTTTCTTGATTTCACTTTCAGATTTTTCATCATTAGTGTATAACAATGCCAGAGATTTCTGTGCATTAATTTTGTATCCTGCTACTTTACCAAATTCATTGATTAGCTCTAGTAGTTTTCTGGTAGCATCTTTAGGATTCTCTATGTATAGTATCATGTCATCTGCAAACAGTGACAGCTTTACTTCTTTTCCGATTTGGATTCCTTTTATTTCCTTTTCTTCTCTGATGGCTGTGGCTAAAACTTCCAAAACTATGTTGAATAAGAGTGGTGAGAGTGGGCAACCTTGTCTTGTTCCTGATCTTAGTGGAAATGCTTTCAGTTTTTCACCATTGAGGACCATGTTGGCTGTGGGTTTGTCATATATGGCCTTTATTATGTTGAGGAAAGTTCCCTCTATGCCTACTTTCTGCAGGGTTTTTTATCATAAATGGGTGTTGAATTTTGTCAAAAGCTTTCTCTGCATCTATTGAGATGATCATATGGTTTTTCTCCTTCAATTTGTTAATATGGTGTATCATGTTGATTGATTTGCGTATATTGAAGAATCCTTGCATTCCTGGAATAAACCCCACTTGATCATGGTGTATGAGCCGTTTAATGTGCTGTTGGATTCTGTTTGCTAGTATTTAGTTGAGGATTTTTGCATCTATGTTCATGAGTGATATTGGCCTGTAGTTTTCTTTCTTTGTGACGTCTTTGTCTGGTTTTGGTATCAGGGTGATGGTGGCCTCGTAGAATGAGTTGGGGAGTGTTCCTCCCTCTGCTATATTTTGGAAGAGTTTGAGAAGGATAGGTGATAGCTCTTCTCTAAATGTTTGATAGAATTCGCCTGTGAAGCCATCTGGTCCTGGGCTTTTGCTTGTTGGAAGATTTTAAATCACAGTTTCAATTTCAGTGCTTGTGATTGGTCTGTTCATATCTTCTATTTCTTCCTGATTCAGTCTTGGCAGGTTGTGCCTTTCTGAGAATTTGTCCATTTCTTCCAGGTTTTCCATTTTATTGGCATAGAGTTGTTGTAGTAATCTCTCATGATTTTTTTTATTTCTGCAGTGTCAGTTGTTACTTCTCCTTTTTCATTTCTAATTCTATTGAGTCTTCTCCCTTTTTTTCTTGATGAGTCTGGCTAATGGTTTTTCAATTTTGTTTATCTTTTCAAAGAACCAGCTCTTAGTTTTATTGATCTTTGCTATCGTTTCCTTCATTTCTTTTTCATTTATTTCTGATCTGATTTTTATGATTTCTTTCCTTCTGCTAGCTTTGGGGTTTTTTTGTTCTTCTTTCTCTAATTGCTTTAGATGCAAGGTTAGGTTGTCTATTCGAGATGTTTACTGTTTCTTAAGGTAGGATTGTATTGCTATAAACTTCCCTCTTAGAACTGCTTTTGCTGCATCCCATAGATTTTGAGTCGTCGTGTCTCCATTGTCATTTGTTTCTTGGTATTTTTTGATTTCCTCTTTGATTTCTTCAGTGATCACTTCGTTATTAAGTAGTGTATTGTTTAGCCTCCATGTGTTTGTATTTTTTGCAGGTCTTTTCCTGTAACTGATATCTAGTCTCATAGCATTGTGGTCAGAAAAGATACTTGATACGATTTTCTTAAATTTACGAAGGCTTGATTTGTGACCCAAGATATGATCTATCCTGGAGAATGTTCCATGAGCACTTGAGAAAAATGTGTATTCTGTTGTTTTTGGATGAAATGTCCTATAAATATCAATTAAGTCCATCTTGTTTAATGTACCATTTAAAGCTTGTGTTTCCTTATTTATTTTCATTTTGGATGATCTGTCCATTGGTGAAAGTGGGGTGTTAAAGTCCCCTACTATGAATGTGTTACTGTCGATTTCCCCTTTTATGGCTGTTAGTGTTTGCCTTATGTATTGAGGTGCTCCTATGTTGGGTGCATAAATATTTACAATTGTTATATCTTCTTCTTGGATGGATCCCTTGATCATTATGTAGTGTCCTTCTTTGTCGCTTCTAATAGTCTTTATTTTAAAGTCTATTTTGTCTGATATGAGAATTGCTACTCCAGCTTTCTTTTGGTTTCCATTTGCATGAAATACCTTTTTCCATCCCCTTACTTTTAGTCTGTATGTTCCTCTAGGTCTGAAGTGGGTCTCTTGTAGACAGCAAATATATGGGTCTTGTTTTTGTATCCATTCAGCCAATCTGTGTCTTTTGGTGGGAGCATTTAATCCATTTACATCTAAGGTAATTATTGATATGTATGTTCCCATTCCCATTTTCTTAATTGTTTTGGGTTCGTTATTGTAGGTCTTTTCCTTCTTTTGTGTTTCTTGCCTAGAGACGTTCCTTTAGCAGTTTTTGTAGAGCTGGTTTGGTGGTGCTGAACCCTCTCAGCTTTTGCTTGTCTGTAAAGGTTTTAATTTCTCCATCAAATCTGAATGAGATCCTTGCTGGGTATAGTAATCTTGGTTGCAGGTTTTTCTCCTTCAACACTTTTAATATGTCCTACCACTCCCTTCTGGCTTGCAGAGTTTCTGCTGAAAGATCAGTTGTTAACCTTATGGGGATTCCCTTGTGTGTTATTTGTTGTTTTTCCCTTGCTGTTTTTATTATGCTGTATTTAATTTTTGACAGTTTGATTAATATGTGTCTTGCCGTATTTCTCCTTGGATTTATCCTGTATGGGACTCTCTGTGCTTCCTGGACTTGATTAACTATTTCCTTTCCCATATTAGGGACGTTTTCAACTATAATCTCTTGAAATATTTTCTCAGTCCCTTTCTTTTTCTCTTCTTCTTCTGGAACCCCTATAATTCGAATGTTGGTGCATTTAATGTTGTCCCAGAGGTCTCTGAGACTGTCCTCAGTTCTTTTCATTCTTTTTCCTTATTCTGCTCTGCGGTAGTTATTTCCACTATTTTATCTTCCAGGTCACTTATCCGTTCTTCTGCCTCAGTTATTCTGCTATTGATCCCATCTAGAGTATTTTTCATTTTATTTATTGTGTTCATCATTGTTTGTTTCATCTTTAGTTCTTCTAGGTCCTTGTTAACTGTTTCTTGCATTTTGTCTATTCTATTTCCAAGATTTTGGAACATCTTTACCATCATTATTCTGAATTCTTTTTCAGGTAGACTGCCTATTTCCTCTTCATTTGTTAGGTCTGGTGGGTTTTTATCTTGTTCCTTCATCTGCTGTGTGTTTTTCTGTCTTTTCATTTTGCTTATCTTACTGTGTTTGGGGTCTCCTTTTTGCAGGCTGAAGGTTCGTAGTTCCTGTTGTTTTTAGTGTCTGTCCCCAGTGGCTAAGGTTGTTTCAGTGGGTTGTGTAGGCTTCCTGGTGGAGGGTACTAATGCCTGTGTTCTAGTGGATGAGGCTGGATCTTGTCTTTCTGGTGGGCAGGTCCACGTCTGGTGGTGTGTTTTGGGGTGTCTGTAGACTTATTATGATTTTGGGCAGCCTCTCTGCTAATGGGTGGGGTTGTGTTCCTGTCTTGCTAGTTGTTTGGCATAGGATGTCCAGCACTGTAGCTTGCTGGTCGTTGATTGAAGCTGGGTGCTGGCGTTGAGATGGAGATCTCTGGGAGATTTTCACCGTTTGATATTA
The DNA here is from genome assembly GCF_963924675.1 of Phocoena phocoena. Lineage (NCBI taxonomy): Eukaryota > Metazoa > Chordata > Mammalia > Artiodactyla > Phocoenidae > Phocoena > Phocoena phocoena. Next base: position 92,257,113 of record NC_089220.1, on the reverse strand, counting down.
TGTGCAGCTGGGAGGCCTCTTGTGGACCAGTGTCCTGAAGTTGGCTCTCCCACCTCAGAGGCACAGCACTAACTCCTGGCTGCAGCACCAAGAACCTTTCATCCACATGGCTCCTTAATTTGGGATGATTCGTTGTCTATTCATGTATTCCACAGATGCAGGGTACATCAAGTTGATTGTGGAGCTTTAATCTGCTGCTTCTGAGGCTGCTGGGAGAGATTTCCCTTTCTCTTCTTTGTTCTCACAGCTCCCAGGGCCTCAGCTTTGGATTTGGCACCGCCTGTGCGTGTAGGTTGCCGGAGGGCGTCTGTTCTTTGCTCAGAAAGGACGGGGTTAAAGGAGCCGCTGATTCGGAGGCTCTGGCTCACTCAGGCCGGGGGGGTAGGGAGGGTCACGGAGTGCGGGGCGGGCCTGCGACGGCAGAGGCCGGCATGACGTTGCAGCAGCCTGAGGCGTGCTGTGCGTTCTCCCGGGGGAGTTGTCCCTGGATCCCGGTACCCTGGCAGTGGCAGGCTGCAGAGTCTCCCCGGAAGGGGGGTGTGGATAGTGACCTGTGTTCGCACACAGGCTTCTTGGTGGCAGCAGCAGCGGTCTTAGCATCTCATGTCTGTCTCTGGGGTCCGCACTTTTAGCCGCGGCTCGTGCCCGTCTCTGGAGCTCCTTTAAGCAGCGTTCTTAATCCCCTCTCCTCGTGCACCAGGAAATAAAGAGGGAAAAAAAAGTCTCTTGCCTCTTCGGCAGGTCCAGACTTTTCCCCGGACTCCCTCCCAGCTAGCCGCGGTGCACTAACGCCCTGCAAGCTGTGTTCACGCCGCCAACCCCAGTCCTCTCCCGGCGCTCCAACTGAAGCCAGAGCTTCAGCTCCCAGCCCCGCCCGCCCCGGCGGGTGAGCAGACAAGCCTCTCGGCTGGTGAGTGCTGGTCGGCCCTGATCCTCTGCGCTGGAATCTCTCCGCTTAGCCCTCCGTACCCCTGTTGCTTTGCTCTCCTCCGCGGCGCCGAAGCTCCCCCACTCCGCCACTCGCAGTCTCCGCCCGCGAAGGGGCTTCCTAGTGTGTGGATACTTTTCCTCCTTCACAGCTCCCTCCCGCTGGTGCAGGATCCGTCCCTACCCTTTTGTCTCTGTTTATTTTTTTCTTTTGCCCTAACTAGATACGTGGGGGGTTTCTTGCCTTTTGGGAGGTCTGAGGTCTTCTGCCAGCGTTCAGTAGATGCTCTGTAGGAGTTGTTCCACGTGTAGATGTATTTCTGGTGTATCTGTGGGGAGGAAGGTGATCTCCACGTCTTACTCTTCCACCATCTTCCCTGTACCTTCATTTTCTTTTCTCTCACCTCATAAAATGCTGTTTTGGTTTCAGAGATGCATTATCTTATCATATCTCTCTAAGAATCTTAAAGATGTTTTAAAAGTTTCCTTCTGTTCCCTGCATTGTCTGTATCCTCTCAGATTTTATTTTGTTATCTGTATGGATTTCTATTTTTTTATTTTTATCTTTTTTGAAATTTTACATCTATTCCTTAAATATCTAGTAAGCCTAGGATTTCTGTTCATATTGAAGAATAAAATTTAAAACAGTGATATAAAGCTCAAGCTCACTGTCTTCAAAAGAGGATCAGATTTTTCCATTGGGAAATTCTCAGACATCTGTAGAATAAAGGCACTAATGAAGATAAGATCAGAAATCAATGAAACTGAAAACAAATGTGCAGTATAGAAAAGCAACAAGGCCAAAATTAGTTCTTTGAAAGGATTAATAAAATTGAAAAGCCTTAGACTGACTGAGTAAAAAGAGAAAACTCACATAGCAGGAGTGAAAGTGGAAACGTCCTACAGATGGTAAAAATAATAAGAGGATATTGAGAACAAATACTTATGTCAAAGTGTTTGACATTTTTTGTTTTTCTTGAAAAACACAATTTACCAAACTGATGAAAGAGGAGATAGACAATCTGAATTATTCTATAACAATTTTGAGAAATTGCATCTATGTTAGTCTGCTTTAGTTGCCATAATAGAATACCACACTTGGTAACTTAAACAACAAAAATTTGTTTTCTCACAGTTGTGGAGGCCTGAAGTCCAAGACTAAGGTGCTATTCATGTTGGTTTCTGGTGAGACTTCTCTTTCTGGCTTGTAGATGGCTGCCTTCTCACTGTTTCCTCACATAGCCTTTGTGCATGCATGCAGAGAAAGATCCTTCTGGTGTCTTCCTTTTCTTATAAGGACAACACTCTTATTGGACTAGGGTCCCATCCTTATGACCTCATTTAAACTTAATTTCCTCCCCAAAGGCCCCATCTCCAAACACAGTCACATTGGGGCTTAGGGCTTCAACATAGCACCCAGGAAAAAAATAGAGTCTGAAATGAAGACTTCACTGGATGCACTTAACAACATTAATTATCCAAACTGAAGCACAGAGAAAAAAAAAACCCAACAGGGGCCTTCCTGGTGTTCCAGTGGTTAAGACTGTGCCCTTCCAATGCAGGGGGCGTGGGTTTGATGCCTGGTCAGGGAATTAAAATCCTGCATGCCTCACTGAATGGCCTAAGAAGAAAAACCCAACAGACTCAGTGACCTGTAGAACAATCTCAAGCTATCTAACATAGATGCAGTTGGAGTCCCAGAAGGAAAGATGGGCAGAAGAAAAAAACATTTGAATAAATAATGATGGATAATTATCCAAATTGATGAAAACTATAAATGAACACATTCAGAAATTCAGCAAACCCAAACAGAATTAAGAAAGGAAGGACCAGGGGAAGGGAGGAACAGGGAGGGAGGGAGGAAAGAAACCCCACTGACTGATGCAAACCAGTGATAAATATAATATTTTAAAAACAGCCAGAGGAAAAAGATATACTACATATAGGAGAACAAATATAAAATGATTAGAACATGTTCTCTTCTCCTTTATTTTCTGCAAGATTATGTGTAAGATTTGTGTCATTGCTTCCTTAAATCTTTGATATAATATACTTGTGAAGCCATTTGAGTCTGGAGTTTTTCTTTGTGAGATTTTTCATTACAAATTTAATTTCTTTAATTGTCATAAGGTATTTACCTTTGGTAGCCACCTAAGTGGAATTAAAATGTATCCACAGACTTGTATGCAATTTCATAGCAGCTTTTTCCCATAATAGCTCAAATCTTTAAACAAGGCAATACACACACAAACACACACACACACACAAAAATGGAATACTACTCAGCAATAATATGTAGTGATCTTGGATATTTCACAGAAAACTTATGTTGAGCAAAAAAAGCCAGATACAAAAGAGTACATAATGTTATGATTTCATTCTTATGAAATTCTAGACCAGGCAAAGCTAATTTATAACTAACTAGTCTGTAGTTACAGAAAGCAGATCAGTGTTGCCTAATGCCAGTGGTGGGATATTTTTGTGTGGAGTTGTAGGGATCAACAATAAAGTAGCACAAGGAAACATTTTGGGAGTGATCTAAATATTACACATTTTAATTGTAATGGAGGTTACATGGATGTATGCATTTTTCAAAATTCTTTGAACTGTGACTTAAAATGGTAATTTTTTACATAGTAATTATGTAGTAAATTATACCTCAATATAGCTGATTTAAATAGAAAAATCATTTATATTTCTATTTACTAGGAAGAAACAATAGAAAAGGACATGTTAAAAACACATTTGCAGTTTAAACATTTAAAACATACTGTACAATAGGAACAAAAATCATCAAGTATCCTGGGATAAATCTAATGAAAGAGTGTCCAAGTTCTGTAACAAACAGTACCAAAGGAAAATTTTAAAAATCTAAATTAATGGAGAAATACACTATTTTCATGTGTTCAAAGATATAATATTGTAAAGATGTTAGTTACTCAAATTGATCAATATATGTCATCTAATCCTAATCAAAGTTCCAGTAGGTTTTTGCAGAATTTGACAATCTGATTCCTAAAACTTAAAGGGAAATGTAAAAGGATAAAAATAGTGATGAGCAACTCAAAGAGGAAAACTAAGCTGGAGTATGTAAACTATAACATATTAAGATTTAAAATAAAGGTACAGTTATTGAAACTGTATGGTATTGTCAAAAGAACAGAAAATTACACCAAAGGAACAGAACTGAGTGTCCAGAAACACACCTACATCCTGACATATATAGTCACTTGAATATATGGCTAGGCGGTACTGAAATGTAGCAGGAAACACAGTCTTTTAAAGTAATTAGTTCTGGATCAACTGGAAATTCATGTGGAAAAAAAAAAAAAACCCTCGATTTATTACCTCACCTAAAACACAAAAGTCAATTCAAGGTAGATCATAGACTTAAATGTGAAAGTAAAGAAGTATGACATTTAGAAGGTAAAATAAAAAACCATCTTTTTACTTTGGGATAAGTTAAAAATTTCTTAGATAAGATAAAAATGCATAAGTAATTGACTTTACTAAAATTAAAGCATCATAATAAAAAGCATTAAAATGGCGAACACTATTTTGCCTTATCTGACAAAAGCTCTACATCATAACAATAAAAAATTAATAAAAATGCCATCAAATCAATATCAATAAAATCAGTTAAGAATACCAACTCCCAAATAAAAATTGAGCAGAAGACTTGAACATTTGCTTCACAAAAGAATATATCCAGATTGCCAACAAGCAGTTGATCGGCATCATTTTTCATCAAGGAAATGCAAATTAAAATCACAAGATACAACTACGTGACCACCAGAATTGCTACATTTAAAAGTATTGACAATACTAAATATACAGTAGTACTAAAGAATACTACATTCTTTAGTAAGAATGTGGAATTACTGGAACATTCATACACTTCTGTTCAGAGTGAAAATAGGGACAACCACTTTGGAAAACTACTTGACAATATCTACTAAAGCCAACCCAGCAATCTCACTCCAAGTTCTATATCAAGTATACCAAAAGACATTAAAAAAGATTTCTTATTATCTTGATATAATAATATACAACATAATTTACACAAACAGAAAAGGACTCAAATGTCCATCAAAAGTAGAATGGTTAAATTTTGGTATATGTTATACAATAGAATATTACACAGCAAAGAAAAAATATTACTACTATATGTTGAAACAACATGGATGAATCTTATAGACACAGTGTCAAGTGAAGGAAGGTAGAAAGTGTGCATATTGATTATTCCATTCAAATGAAGTTCAAAAATAGGCAAAACATCTAGAGAGGTAGAAGTAGAATACTGTTTATATTGGGGAGGCAAATGGCTGGAAAGGAGTAAGACGTTATTCTGGGTTACTAGCAATGTTCTGTATCTTGATTTGTACATTGGTTATAGGGGTGTACAGATTTGTAAACAAAAGAGTTATGAATCCATACACTTAAGAGCTGTGCAGTATACTGTATGTGTTTTTTACTTTAACAAAAAGATTAAGAAACACAAATTAGTTGCACATATGACTTGGAAAAAACAAGCCATAATTATAACTATTATATTAATATTGGAACTATAAATGAAGGCATAACTAAAGGTATTTTTAAAGGAATTGTGATAAAATGGATATAGGAAATAAGGCAGGAGAAGGAAGAGTCTAAGATAATTCAGACTTCAAACCTGGATGATTGTGAAACCTTTATAATTAAAAATAAGAACAAGATTTACTGAGTAAGGACTTGTGTTTCAAGCAATGATCATGAATTGTGTTTTGAAAATACTAGGTTTGAATTTAAAATACCTAAATGTAAAATATTTATGCTCAAGTCTTCTATGAATCTTTAGAATAATGTGTCTTAAAAGTCATTATTATGAATAAAAATAAGTTTTAAACCATCAATTACATAGAATTTTAAAATTCAGACATTAAAGATGACCAAAAATCTCATAGCTTTGAATCCCACTCAACACTGATGATACATTAAAGACAATGTAAAATTTTATAACTGATTTTGGAATTCCTGGGGTAAACTACACGTGAGCGTGATATAACCTTTTCATATCTGACTGGCCTCGAGTTGGTAGTAATTTGTTAAAGATTTTTGTATCTATGTTCTTGAGGGACATTTGGTCTATAATTTTTTTTGTAATCTTGTAAGACTCTATTATCAAAGTTATTCTGGCTTTATAAAATGATTTAGGAAGTATTCCCTCCTCTATTTTTGAAAGTTACTATATCATCTTCTTTCAACGGTGGTAATTTTTCCTTTTAAGGATTTGTCCATTTCATTTAGGTTGTCAAATTCATTGACATAAGTTTTAAATTATGTGCCATTTAGTCATTTAATGTGTGAACATTCCCTAATGACATCCCCTTTATCATTCCTGGTATTGATCATTTATATTTTTTCATTTTTTTAACTTCAATCTATTAAGGTATCATTTTTTTTTTAATCTCTTAAAAGACCAGATTTCAGGGCCTCCGTGGTGGCGCAGTGGTTGAGAGTCCGCCTGCCGATGCAGGGGACAAGGGTTCATGCTCCGGTCCAGGAGGATCCCACATGCCGTGGAGCGGCTGGGCCCGTGAGCCATGGCCGCTGAGCCTGTGCATCCGGAGCCTGTGCTCCGCAACGGGAGAGGCCACAACAGTGAGAGGCCCGTGTACCGCAAAAAAAAAAAAAAAAGACCAGATTTCAGTTTATTGAGTTCTCTATTGGTTTTATATTTTTATTTCATTGACTTCCGCTCATATCTTTTTTATTCCTTTTTCTACTTATTTTTTAAATTCTTCTCAGTTTTTTTAGCTTCCTAAGCACTGTGTTTTCTTCTAAGCATAGATTTAGGTGCATCCCACAAATTTTAATACATTGTGTTTTCATTATCTTTCATTATCATTCAGTTAGAAAACTTTCTAATTTTTCTTATTGTTTCCTCTTTGAGCTAGAAATGGATTATTTAATATTCAAGGATTTCCTAAATGTCTTTTTGTTACTATTTTCTATTGTGGTCAAAGAAAACACTCTGAATGATTTCAGTTATCTGAAATCTTTGAGACTTGTCTTATGGTACAGCATAGGTCCATCTTGGTGAAGGTTCCATGTTCCATTACTTTAAAAGATTGTGGGAATTCCCTGGTGGTGCAGTGCTTAAGAATTCACCTGCCACAAGAATATACAGTGGAGAAAAGACAGCCTCTTCAATAAGTGGTGCTGGGATAACCGGACAGCTACATGTAAAAGAATGAAATTAGAGCACTCCCTAACACCATACACAAAAATAAACTCAAAATGGATTAAAGACCTAAATGTAAGGCCAGACACTACAAAACTCTTAGAGGAAAACATAGGCAGAACACTCTATGACGTATATCACAGCAAGATCCTTTTTGACCCACCTCCTAGAGAAATGGAAATAAAAACAAAAATAAACAAATGGGACCTAATGAAACTTCAAAGCTTTTGCACAGCAAAGGAAACCATAAACAAGACCAAAAGACAACCCTCAGAATGGGAGAAAATATTTGCAAATGAAGCAACTGACAAAGGATTAATCTCCAAAATTTACAAGCAGCTTATGCAGCTCAATATCAAAAAAACAAACAGCCCAATCCAAAAATGGGCAGAAGACCTAAATACACATTTCTCCAAAGAAGATATACAGATTGCCAACAAACACATGGAAGGATGCTCAACATCATTAATATTAGAGGAATGCAAATCAAAACTACAATGAGATATCATCTCACGCCGGTCAGAATGGCCATCATTAAAAAATCTACAAACAATAAATGCTGGAGAGGGAATGGAGAAAAGGGAATGCTCTTGCACTGTTGGTGGGAATGTAAATTGATACAGCCACTATGGAGAACAGTATGGAGGTTCCTTATAAAACTAAAAATAGAACTACCATATGACCCAGCAATCCCACTACTGGGCATAAACCCTGAGAAAACCATGACTCAAAAAGAGTCATGTACCACAATGTTCATTGCAGCTCTATTTACAATAGCCAGGACATGGAAGCAACCTAAGTGTCCATCGACAGATGAATGGATAAAGAAGATGTGGCACATATATACAATGGAATATTACTCAGCCATAAAAAGAAATGAAATTGAGTTATTTGTAGTGAGGTGGATGGACCTAGAGTCTGTCATACAGAGTGAAGTAAGGTAGAAAGAGAAAAACAAATACCGTATGCTAACACATATGTATGGAATCTAAAAAAAAAAAGTCATGAAGAACCTAGGGGCAAGACGGGAATAAAGACGCAGACCTACTAAAGAATGGACTTGAGGATAGGGGGAGGGAGAAGAGTAAGCTGGGACAAAGTGAGAGAGTGGCATGGACAAATATACACTACCAAATGTAAAATAGATAGCTAGTGGGAAGCAGCCGCATAGCACAGGGAGATCAGCTCAGTGCTTTGTGACCACCTACAGGGGTGGGATAGGGAGGGTGGGAGGGAGGGAGATGCAAGAGGGAAGAGATATGGGGATAGATGTATACGTATAACAAATTCACTTTGTTATAAAGCAGAAACTAACACACCATTGTAAAGCCATTATACTCCAATAAAGTTGTTTAAAAAAAAGAATCCACCTGCCAATGCAGGGGACCCGGGTTCGAGCCCTGGTCCGGGAAGATCCCACATGCCTCGGAGCAACTAAGCCCATGTGCCACAACTACTGAGCCCACGTGCTGCAGCTACTGAAGCCCATGTGCCCTAGAGCCCATGCTCCGCAACAAGAGAAGCCACCGCAGTGAGAAGACCGAGCACCGCAAGGAAGAGTAGCCCCTGCTCACTGCAACTAGAGAAAGCCCACACGCAGCAACAAAGTCCCAACGCAGCCAAAAATAAATAAATTAAAAAAAGATTGTGGGGCTTCCCTGGTGGTGCAGTGGTTGAGAGTCCATCTGCCGATGCAGGGGACACGGGTTCGTGACCCGGTCCGGGAAGATCCCACATCCTGCGGAGCGGCTGGGCCCGTGAGCCATGGCTGCTGAGCCTGCGCATCCGGAGCCTGTGCTCCGCAATGGGAGAGGCCACAACAGTGAGAGGCCCGCGTACCGCAAAAAAAAAAAAAAAAAAAAAAAAAAAAGATTGTGTATATTCTACAGTTGTCAGGTATTGTTCTATAAATGTCAATTAGGTTAAGTTCCTTGATAATGTTGTTCAGATCTTTTATCTCCTTACTGATTTGTGTGTGTGTGTACTTGATTCATTAGTTACTCAAAGAGATTTTAAAATCTATTGCCTATTATATGATCAAGCCCCTCAAGATGGCTGCTCTCTTCCTCTTTATATATGCCCTGCTCGACCAGCCCCTTCCCCAGCCAGTTATTATTCTAATCCTTAGACCAAAACAGCTCCACCTGCTACTTTATCAAAGAGAAACATCTGCCCTCATTAACCGGAGGGGCTGTGAAGGACCCTTCTCTGCCGGTTTCCCCGGTAACTGATGAGCCAACCTGATGTTAATTGTCCCTATAAATAGTAGCCTCCTTTCCCCGTAGTAGCAAAGATGTCTGCTGTGTCTTGTCTGCTGTCGGAGGTGAGGTGTGGCTCCAGGCCTTTGGAGTTGTAATTTCCTATCTGTTAAACTATTGATGTCTCTGTCGCTGTTTTCAGGTTCTTTCTTCAGTCTTGCAACTGAGCAATTACAAGGCTTTCAGGCCTGTGAGGTGCAGCCCAACACCTATATTTCCCTTTAGTTTTATCAACGTTTGCTCTTTCTTTTGAAGCTCTCTTATTAGATGCAAATGAATTTGGCATTGGTATGACTTCTTAATGAAGTGACCTTTTATCAGTGGGAAATAACCTTATTTATATCTGGTAATACTCCTTGTCTTAAAGTCTACTTTGATATTAATATAGACACAGTTTTCTTATGTTTCGTATTTACATGGTTCTAGAAATCCCATTCGCTTCTTTTTTAGAATTTCTATTTCTCTTTAAATACTCCATGTCTTCATGCACTATAATCCAACCTATATTTTAAAATCTTTAATGTATTTATAATAGCTGTTTTTAAGTCCTTGATGCTAATTACAATCACTGGATTCTCAGTGACTTGGTTTGTATTGACTGCATTTTCTTTTGATTATGGATCCCATTTTCCTTCTTTGTATGTCTTGAAATTATATTGTGTATTAGACATTATGTGGAAAAAATTGTGGAGGCTGAAGTTTTAGTTTTAGTTTTGAGAGTGCAAGCCTTTTTTCTCTCCTTAGTACTTCAAGTGAGAGGCTGATTTTGTTTTTTTTTTTAAATACTCCTAGATTTGAGTTGGGCTTTAGGGTTGGCTGCAGCTTTAATTAGATTGAGTTAACTTGTGACTAACCCAAATTCCAACCTCCCTCTTCACAGCCACCTGTTATATCTTGTCAACGTTGAGTTGGTACACGTGTGGAATGAAGTTTTTAGCTATTATTGGTTCACCTTTGTACTCAATTCTGTCTGGGCTTCTGGAACCCAAGTACTATAAGAATGTGTTGGCTTACATAAGCTCTGCATCTTTCCAGCCCCTCCTCTTCTGCTTTCTAACAAAACTCAGAAGTAAGACTTGGGGGCGGAGAAGGGATTGTTTGGTTGAGTCATTTATTCTTTCATTTGGGTATCTTTCAGACTCTGGTTAATTCCCCAGCTCATGGTGACTCTTGAGGCCCAGCTGATTTCTCTTGATCTCTTTGAAGTTACTGCGCCATGGAAGGCCAACTCTTCCCTCAGTGTATGCACAGAGCTCACTGTTGGGTAAGGAAGCTGCCACAGCTTTATGCTCACTTAAGGAGATGTTCCCCTCTGGATTTCAGGTCATCAAGGCTTACAGGGAGAGCGGCTTCATGGGCTTGCAAGCTGTGCAGTTGCATAGGACCTACTGATTAGAAGAACCCTATACTAGGTTTAATAGCCTGATGTTACCATCTTAAAATTCTTATTTTTTGAACAAGGGACTCTGAATTGTCACAAATTATGTAGTCCTGCTTACTGGCATCCACCACTTTTCACTAACCCCATAGAAAAGTAAGATTTTTATTTGGTCTGGGATTTTCATATTGTTACCATGGAAGCATCGGTGTTTTTGCATCCTTCTACGTCCTACCAAGGTCATAAGTCTGTTTAATTTATGCCTCACCTCCTTTTAACTTCCCCACTATAGAACTGTGGGATTGTATATTGAAATTATCTGAAATTTTCCTATGCAAGTTTCACTTCTTCAGTTCCTTTTTCTAATTCCCTTTAGTTGAAATGTGGGTATTTTTAGGGCTTTGTACTAGAAGTGGTTTGACAGCCATTACAAAGGGGAAAAAAAGGTAACATTTAAATTGTTTTAAATTGGCTCCTTTGTATTCTGTGCATTTCAAAATATACTGATAGCTTTCTTCTAGTGAAATTGCTATACTCACTATCCCTGAAGATTATACTGTGAACGTTTTTTTTGTCTCTAAGCATTCTGTGCACACCATCTCTTATTTCTTATTCTTCTCAATTTGGCTAGGCCTAGAGCCTGTGTTTTCCATAAAATTTCTTGACAGCTCTGTGCATCTTTGCTTCTGTACACTTGTTTTTTATAATGACTGTCACATATGTCCTTTATTTTATTATTGTATTATCTGTTATATATTTACTTATGTTCATCACATATTTTAAACAGTATTAGGACAGTGAAATATTGTATTCAACCTCAAATGTGTAGTTATTTTTGCAAAACATGGTCTTGTGATTTGTAATCTTGATCATTTTATCTATTGATGTGAAATATGTTCTAGGAAATTAAACTATAATACAATCTTTTCAGACATGTCATCATCAGAACATTAGGGTATTATATTAGGATATTCTGAATTCTTGTTATTTTTGCCTTCTTCTCACTGGTTTTTCATTCTCTAGAAATGGTTTTATTATTTTTTAAAATACCTACACATTTCTTTGACATTCGTCTACTCATTTATTCATTAATTTATACACATCACAGTACTTAATTATGCACTGACCATTGGCCAGTCACTACATGAAATTTTGACACTTCAGCAGTGATTACACTACAGTTTTTGTCCTCACAGAGATACAAATCTGCTGTTGTTACCGTAAAGAATCTTTTGGGGGGCCAAGGAGGGCTTCCTAGAGAAAGCAACTTTTAATTTGATATTTGAAATAAGAGTTAAATAGGCCAAGAATGAATTGGAGGGAGAGGGTTTGGGGCAGGGGAGCCTTCCAAGCAGAAGGACGAATGTGCACACAGTGCCTAAGGCAAGGAATAGCAAGATGTCTTGATTAAAATGAATTTGTCTAATGAAAGAATACATTTTCAACTTACAAAGAAACTACTAGCAAAAATGGGATTATTACTTACTACACTGAAACATTCAAAGATTTAAATTATTTTCACCAGGTCACTACTGTGCCTTTTAAAATATTCCATCAGTAAGAGGAGAATGTTATTATATTACTGGCTCTGAGTTTATTGTCGACACCATCCAAGATAGCCCAAAATATCTTGGAACTCTTGTTGGAATTGGAAATGAGGATATTCATCAGGATTCATATGGAGCTTTTCTCCAGGAGCAGTGTATGAGAGGGAAGCGTTTTACAGAATTTGGTTTGGAGGCTCAGAATTTAAACATTGATCTCTGTCCCTTTTCAAAGTGCAAGGACTTAACAAAAGTGAATATTTAACAGTATCTTACAGCTCTGAAAATTAGAACTTAAGTCCAGTATCATAATGTACTGAAATAAATTAGGTGTAAGCATCATATAAACAATCTGAATTTATGTTAATGAACAATATTGATTTTACTTCATTAGAAAATGCAAGAACCTCCAAAGAACATTGAAGAATTCTTAAAGCTTCAAAACTTGGTGAGTAGAATATACTGTTTTATGGGACTTTGATATATGACTGGTGCACATATCAGTCTTCTTCCTTTAGGAAAAAATAACAATTCTTTTTGATTGCTTATAGAATTACTTTGTCAATTTAAAAAGAAATTGTTGAGAGTTTGATTAGAATTACAGTAGGCTTTTGAAATTACTTTTAGAGACTTAGTCCTTTTAAAAAATACGTTCTAAAATTATATAATGTTAAAGCTATAAAGACTTTATGTGCCACCCTCATCTATCTACCTCCTTAAATGTAATTTTTTACGTTTCAAAATTACCAATATGTTTTTTTTCTAATTATGACTATGATAGTCATTTTAGAAAATTAAGAGATAAGCACTGAAAAAGATAAGCATCCTAATTCTATCATTTATAGATTAATCACATATATCTCACTTTTTAAAGTAGGGAAATCATAATCTAATCAGGCTGGTAGAATTTCAAGATACTTTATTCACCTCATACTGTAATTCAGTATCTTGGACAAGAATTGTGATATCTCAAGTCTGGCATAAAGGCTACCTTTTCATAAACCTTTGTGCATATTGTAAAATCTGTTCAAATTCATTTCCATTTTAGCCTCTCCCCACTTTCCCAATGTCCCTAACAATAGCAAGTGATGACTCATACGTAAGGACTATGTTTTCAAATCTGGCTGTCATTCTAATTTGACAATGTTTGTCTCCAGGGAGTATATCTTGTGATCATATCTTATTTTTCTGAGATCTTTGTATTTTTGACACATCCAGATTTTAATGCTGGAAAATTTCCCCAGGTGGTTATGTGTTTTGTTTAAGATGTATGTTTATAGGATTTGGGAGAGGGCACTTATGTATCTAAGTATTATTCTCTTTTTCCAAAATGGCAGGGGCACCTAGATCCTGCTGGGAAACTTCTCCAGCATTAAAAGCTGGGTATTATTCAGGTACCTGTTATCATTAGAGAATACAGTGGGTTTAGGAAGCTTTTAAAGGAAGAAAAATGGAGGTAGAATAGACCAACACAGGTTTAAAATTTCTGATCTGCAGACTTCAGATTTATTCCCATTTAAGCTAAATTCTCAGAATATCTTACCCAAATTCCTCTTAAAGAGTTTCATCCTGTGAAAGTTCCTACTATTCCAGAAAGCATTTTCTTATTCACAAACCTTTAATTGTGTCAGCTGTATTTCTTTGTTTTGGTATTAAACAATTTTATTAAAAGATAAACTTAGATTTGCAAATATTAATGTGGTGATTCCTCTTTCCTTCCCTTCATTTCCCTTTCTTTTCTTCCCTTTCCTTGTTCTCCTTCCCTTCCTGAACAATGTACTCCTAAGGCCATTTGGCGGCCAAAACAAGGCAGCATCCACATTGGCGGGGTTCTGTGGTCACCCAGAGCAGCCTTTCTGAACTCAGCCACCGTGGGGGAAGGTATCCATGTGCTACCACGGGTGCTGGGGTCCAAGGGGGTGAGGATGGTATTCACATGTGGCCTTGGGTGGGGAGGTAGTTCAGGAAATGTGGAGGTAGGCTATGGCCTGTTATGAGAAGTCAGAGCCTAAGCAGGATGAGAGGGGCATCCACATAGTGAAGAGTCTGGCAATGGATAGGAGAGATTGGCTACCTGAAAAGATGGATCAAATAAGTACATATATTTAAGATAATGGCAGCTAGGGTTTTCACTGTTGGAGATGTTAATTATAATATGGAAAGAGAAAACTAGAATGTTTGAAACTGGAATTAGAGTTATCAGTACGAACTTGTGGTTTTAATTACATAGACTGAGGAACTGTTGTAGACTGAAGGGGACTAAAGACATATGATGCTTAAACACAATGTGTGATACTGAACTAGAGCCTTTTGCTATAAAGAGCATTATTGATTTAGTTGATGAAACTTGAGTAAACTCAGAGAATTAGATAGGAACAATGTAACAATGCCAATTTCCTTATTCTGATGGTTTGTTTTTAGAAAATAAATGCTAAAGTATTCAAGGATGATGGGGTCATCAGTCAAGTAAGCAACTTACTTTCAAATAATAAAAAAGGGTTTTATAAAGCATCTGAAACTTCTAAAGTTTATGTTTTTCCCCACAAATTAAAAAAATGCATTTAATAAAAAATGATGCTATAGAATAAAGCCTGAATTTCAGCTCATTGATTTTTGAACTCTTCTATTTAAATTCATTTTAAAAAATGATTTAAGTTGTATTGTCTCACATTTTTTGCAGGATCACTGGCCAAAGGAAATCCATTTTGGGGATAATGATAAATTGTTATGTACTCTGAAGAAAATAAAAGAAGATATTTCATTTACTTCAATTTATACACATCTATGGGGAAATGTCCCGCGAGAACATGATGCAGCCATGGCCATGGAGTCAAGATTAGCAGAGTGTTCAATTCTTCTGAAAAATCATGTCTCTGGAATATTTGAGTGGAACAGAATAACTTCCAGGACAAGTAAACCTTATTTTTTATATGCGTAAAGTAATTGTCACTTGTGTGTGTGTCTATCACTGTGTGTGTGTATTCTCATAAAGAATGAAATCCTAAGATATAAAATATCAAAACATAAATTTATTCTATTTTAAAACCTCTTCATTTCAAAATGGTCCAATTTGGATTTTTAGTTGAAAATGAACATTTGGATTCAAAGAAAGTGTTGCTAGGATAAAGCCTAAAACAGTTCTGACCTTTGGGCTGGAGCAGAAGTAACCAAATATCAGGAAAACAGGGTTGCATCAACGAATATTGTTACCAGAGACAAGTAAGTCAGCAAGAGTCAGGAGATTAAAAACAGACCTACAACCCAAAGTAAAAGGAGTGAGACTTAAACTATATGAGCTAAGTTAATCTGTGGAAAGTACCTAGCATTCACTATTGGATAACTGCAGACTGAGTGAAAAGCGTATCTGTAAGTAATGATAATTTTTACTACTTTTCAGTATTTATATAACCTTTACCTAGTTGTGTTTATTAACACTTTCACAATAGTTTTAGATACTAATGGTGATTCTTATCTTTTTCTTTATTTAACGGGCGAACTTGTAATATATGTCTTTTTTTTTTAAATCTTTATTGGGGTATTATTGCTTAACAACGTTGTGTTGGTTTCTGCTGTAAAACAAAGTGAATCAGCTATGTGCATATGTATATCCTCATATACCCCACCTCGGGCACCTACCTCCCACCCCTCTAGGTGGTCGCAAAGCACCGAGCTGATCTCCCTGTACCATGCAGCTGCTTCCCACTAGCTATCTGTTTTACATTTGGCAGTGTATACAAGTCCATGCCACACTCTCACCTCGTCCCAGCTTACTCTTCCCCCTCCCTGTATCCTCAACTCCAGCCTCTACATCGGCTTCTTTATTCCTGTCCTGCCCATAGGTTCATCAGAGCCATTTTTTTCCTTTTTTTTTAGAGTCCGTATATATGTGTCAGCATACTGTATTTGCTTTTCCCTTTCTGACTTACTTCACTCTGTATGACAGACTCTAGGTCCATCTGCCTCACTACAAATAACTCAATTTTGTTTCTTTTTATGGCTGAGTAATATTCCATTGTATATATGTGCCACATCTTCTTTATCCATTCATCTGTCGATGGACACTTAGGTTGTTCCCATGTCCTGGCTACTGTAAATAGAGCTGCAATGAACATTGTGGTACATGTTTCTTTTCGAATTATGGTTTTCTCAGGGTATATGCACAGTAGTGAGATTGCTGGGTCATATGGTATTTCTGTTTTTAGTTTTTTAAGGAAGCTCCATACTGTTGTCCATAGTGACTGTATCAATTTACATTCCCACCAAAAGTGCAAGAGGGTTCCCATTTCTCCATACCCTCTCCAGCATTTATTGTTTGTAGATTTTTTGATGATGGCCATTCTGACCAGTGTGAGGTAATCATTTCTCTAATGATTAGTGATGTTGAGCATTCTTTCATGTGTTTGTTGGCAATCTGTATATCTTCTCTGGAGAAATGTCTGTTTAGGTCTTCTGCCCATTTTTGGATTGGGTTGCTTGTTTTTCTGTTACTGAGCTGCATGAGCTGTTTGTATATTTTGGAGATTAATCCTTTGTCAGTTGCTTCGTTTGCAAATATTTTCTCCCATTCTGAGGGTTGTGTTTTGGTCTTGTTTATGGTTTCCTTTGCTGTGCAAAATCTTTTAAGTTTCATTAGGTCCCATTTGTTTATTTTTGTTTTTATTTCCATTTCTCTAGGAGGTGGGTCAAGAAGGATCTTGCTGTGATATATGTCATCGAGTGTTGTGCCTATGTTTTCCTCTAAGAGTTTTGTAGTGTCTGGCCTTACATTTAGGTCTTTAATCCATTTTGAGTTTATTTTCGTATGTGGTGTTAGGAAGTGTTCTAATTTCATTCTTTTACATGTAGCTGTCCCATTTTCAAAGCACCACTTAATGAAGAGGCTGTCTTTTGTCCATTGTATATTCTTGCCTCCTTTATCAAAGATAAACCCATGTACATATGATCACCTTATTGCTAGGCTTTCTATCCTGTTCCATTGATCTATATTTCTGCTTTTGTGCCACTACCATACTGTCTTGATTACTATAGCTTTGTAGTATAGTCTGAAGCCAGGGAGCCTGATTCCTCCAGCTCCATTTTTGATTCTCAAGGTTGCTTTGGCTATTTTGGGTCTTTTGTGTTTCCATACAAATTGTGAAATTTTTTGCTCTAGTTCTGTGAAAAATGCCAGTGGTAGTTTGATAGGGATTGCATTGAATCTGTAGATTGCTTTGGGTAGTAGAGTCATTCTCACAATGTTGATTCTTCCAATCCAAGAACATGGTATATCTCTCCGTCAGTTTGTATCATCTTTAATTTCTCTCATCAGTGTCTTATAGTTTCCTGCATACAGGTCTTTTGTCTCCTTAGGTAGGTTTATTCCTAGGTATTATATTCTTCTTGTTGCAGTGGTAAATGGAAGTGTTTCCTTAATTTCTCTTTCAGATTTTTCATCATTAGTGTATAGGAATGCAAGAGATTTCTGTGCATTAATTCTGTATCCTGCTACTTTACCAAATTCATTGATTAGCTCTAGTAGTTTTCTGGTAGCATGTTTAGGATTCTCTATGTGTAGTATCATGTCATCTGCAAACAGTGACAATTTTACTTCTTCTTTTATGATTTGGATTCCTTTTATTTCTTTTTCTTCTCTGATTGGCTAATACTTCCAAAACTATGTTGAATAATAACAGTGGGAGTGGCCAACCTTGTCTTGTTCCTGATCTTAATGGAAATGGTTTCAGTTTTTCACCATTGAAAATGATGTTGGCTGTGGGTTTGTCGTATATGGCCTTTATTATGTTGAGGTAGGTTCCCTCTATGACTACTTTGTT
Organism: Phocoena phocoena; assembly: GCF_963924675.1. NCBI lineage: Eukaryota > Metazoa > Chordata > Mammalia > Artiodactyla > Phocoenidae > Phocoena > Phocoena phocoena. The sequence continues at coordinate 92,238,970 of NC_089220.1, read as the reverse complement.
CAGGGTTTGTTTTTTTTTAATCATAAATGGGTGCTGAATTTTTTAAAAAGCATTTTCTGCATCTATTCTGATGATCATATGGTTTTTATCCTTCGTTTTGTTAATCTGGTGTATCACATTGATTGATTTGAGTATATTAAAGAATCCTTGCATTCCTGGGGTAAAGCCCACTTGATCGTCGTGTGTGATCCTTTTAATGTGCTGTTGGATTCTGTTTGCTAGTATTTTGTTGAGGATTTTTGCATCTATATTCATCAGTGATATCGGCCTGTAGTTTTCTTTTTTTGTGATATCTTTCTCTGGTTTTGGATTCGCGGTGATGGCCACCAGATAGAATGAGTTTGGGAATGTTCCTCCCTCTGCTATATTTTAGAAGAGTTTGAGAAGGATAGGTGTTAGCTCTTCTCTAAATGTTTGATAGAATTCGCCTCTGAAGCCATCTGGTCCTGGACTTTTGTTTGTTGGAAGCTTTTTTTTTTTTTTTTTGCGGTACATGGGCCTCTCACTGCTGTGGCCTCTCCCGTCACTCCGGATGCACAGGCCCAGCAGCCATGGCTCAAGGGCCCAACCACTCTGCAGCATGTGGGATCTTCCCGGACTGGGGCACGAACCCATGTCCCCTGCATTGGCAGGCGGACTCTCAACCACTGCGCCACCAGGGAAGCCCCCATGTTGGAAGCTTTTTAATCACAGTTTCAATTTCAGTGCTTGTGATTGGTCTGTTCATATTTTCTATTTCTTCCTGGTTCAGTCTCAGCTGGCTGTACATTTCTAAGAATTTGTCCATTTCTTCCAGGTTGTCCATTTTATTGGCATATACTTTATTGTAGTAATCTCTCATGATCCTTTGTATTTCTGCAGTGTCAGTTGTTACTTCTTTTTTTTTTTTCCTAATTCTGTTGATTTGAGTCTTCTCCCTTTTTTCTTCATGAGTCTGGCTAATGGTTTATCAATTTTGTTTATCTTCTCAGAGAACCAGCTTTTACTTTTATTGATGTTTACTATTGTTTTCTTCATTTCTTTTTCATTTATTTCATATCTGAAATTTATGATTTCTTTCCTTCTGCTAACTTCGGGGATTTTTTTTGTTCTTTCTCTAACAGCTTTAGGTGTAAGGATAGGTTGTTTATTTGAGATTTTCCTTGTTTCTGGAGGCAGGATTGTATTGCTATAAACTTCCCTCTTAGAACTGCTTTTGCTGCATTCCATATGTTTTGGGTTGTCATATTTTCATTGTCATTTGTTTCTAGGTATTTTTTAATTTCTTCTTTGATTTCTTCAGTTATCTCTTGGTTATTTAGTAGTGTATTGTTAAGCCTCCGTGGGTTTGTATGTTTTACAGTTTTTTTCTTGTAATTGATATCTAGTATCATGGCGTTGTAGTCGGAAAAGATACTTGATACAATTTCAGTTTTCTTACATTTACCAAGGCTTGATTTGTGACCCAAGATATGATCTATCCTGGAGAATGTTCCATGAGCACTTGAGAAAAATGTGTATTCTGTTGTTTTTGGATGGAATATCCTATAAATATCAATTAAGTCCATCTTGTTTAATGTATAATTGTGTTTCCTTATTTATTTTCATTTTGGATGATCTGTCCGTTGGTGAAAGTGGCCTGTTAAAGTCCCCTACTCTGATTGTGTTACTGTAGATATCCCCTTTTATGGTTGTTAGCATTTGCCTTATGTATTGAGATGCTCCTATGTTGGGTGCATAAATGTTTTCAATTATTATGTCTTCTTCATGGATTGATCCCTTGATCATTCTGTAGTGTGTTTCTTTGTCTCTTGTAATAGTCTTAGTTTTAAAGTCTATTTTGTCTGATATGAGAATTGCTACTCCAGCTTTGTTTTGATTTCCATTTGCATGGAATATCTTTTTCCATCCCCTCACTTTCAGTCATATGTGTCCCTAGGTCTGAAGTGGGTCTCTTGTAGACAGCAAATATAGAGGTCTTGTTTTTGTATCCATTCAGCCAGTCTGTTTCTTTTGGTTGGAGCATTAAACCATTTACATTTAAGGTAGTTATCAGTATGTATATTCCTATTACCATTTTCTTAATTGTTTTTGGTTTGTTATTGTAGGTCTTTTCCTTCTCTTGTATTTTCTGCCTAGAGAAGTTCCTTTAGCATTTGTCGTAAAGCTGGTTTGGTGGTGCTGAATTCTCTTAACTTTTGCTTGTCTGTAAAGGTTTTAATTTCTCCATCAAATCTGAATGAACTCCTTGCTGGGTAGAGTAATCTTGGTTGTAGGCTTTTCCCTTTCATCTCTTTAAATACATCCTGCCACTGTCCTCTGGCTTGAAGAGTTTCTGCTGAAAAATCAGCTGTTAACCTCATGGGGATTCCCTTGTATGTTATTAGTTGTTTTTCCCTTGCTGCTTTTAATATTTTTTCTTTGTATTTAATTTTTGATAGTTTGATTAACATGTGTCTTGGTGTGTTTCTCCTTGGATTTATCCAGTATGGGACTCTTTGTGCTTCCTGTATGGGGCTCTCTGCGCTCCTGGACTTGATTGACTATCTCCTTTCCCATCCATGTTAGGGAAGTTTTCAACTATAATCTCTTCAAACATTTTCTCAGTCCCTTTTTCTCTTCTTCTTCTGGGACCCCTATAATTCGAATGTTGATGCATTTAATGTTGTCCTACATGTCTCTGAGAGTGTCCTCATTTCTTTTCATTCTTTTTTCTTTATTCTGCTCTGTGATAGTTATTTTCACTATTTTATATTCCAGGTCACTTATTTGTTCTTCTACCTCAGTTATTCTGCTATTGATTCCTTCTAGAGGATTTTTAAGTTCATTTATTGCGTTGTTCATCATTGTTTGTTTGCTCTTTAGTTCTTCTAGGTCCTTGTTAATCATTTCTTGTATTTTCTCCATTTTATTTCGAAGATTTTGGATCATCTTTACTATCATTACTCTGAATTCTTTCAGGTAGACTGCCTATTTTCTCGTCATTTGTTTGGTCTGGTGGGTTTTCACCTTGCTGCTTCATCTGCTGTGTTTCTCTGTCTTCTCATTTTGTTTAACTTACTGTGCTTGGGGTCTCCTCTTCACAGGCTGCTTTTGCTGTCTGCTGTCAGTGGGTGAGGTTGGTTCAGTGGGTTGTGTAGGCTTCCTGGTGGAGGGGACCGGTGCCTGTGTTCTGGTGGGTGGGGCTGGATCTTGTCTTTCTGGTGGGCAAGACCATGTCCGGTGGTGTGTTTTGGCATGTCTGTGACCTTATTATGATTTTAGACAGCCTCTCTGCTAATTGGTGGGGTTGTGTTCCTGTCTTGCTAGTTGTTTGGCATGGGGCATCCAGCACTGGAGCTTGCTGGCCATTGGGTGGAGCTGGGTCTTTGTGTTGAGCTGGAGATCTCTGGGAGAACCCTCACCACTTTATATTACATGGGGTCCAGAGGTCTATGTTGGTCCAATGTGCTGAACTCGGCTCTCCCATCTCATAGGCTCAGGCCTTCCATCAGGCCTCAGCACCAAGACCTTGTCAGCCACACGGCTCCAAAGTGACCTCTCTGTGATGCTCCCGAGGTTATAGTCATAGAGTTTTGTCAAAATGAGAATCACTTGTGATGAGAGGGTGCTCTTGGCTCCTGTGGCATCTCTGAGGTGCACAGTGGGGTTGGTTCTTTGAGTTGGAAAGACTGAAAACTGGATTAAGCTGGCCACTGCAGGAAGCACTCGTGCTGCCTAGATGAAGAAGCTTTGCTCCTCATATATGTCTTAAGAATGATATTGGTTGTACTTATAAAGTATTTTCTGTGTATTAAATAAATATAATAGTTATATTATTTAGCTATTTAATATCCTTTTTTGGACCTTGAGTTTTCAAAATCTGAGAATGTGTTTAAATACAATACTGTTACATTCACTACTGTTACAATTTTCTTATTGAATTTTTTTTTTTTGACTGCGTTGGGTCTTCGTTGCTGTGTGTGAGCTTTCTCTAGTTGTGGCGAGCGGGGTCTACTCTTTGTTGCATCGCAGTGGCTTCTCGTTGCGGAACATGGGCTCTAGGTGTGCAGGCTTCAGTAATTGTAGCCTGCAGGCTCAGTAGTTGTGGATTTTAGGCTCCAGAGCGCAAGCTCAGAAGTTGTGCCACATGGGCTTAGCTGCTCTGCAGCATGTGGGATCCTCCTGGACCAGGGCTCCAAACTATGTCCCCTGCATTGGCAGGCAGATTCTCAAGCACTGTGCCACGAGGGAAGTCCCTTATTGAATTTTTAATTATTTTAATTTAAAAAAATATTTTTGAAATTATACAAGCTACATATATGTAGTTGTGTGTGACTATATAAACATATAAACATATAGGGAGAGAGAGAGAGCACATGTGTATGCTTTTAAAAAATAATTTTCTGTATATTCATTTTCCTCTATGTGTAAATATCAGAGCTTGGACTCTGATATTTAAGTCTAGGTTATCTGACTTCAAAGCCCCCCATAGTGTTTCACTGGGCCTTACTCCAAAGTACTGTACTGTATTGAATATAAGGTGGCAGTGAAACAACCAAATGTAAGTGGCTGAGCTGTTTGAAAAACATGGGCTTGTTCAGTAGTAAGGGATTAAGGTAAAACTTTGGATATAGGAATAAGTACTAAAGATATATTAGTTGGAGCATGACATTTCTAAATAGCAAAAGGAAACAGGAGATATAATTATTCAACTAAGACTGATTCAACTAAGACTGTGTGTGTCTAGCATTATGCTTGTCAAAATAGCTAGATGATCTCATTGAATGGTTTTATATATAATCTACTTAAAGTATTTACATTTTTCTCAATTTTAAAGGCTATTTATATGTTGTGAATTCTCATTTTTTTAAAGGTTCTCATGGAAAATTGGAGCAATATAAGGCATTTCTAAGGAATTACCATAAGGAAAAGAAGATAATGGTATTGTATTTGTTTTCATCTTCCTTAAAAAATTATATTTTCACAGAAAATATAATCACTATAATTTCATAGATAAGTACTAGTAACATTAAAAAATTTCCTTTTAGTCTTTTATCCTCTATCCCTGTTTTTAAAATATTTGGACTCATATTTTTCTTTACACATACAATATGAGTGTTGGCATTTTCACATCACTACAAGTTATTTGAAGACTTATATTTCATCCTCTGGTTATTTAAAAATTTATAACATCTTAGGGATACAGGTCCTATATCAGTCATTTTCCTTTAGGAAAAAAATAACAGTTATTTTTACTGCCTGTAGAATTACTTTGTTAATTTTTTTTTAAATCTCTTTGAGAGTTTGATTAGAATTATATTTTGAATTACTTTGAGAAACTTAGTCCTTTTCAAAAATACATTCTAAAATTAAAGCTGTAAAGACTTTAAGTGCTACCACTCATCCATCCACCTCCTAAAATGTTTTTTAAATTTCAATTTTATCATTTATAAATAAATTACATATATCTCACTATTGTCATTTTCATTGTTCTTTAAAAATTTTTTAGAAAATTCAAACTATTTCTAATTCATTAAATGTTTTATGGAATTTTCATCATTAAATATCATTCTACATCATTTCAAAAATAAACTAATGCAATAGCCCTTTTGTTGGACGTTTAGGTTAGTTTTCATTATGCATTATTATTTACTAAGGTTCTGTGAACAGAGCTAAAAATTGTGCTCATGCATGAGTATTTTCTTAATATAAATTTCAGAAGTGGAACCACATGGGAAAAATGTGAAAAGCTAAGTGTTTTGATACATACTACCAAAATGTTTTCTAGAAAGGTGGCCCCAGTTTGTATTTGTAACAATAGAGTTTGTGATTGATCCCTTACCCATCCCCTTGTCAATATTTAATATTGTATTTTTTAATGTTTGCAAATTGATAGGCATAAATGTTATCAGTTGCATACATTTCACTAATGAAGTTGATTTTTTAGTTTTTTTATTAGCTTTTGTGTTTCTATTATTATGAATTGCCTATTTATGAATTTCGGGCATTTTTTAGCTGTTCTTCTATTTCTAAGAGCTGTTTATGCTTTAAAACTATTAACCCTTCTCAGTAACATATGTTATACATACTTATATTACTTTCTTGGTTGCCTTTTAACCCAAAAGTATTTTTTCCCTGTATAGAATTTTATATTTTCATGAATCTGTAATTTTTTATTGAAATCTTATGCCTTTAGTGCCATAATATTAAGAAAGCTTTCTTCATTACAAGATCATACATATATTCACCTGTGTTCTCTTATATTGTTCTTACAGATTTATTTTTTTGTGTTTAACTCCAGTGTTTATTTTTGTGTAAGGGAGTAAAGCATAAGGATGTTATTTTAGGTCTATCAGTAGATTTGTGTGCTTTTTTTAAATTTATTTTTTTATTGAGGTAACATTGGTTTATAGCATTATGTAAGTTTCATGTGTACAACATTATATTTCTACTTCTGTATACCCTACAGCATGCTCACCACCAAAATACAGATTCTGCCTGTCACCACATGTTTGATCTCCTTTATTCATTTAGCCCTCCCCACTACCCCTTCCCCTCTGGTAACCACTACTCTATTCTCTTTATATGTGTTAGTTTTTCGTTTGGTTTGGTTTGTTCATTTTTATGGTTTGTTTTTGCTTTTGTTTTTTGTTTTTATATTCCACATATAGTCACGTAAAAAAGTGTGATTTTCTTCATATAAGTTCTACACATTCCCTGTTAAATGTATTCCTAGGTATCTTAAATTTTTATTACTAATGTCCATGAGATTAGTTTTCCATTATGCAATTAAATGGGTTATTGTTGGTATATAGGAAATTATTATTGGTATAGGTATATTACTCAACAATGTTACCAGTTTCTCATCTTGTCTGACTGACTCAGAAAGAAGGCTAGTACTTTGCTATTAGGTACAACTTTAAATGTTTAGATAACTTTTTTCAGATTAAAGAAATTTACTCCAAGTTTATGTGGGTATAGATGTAGATTAAATATTAGATTTGAATATAGATATCGCTGTGCACAAAAACTAAAAACATCTTCATGGTTTGAAATGGAGAGGAAAATAATCCACTGTGATGATAGCAAAAGGTATTTTAAGCCTTTCATGTGTGAATGTGGCAGATTACATTAACAACTTTTCAGAAGTTGAACCATCCTTATATTAGGATATATTTTTAATGCGTTACTGGATTTGGTTTGCTTTTTGGATTTTACATCTATGTTTGATAAGTTATTATCTTTTTTGGTTTTGGTATAAAAATTATACAAACTTCAGAAAATTAGTTACTTAGCTTCATCTCTTTAGTCTATAGATACTTTGTTGAATGTAGGGATATCATTTGTTCTTGATGTTTGGCAAAGTTGCTTGTGAACTTTTATTGATTTTATTTATATTTTGCAGAGGGAATAGGTATGTTGGTAGAAAAGCTGTCTGGAAGTTAACAGGTCCATAAATACCAACTTGTGTAGATTGTCAAAACATGACATTCAGTGAAAAAAAGCAAGTTACCAAGTAATATGTACAGTTAATATCATTCCTTTAAATTTTAAAAACATACCAAAAGTCTGTATATTCTTTCTATATATATACACATATATGTAAAAGTATTTTAATGGAATTGAAGGGGTGCAAACCAAACAAATGATAGTGACTATCTCAAGGAAGGGGAACACATGGTTTGAACTAGAGATCATGGTAAAAAGAGATCTAATTTTATATTTTATTATATGTAAACTTCATATTTTATCTTAAATAGTCTTAAGCAAATACTAAAATAACAGTAATCCATTCTAGGTTGTGGGAACATGGGAACACTGGTAGTTACATTATTCATTGTGATTTCTGTATTAATTTTCAAAAGAATTTCAAAATTTCTAAAGAATTTTATCAAATGACTTTCCAGGATCTATTGAAATGACCTTTAGATGAATTACACTAACAAAATTTTAATAATAATTTTTATTAAATATGTTTTTTGGCTGCATTGGGTCTTCGTTGCTGCACATGGGCTTTTCTCTAGTTGCGGCAAGTAGGGGCTACTCTTCATTGCAATGCACGGGCTTCTCATTGCGGTGGCTTCTCTTGTTGTGGAGTGTGGGCTCTAGGCATGCAGGCTTCAGTAGTTGTGGCTTGCGGGCTCTAGAGTGCAGGCTCAGTAGTTGTGGCACACAGGCTTAGTTGCTCCGTGGCGTGTGGAATCTTCCCAGACCAGGGCTTGAACCTGTGTCACCTGCATTGGCAGGCAGATTCTTAACCACTGTGCCACCAGGGAAATCCAGGATTTTAATATGAATTATTTATATTTTTGTGGTATCTTTTCCAGGTTGTATGACCAAGAACTAGTTCTGTGTTACTATTACTCTGTTCCTTGAAAAGTGTTTCTTTGCTTCCTGCAAAATAAAGCCAGGACTTTGAGATCAACATTAACATCTTTCTAAATCTGACACCGTCTTTAATGACCAATTATATCTGTACCTGTCAAGCATATAGCCTTCTTTCTTATAATTGATCTCACTTTCCTTCTCTTTTTTATTCCTTTGCACATTTTTTAAAAATGCCAATAATGTGATCCTCTTTCATTTAGCAATCTGTAATCATCCTTTCAAATTGGTTTCCTATGTCTCCTCTTAAATAATATATGTCATGTGTGTATGTGTATAAAATTTGCCTGTAAGCTTATGTATTTGGGGAGGAAATAGGTATATGGAAAATAATAAACAATATATTAACATGTCTAGATGATCAAAAACTAATTTATACAGAAGGCTTCTTATTCTCTGTGTAAAGTAGTGTGGTGGACACAAAGGTATGCCTCCCAAATTCCCCTTCATGGAAGGACCCATTGCCCCAACTGCTAAGAGTGCTGTTAGGGGACACCCTTCAGCTGCAGCCCCTTCAGGGATTGCCTCTCACAGAGAGAACTTCCTCTCCCAAGTAAACGACCATCCAGGAGCCACTCACATACAATGACTAATCAAGTCAGAAACAGAAAGGCCTGGCAGTTTCAACCCAGTGCAGAACAACTACTATGGGTCCTTTCAGTTCACAAGCTCTGCTTAGGGTCAGGGCTGTTAGACTTGCATCATAGCTGACTTCTCAATCTTCCCTCTCCTCTTGCCTTCCATAGATATTAATCCCAAAGGCACTCTCAATAAACATTCTGAACACTAAATTCCACCTCACAGTCTGTTTCCCAGTGGACCCAAACTGCAATAAGTAGTTTGTTTATATTTCTATCATAGCCCTTATCTTTTTGTGTTTTGTATACGTGTCTGATTCCTCTCTTGCCCTCTTGACTAACTTGAGGGCAAGGAATATCTTTGCATTCCCAGCATCTAATACAGCAACAGCATTCTAGGCCTCACTAAGAGATGCATACACATACACACGTTAACTGAACAAAGTTACAAAGTATAAAAATTCTTAAATTTAGAATTTTAAAGATTTTATTTGAAATGTTTTCCAGCTTTCAGATGACATGGAGACAAAGAAGGATATAGAGGTATTTACAATTTCTGTTTTATGATATTATATATCAAAAGTATTATGTGGATCTAAAAGAATGTTTACAGTAAGATAGATAAAGCTATAAATTTAGATAGGGGCCGCAGGAGAGAAAGTTGGAAACAAATACAGAAGCGTTCTTTTTCTGCCTAGTCCATTTCTTTATATGTAGTGTAGCTAAAATTCTTGGTAATTTGAGCTATGTCAAAATTAGTTCTGAAGTACTTGTTTTTACTTTTAGATTTGGCATATGAATATGTCAGTGCTCTTAATTTCATAGAAACAGATAATATGAAGATTTTTCTTAGGTGGGATAAATATATTTTACTTATTTTTAGTAAAAGTATGTAAAATAATTATGTTAATGAATGACAGTTAAATATCTGTCTTCTGTAGACATATGAGACTACTATACTGAAAAGAATGAAGTAATTCCTGTTCTGTGGTATTTCCCTCTTTCTAGGGTTGCAACTTCCCAGGATTCAGAACAAATGAGCTTACTCAACTACCCAGACATTTGAATGCTGAACGAATTTATCTTTTTATTTTAAAAGCCTATAACTTTGACGTATGTAAACATTATTTTATTATTATTGTGTGATATATTTTGAGAATATGATTTAATGAATTAGACCTTAATTTAAAGCTATGACAGACTAGGTGTTAAGCGAGATTTAATTCTTTGGGGCATTAAGTCTGGCAGGAAAGACCAGTGACTTTTTTTTTTTTTTTTTTTGCGGTACGCGGGCCTCTCACTGTTGTGGCCTCTCCCGTCGCGGAGCACAGGCTCTGGACGCACAGGCTCAGCGGCCATGGCTCACGAGCCCGTGCCGCTCCGCGGCATGTGGGATCCTCCCGGACTGGAGCACGAACCCGTGTCCCCTGCATCAGCAGGCAGACTCTCAACCACTGCGCCACCAGGGAAGCCCCAACCAGTGTCATTTTTAACATCCTAATCTCCAGAAGAGAATGTATTAGATTCTGTGTTACTGCCTCAGGAGTCTGAGGTTGCCAGTGTGCATTGGCTTGACATGTGACTGTAACAGGTGTTTCACTCCCCCTCTTCCTGCTCTATAGCTCAGTATATGTTAGCCTGCTCATTTTGATCCCAAAATAATTTATGAGAGCCCTTCCCCACACCCTACCTTTTGAACCTCCAAGTGTCTGGGGAATTTTTAAGAAATATCCCTACAGAGTAGCCAATTGATGAAAAACTGCAGGCATAGGAAGGTAGCTAGATCATTGGACACCGATTGCCAGGGATAAGACGAGGGCTGAGTGGTTACTGGTATTGATTTCCCACCCACTTAAATATTAAGCGGTCACCTGAAAAGGTTTCTGTTTCCTGGGGACTTGAACAGTGCTCCTTGTACCTCCAGGCAGATTCCTCTCAAGACAATTCTCTAAGATGGACTTGGCCCCTAGTAGGCCCTCTTCCCATCCCTCACCCCCAGCCTCCTTGTGGCTCTTTCTTTCTCAACACAAAATCCCTGTTTTCTCTCCTGCTATAGTATTCTATAGTACTTCAGAAGGAGTATAATCAACCATTAAATTTGGATGAATCAACTCCAGCCATTATTTTCTGCCCATTTTTTCCTCTCTTCAAGGTGAGAGAGAGTGTATCACTTTAGTGTTCCATCTTCAAGACACAGTATTCCAAGAAATAATCTGATTAACCTGACTTGGGTCTCCTGTTTGCCCCTCAGTTAGGGAACCACAGAGCACCTCAGTTGAAAACTCCACCTAAAATGATTCAGTAATGACACTCTCTTATTTTCCATGCTAATACAGATGCTTTTCAATTCTCTTTTATGTTTTATGGGATTCGGGTGAGAGGGAAGGCTTAGTTTGCCGTCTTGATCACCTGACACAATTTTTTTTTTTTGAGAAAAACAATAGATCGTAATTGTTATGCCTGGATCATGAGCTTATTTGCGACTTTCTCTGACTATATTTTCCAAAGTTTCCTCAGGGAAAAGGTTTTATTGTAAAAAGAAATTAATACAAATTATTGTTAAAATCATCTTATAAATGTTCTAGACAATATAATCTTTTTAACTCTCACATTCTGTGTTCTACAATGGGACTGTATTTTAACTATGGGTGCATGTACATCACAGTCACATAAACAAGGCACAGAAGTACAGCTATGATAAACATTTCATATGGTTAACTTGGAGGACGCTGGCATTTTTGAAAGAAGTAGGAAAGTGAGGAGTGTAAGTAGGTATGGGTTTGGGGGAAGGGGTGCACAGGATATGACAAGCAGCTGGGTGTAGGATATTTTGAGTTTGTGTACCAGTGGTATATCTAGGTATAGATAACCAGTGTTTTATTTGTTAATACCCCTCCCTGATTTCAGTAAAGAATTTAAATTGGCTTGCTAGATCATGCACAATGCAATGGCATTGAGATAGATGATGACATTAAAGTGAAGAGAAAATAAGCATAGGAAAATAATATCAGAGGGAAGGTTATTTCATAGAAATGCTTATTATAACATCTGAAACTTGGAAAAAGAAGGTTAAAGGGCTACTGTTACATGCTTGAAGGTGAGGGAATCCATGGAATTGACTGGATTCACGTAACCCCATCCAAATACATTCCTGAACATACAGTCATAGATTAAGTTGCTTGATAAAGTATAAATTATCCCCTTTACCACCCAGAATGGACCCTTGGCTACAGATGATGCTCAGTAAAAATTTTTTTGAATTGAGTGAAAAGTGGCCTATATTTTGAGAAAGCTGAGCCACAAAGATACAGATATACACAAACAGAAATCAAGAGATCATTAGAAGTAGTTTTATCCAACCTAGAATCTATATTAGGAGAATAAATTCCAAGTCAGATAATATATAGGTTTTAAGGTATGTTTACATTTATTTGAATCAAAAAAGTATCACAAAAGGGTAGAGGGTGATGGAGGAAAGTACCATTTAACTTTTTAAGTCGGGTTTGGGGTTTTTTGGATGATTTCTGTTTTTGGTTGTTTTGACTAAATATTGATATATTTTAAAGAATCTGGAATTTTCCTGAAAAAGAAAGTTAGTGATACTAAACATAACCAAAGCTTAGAATAGAAGCAATCATGCAGTTAGTTTACACTAAAAAGCATGTTTGCTTGAAATTTGCAAATAATTTCAACAAAAAATATTCAGATTTTCTCCTGTATTTTAATTTTCTACTTTTTTCTTTATGTACTTCTCATATGTTTTTGTAATTAAGAAGGGGGAAGGGTAAGCTGTGACAAAGTGAGAGAGTGGCATGGACATATATACACTACCAAATGTAAAATAGATAGCTAGTGGGAAGCAGCCGCATAGCACAGGGAGATCAGCTCAGTGCTTTGTGACCACCTAGAGGGGTGGGATAGGGAGGGTGGGAGGGAGGGAGACGCAAGAGGGAAGAGATATGGGAACATATGTATATGTATAACTGATTCACTTTGTTATAAAGCAGAAATTAACACACCATTCTAAAATAATTATACCCCAATAAAGATGTTAAAAAAAAAAACGTGCTAAATAAGTTGAAGCTGTTACCAATGTATATACTATACTTAGTGGCCTATGAAGGAGAAGTGCTCCCACAGTATGCATGATAAATAATCTCCTTGGTATAAACGTTTGCACGGTATCCTTTTTGTAGCCTTGTACTTGAGGAACAGAAATTCATACCTACGGATTTCATTAAAAGAATTCTTGAACTCTACTGAGTCTGGCATTACAAACTTTTAGTGAATAAAATAAAATGACTATTGAAGGTACCTATTTAAACCAAGACTTATAGTCTCTAGTAGTCATGGTGAATTAACTTTATGTGCCAATTTTGATGAATTGCTTAGAGTGAACACTGTCTTTAGGGTCTAGACTTATGATGGGGCCCATTGGGTTACAATCCCATGATTGCTGATACCTGTCTTCAGCATAAAAGGGAAATTGTTAACATGTGTCTTGGAGTTTTGCTATTCCTGTTCTAGCCTACACTGTCATTTCAGTGACTACTAATCAAATGTGATTATTGAGAATATGAAATATACCTGGTATGACTCAGCTGAATTTTTTTTTTCATTGAAGTATGGTTGTTTTACAGTGTTGTGTTAGTTTCTGATGTATAGCAGTGATTCAGTTATACATACATATGTATATATGTTCTTTTTAAGGTTCTTTTCCATTATAGGTTATTACAGCATATTGAATATAGTTCCCTATGCTATACAGTAGGACCTTGTTGTTTATCTATTCTACATATAGTAGAGTGTATCTGTTAATCCCAAACTCATAATTTATCCCTCTCCCCTACTTTCCCCTTTGGTAACCATAGTTTGTTTTCTATGTCTGTGATCAGCTGAATTTTAAAATTTTATTTATTTTAATTATATATAAATTTTAAAATTAATACTTGATTCAGTTATTGAACAACTTTCAATTATGGTTGAAACATAATTACAACCATATAGTTTACAAAATCTAATTACAATCTAGTATTTATGATGAAAATTTATGTTCAAATTGAGATGTGCTATAAGTATAAAATATACACTATGTTTCAAAGACCCAGTACCCAAAAGAATGTAAAATATTTCATTAATAACAATTATGTATTAAAATATATTTTAAATACATTTGGTTAAACAAAATGTCACTAAAATTTCACCTTTTACTTTTTTAAAATGTCTATTAGAAAATATATATATGGCTCACATTAAATTTCTATTAAGCAGTGATAGTTTATAACTATTAAATACACACTCTTTATAAAGCCTATTTACAGTAACATGTCTTATAATATTATTAATTTGATCTCCATGTGTCTTTTTTCCATAGAAAAAAATTTTTAAAATCTGGAAGAATCATTTCCTCTCAGAAGCCTCTGTTGCTCTTTTGCATGATTCCTTTTGGTGGTGGTTTCTCCATAAATTTAAGGTATAGTGATATTTTTTAAACTTCTTTTTTTTAAAGTTGATTTGCAGCATAATTAATTTTTCAGTAGAGGTAGCACTGGTACAAAAAATGTTTTCCGATCCTGTCACAGAGCTTGTTTTTTTAGTATTCTGCACATGTTAGAAATCCTGTTTGAAATCTAGAGTTCTTTCAGAGAAGTTAAAGCCTTAATATGGATTTCAAAGATCCAGAGTCTTTATTAATCAGAAAAAGATTAGTGAAATCAAACACTGTAGTGAGTAATAAAGTTGTAGCTTTACTCAATACTGTAATGTGCTGATGAACGCGAAACAGAATATCCACTGCAAATCAGTGACATTGAGGGAGGTTTCAGTTAGAAAACACTCTACAATATCAGATGGGGTGAGGGTCCTCACTTGATTCAGAAAGATAAAATCTCTGCTTAGGATTAAAAAGGGAAAGACATGGGTATCTGGGAAGCAATAAGAGAATGGAAATAAGCAGTACCCAAGTCTTACATTATAGAATACGTGAACCTGGAAAAAGTGGTGAATACCAATGACTGCCATGTGGCCTCTGGATCTAGAAGGATGGAAAGTAGGGTAACGCAGGGGATCACAGTCTAAGCGTTAAGAAGGTGTGCTACCCCATCAGGGGAGCCTGATAACAGGCTCAGTTCTTTACCTCCCCACCTCAAATTACCCAAAGAAAACTGCTGATGAATTCTTTCATACCATGAAGGAATGGGTGTTACTAATTTTACATACAAGCCATTTACATAGAGCTTCATGTTAGAATAATTAATGTAATTCTAGGTAAGATTATCTGTACTATGTTTCTATTATTGTTAGGAGTTGAATGAGGGATAGGAAGTGGTGTATACGTTCTACAAAGGTAATTACATAGGGAAATTTTTGCAATCAAAGTTTTATTACCTTAAATTTCTTTCTCTAGATCTGAATCCCAAATTTATGTTTTTCCATGATAGAGCATGAGAAGAAACATTACTTTCCCACTTAAATCTGTTAGGATTATGTATAGCAAGTTTTTGAAGGAAACATAATCTAGCAATGTTTCTAGTAACTTTGCCAAGCCATATAATATTATTTTGAAGAAACAGATTTGACCCGAAGATATTATTGACCCACTACATATATAGGATTATCCTTAGAATAAACAAGGATTAGAAATCTTTTTATCTTTAAGCAAGCTATCCTCTAGAAACTACTGGCTTCCTAAAATTAAAATGCAGTTATTAAGTAATAATGTTTTTGACATCTTTATTGGAGTATAATTACTTTACAATGTTGTGTTAGTTACTGCAGTATAACAAAGTGAATCAGATATATGCATACATATATCCCTATATCCCCTCCCTCTTGTGTCTCCCTACCAACCTCCATATTCCACACCTCTAGGTCGTCACAGAGCCCTGAGCTGATCTCCCTGTGCTATGCAGCTGCTTCCCACTAGCTATCTATTTTACATTTGGTAGTGTATATGTGTCGATGGTACTCTTTCACTTTGTCCCAGCTTACTCTTCCCCCTCTCCATGTCCTCAAGTCCATTCTCTACGTCTGTGTCTTTATTCCTTTCCTACCCCTAGGTTCATTGGAACCATTTTTTTTTTAGATTCCGTATATATGTGTTAGCATATGGTATTTGGTTTTCTGACTTACTTCACTCTGTATGACAGACTCTAGGTCCATCCACCTCACTACAAATAACTCAATTTCGTTTCTTTTTATGGCTGACTAATATTCCATTGTATATATGTGCCACATCTTCTTTATCCATTCATCTGTCGACGGACACTTAGGTTGCTTCCACGTCCAGGTTATAGTAAATAGTGCTGCAATGAACATTGTGGTACATGACTCTTTTTGAATTACGGTTTTCTCAGGGTATATGCCCAGTAGTAGGATTGCTAGGTCGTATGGTAGTTCTAGTTTTAGTCTTTTAAGGAAGCTCCATACTGTTCTCCATAGTGGCTGTATCAATCTACATTCCCACCAACAGTGCAAGAAGGTTCCCTTTTCTCCACACCCTCTGCAACATTTATTGTTTGTAGATTTTTTGAAGAAGGCCATTCTGACCAGTGTGAGGTGATACCTCATTTTAGTTTCGATTTTCATTTCACTAATGATTAGTGATGGTGAACATCCTTTCATGTGTTTGTTGGCAATCTGTATATCTTCTTTGGAGAAATGTCTATTTAGGTCTTCTGCCCATTTTTGGATTGGGTTGTTTGTTTTTTTGATATTGAGTTGTATGAGCTGCTTGTATATTTTGGAGATTAATCCTTTGTCAGTTGCTTCATTTGCAAATATCTTTTCCCATTCTGAGGGTTGTCTTTTGGTCTTGTTTATGGTTTCCTTTGCTGTGCAAAAGCTTTGAAGTTTCATTAGGTCCCATTTGTTTATTTATGTTTTTGTTTCCATTTCTCTAGGAGGTGGGTCAAAAAGGATTTTGCTGTGATTTATGTCATAGAGTGTTCTGCCTATGTTTTCCTCTAAGAGTTTGATAGTGTCTGGTCTTAAATTTTGGTCTGTAATCCATTTTGAGTTTATTTTTTGTATGGTGTTAGGGAGTGTTCTACTTTCATTCTTTAACATGTAGCTGTCCAGTTTTCCCAGCACCACTTATTGAAGAGGCTGTCTTTTCTCCATTGTATAATCCTGCCTCCTTTATCAAAGATAAGGTATGTGCAAGGGTATATTTCTGGATTTTTATTTCTGGTTTATTTCTGGATTTTCTATCCTGTTCCATTGATCTATATTTCTGTTTTTGTGCCAGTACTACACTATCTTGATTTGTGCCAGTAGCTTTGTAGTATAGTCTGAAGTCAGGGGGCCTGATTCCTCCACTTCTGTTTTTCTTTGTCAAGATTGCTTTGGCTATTTGGGGTATTTTGCTTTTCCATAAAAATTGTGAAGTATTTTTTTCTAGTTCTGTGAAAAATGCCACAGGTAGTTTGAAAGGGATTGCATTGAATCTGTAGATTGCTTTGGGTAGTATCATTATTTTCACAATGTTGATTCTTCCAATCCAAGAACACGGTATATATCTCCATCTGTTTGTATCATCTTTAATTTCTTTCGTCAGTGTCTTATAGTTTTCTGGATACAGGTCTTTTGTCTCCTTTGCTAGGTTTATTCCTAGCTATTTTATTCTTTTTGTTGCAGTGGTAAATGGAAGTGTTTCCTTAATTTCTCTTTCAGTGTAGGAATGCAAGAGATTTCTGTGCATTAATTTTGTATCCAGCTACTCTACCAAATTCACTGATTAGCTCTAGTAGTTTTCTGGTAGCATCTTTAGGATACTCTATTTATAGTATCATGTCATCTGCAAACAGTGACAGTTTTACTTCTTCTTTTATGAATTGGATTCCTTTTATTTCTTTTTCTTCTCTGATTGGCTAAAACTTCCAAAACTATGTCGAATAATAGCGGTGAGAATGGGAAACCTTGTCTTGTCCCTGATATTAGAGGACATGGTTTCAGTTTTTCACTGTTGAGAACGATGTTGGCTGTGGGTTTGTCATATATGGCCTTTATTATGTTGAGGTAGGTTCCCTCTGTGCCTACTTTGTGGGTGGTTTTTTTTTTTGTATTAGAAATGGGTGTTGAATTTTGTTGAAAGCTCTTTCTTCATCTATTGAGATGATCATATGGTTTTTATCCTTCAATTTGTTAATATGGCGTATCACATTCATTGTTTTGCCTATATTGAAGAATCCTTGCATTCCTGGGATAAACCCTGCTTCAGCATGGTGTATGATCCTTTTAATGTGCTTTTGGATTTGGTTTCCTAGTATTCTGCTGAGGATTTTTGCATCAGTGTTCATCAGTGATATTGGCCTGTAGTCTTCTTTTTTTGTGATATCTTTGTCTGGTTTTGGTATCAGGGTGATGGTGGCCTCATAGAATGAGTTTGGGAGTGTTCCTCCCTCTGCTATATTTTGGAAGAGTTTGAGAAGGGATAGGTGTTAGCTCTTCTCTAAACGTTTGCTAGAATTCCCCTGTGAAACCATCTGGTCCTTGTCTTTTTGTTGGAAGATTTTTAATCACAGTTTCAATTTCAGTGCTTGTGATTGGTCCGTTTATGTATTCTGTTTCTTCCTGGTTCAGTCTCAGAAGGTTGTACTTTTCTAAGAATTTGTCCATTTCTTCCAGGTTGTCCATTTTGTTGGCATATATCATTTTTAAAGAACAATGAAAATGACAATGGTGAGATATATGTAACTTATTTATAAATGATAAAATTGAAATTTAAAAAACATTTTAGGAGGTGGATGGATGAGTGGTAGCACTTAAAGTCTTTACAGCTTTAATTTTAGAATGTATTTTTGAAAAGGACTAAGTTTCTCAAAGTAATTCAAAATATAATTCTAATCAAACTCTCAAAGAGATTTAAAAAAAAAATTAACAGAGTAATTCTACAGGCAGTAAAAATAACTGTTATTTTTTTCCTAAAGGAAAATAACTGATATAGGACCTGTATCCCTAAGATGTTATAAATTTTTAAATAACCAGAGGATGAAATATAAGTCTTCAAATAACTTGTAGTGATGTGAAAATGCCAACACTCATATTGTATGTGTAAAGAAAAATATGAGTCCAAATATTTTAAAAACAGGGATAGATGATAAAAGACTAAAAGGAAATTTTTTAATGTTACCAGTACTTATCTATGAAATTATAGTGATTATATTTTCTGTGAAAATATAATTTTTTAAGGAAGATGAAAACAAATACAATACCATTATCTTCTTTTCCTTATGGTAATTCTTTAGAAATGCCTTATATTGTTCCAATTTTCCATGAGAACCTTTAAAAAAATGAGAATTTTTAATTTTAATTTTAATTTTTTTACCACCGGTGCCTGGTAGCTGCCCTAGTTGTGTGGAGATGCGAATTCCACATCCTCCTACTCCACCACCTTGACTCCAACCCCAGTAATAATTTTAAAATATTATAATTTAATAACATTTCCAGTATCAGTTAAGATTTCTGATGTGTTTTGAGGAACAATATATGATTCAGCTGGATGAGTGTTCTTCTAGTGTTCTAGGGAACTAAAGGGGTATCCAAGCCATATTGAAACAACATTTCCATGATTTAACCAGAACAGCTCCTCTTTCATCTGTTCTGTTCATTACATTTCACCTATGATTTTATTTCTAAGAGGATTCATTGTTAAATATAAATGTATTGAAGCCAGTGAACTAGATAAATAGCATGACCTCTTAGTTTCCTAAATCCACCAAATAAGTGTGGTGCATGCCCATACATTTTTACCAGCATTGTGTGGGAATATCTGTTTTGGTAGGTTAGCTCCTATTTCAAGCTGTACTACATTTTCAGGTGAGTACAAAACACATAAATTCTATCTATTTTTGGATCTACTTTATGAATAATAAACAATAATGACTTTATAACTGGAATAGAACCCTGAACCACTTGTACAATTTAATTACCAACAGCATAATATGAAAAAATATATATAAGCATACTCTAGAATATAGCATGGTTCAGTATGCTGACTCTAAAACTTATTTCAGTAGTTGTTAGGTGACTAATATAAAAGCAGACTTCCTTTATTGCCTATGATGTAGTGGTAGCTTGATCTAGTAGAAAAAGTGCTGCACTGGAATCCAGGAAATTAAAATTTTAAATCTGGCTTTCCCAGTAGTTAGTGTGAGACTTTGGGCTAGTCAGAAAATCACTCTGAGCTTCAGTTATGTCATCTCTCTAAAACAAAATAAAACAAAACAAACAAAAATCAGGTAAAAATAACATATACTTTCTTTTTTCCTAGAGTTGTTGTGTGTTCTAAAAGTGACATGAATAAGATCCCTAGTCAACTGTGGAAATACTATATAAATGTAATATGAGATTCCATATAATAGAATTAAGATCTGGCCTTCAAAAACAAATTTATCCACTTAGAAAATGATGTCACTTTGAATAGTTACTTACCTCTCTAAGTCTTTCATAAAATTTTGAAAATTACCCACTTTATCTGTTTATTGGGAGTTATATTAGAAAATGCCTGTAAAGTTGTTTACATGGAAGTAGGTATATGGTAAGTGTTCAATGGTTACATCTATCATTATTATTTATTATTATATTGTTAGTGAGAATGCAGTGTTCCAAAACTTGCTGGCCAACGTGTAGGCTAATGATAAAAATTTCCTTGATGGTGTTTAACTAGAAGAATTCCAGTAATGATATACCCTTAATGTTATCAAAATTGTCCTTGGAACATTGGCTCCCAAAAAGATTCAGGAGGCTGGAAAGTACATCAATTCCACTCATAAAATAACGAAGACAAGCCATATATAACCCACAAAAATCACAACTTTTTTGAACTCATTATACAGGGTAGCCTTCAAAGCAAAGAATATTACCAGGGAAAAAGAAAGTAATTGTATAATTATAAAGTAGTCAATATATCAATATGACATAACAATCATAAATATTTTTGTACCTAATTAAAATGCTTTGAAACACATTTAATGAAAAATTTTAATACTTAAAGAAGCAATAGACAAATCTATAAGTATAGTTAGGTATTTCAACACCTTATATTCAATAATTGGTCATATGTGCAGAAAACCAGTTAATGATATAGAATGATGTAGATGACTTGAGCAATACTGTTAACCAACTTTATGGATCTAATTGATATTTATTAAACATTCCTCATAACAACAGCAGAATACACATTTTTCTCATGTACCCATTAAACCTTTACCAACTATATTCTGGGATAGGAAAACATCCTAATGAAATGAAAAGAATTCAAGTCATACAAAGTATGTTTTTAGACCAAAATGAAATTATATTATAAATGAATAACAGAAAGCTGCCTGGAAAATCTTCAAATATTTGATAACTAAATAACACACTTCTCAGGAACTGTGGGTCGAACCAGAAATCAGTAGGGAAATTGAAAAGTATTTTGAACTTGATGAAAATGAAAATACAGATTAAAATTTGTGGGATGGACCTCAAGCAGTATTTGGAAATTTAAAGCATTAAGGTGTCTAGATTTGAAATAAGGAAAGTTCTCAAAAACCATGACCTCAACTTCTACTGTAGGAAACTAGACAAAGAAAAAGAAATGAAAACCAAAATATGCAGAAGAAAGGAAATAATAAAGATCAGAGAGGAAACCAATAAAAGGAAAAACTGAAAAACAGAAGGAATTAGAGAAAATGAATTCAAAAGGTGGGTCTTCAAGAATTCTAAAAACAAGGCAATGCAGGAGGAATTTGAAGCCTCTGTTTCACTGAGAGTAACCATAGCAAAAACAAAACCCAAATGGAACTTAACATTTTACTTAATTGACTCAGACCCTAAAGGCTAACAAGAGAAGAGACATACCTATTCCCAAGCATAACTACTTTATACCTCAGCTTTTACTGTCCTATTGAAGATGTCCATCTCTCAAACAAAAATTGCAAGACACATAGAGAAGGAATGGAATTGCTGCATTGTTGGGTATGAAGATGTTCAACTTCACAAGGTAGTGCCAAGTTGTTTCAAAACTGGATGTACAAATTATTCTCACATTGTTGATGTATAAGAGTTCTTAAACAACCAATGATTCAAAGAATAAATCACAGGGGAAATTAGAAAATAACTTGAAACAAATGAAAGCAAAACACACAGTGTACCAAAACTCATAGGATAAAGCAAAAGCATTGCTAAAAGACAAATTTAAACTTTTAAACAAATCAAAAAGCAATATATCAACAACCTAACTTTACATATTAAGGAACTAGAAAAAGAACAACAAAGAAGGAAGGAATTAATAAAGATTAGAGTGGAGATAAATAAAATAGAGAATTGGTAAACAGTAGAGAAAATCAGTAAAACCAAAAGTTAGTTCTTTGAGATCAACAAAATTGATAAACCAGTAGCTAGATTAAGAAAAAAAGTGAGGACTTCCCTGGCAGTCCAGTGGTTAAGACTCCATGCTTCCACTGCAGGGGGCATGGGTTTGATCCCTCGTTGGGGAACTAAGATCTCATGTAAGAGCTCATATGCCTTTCAGCGTAGCGGAAAAAAAAAAAAAAAAAAGCACTCAAATTACTGAAGTCAGAAATGAAAGTGGAAACATTACTATTGGCAAAGAAATAACAAGGATTATTAGAGTACTGTGAACAAACATATAACAACAAATTGGATAGCCTGTATAAAATGGACAAACTCCTAGAAACATATAATTTTCCAAGACTGAATAATGAAGAAATAGACAATCTGAATAGACCTATAACTAGTAAGGAGATTCAGTCAGGTTTCCGTAATCAGAAACCTCCTAACAAAGCAAAGTCCTGGACTAGATGACTTCGCTGATGAATTCTGCCAACATTTAAAGAAGAATTAACACCAGTCCTTCTCTAACTCTCCCAAAAAATTGAAGAGAGGGGAATACTTTCTAGCTCATTTTATGAGACCAACATTACCCAGATACCAAAGCCAAAGATATTACAACAAAAAGTGTCTACAGACCAATATCCTCTTTGATGGATATTGGTGCAAAAATCTCCAACAAAATACTAGCAAACTGAATTCAGCAGTATATTAAAAGGGTTATACAATCTGACCAATGAAATTTATTCCTGGAATGTAAGTATGATTTAACATATGTTAAATAGCTAAATCTAATGAACATATCAATAACCTGAATATCCAAAAGCTGTAGGATACGTTTTCTTTTCAAGCATACCAAAACATGTATAAAAATTCACTGTACCATTTTGCTACTCAGTTTCCTGTGGAGGTATATATGGTGTGGACATTAGGTTGAACTGTATTAGTCAAAGACATGTTCTACAACTTTCTGTTTGGGTATTTCATCACACATGTTAAGTGTAGATCATGTAACTGAAACATGCCAACTTTCTCTACTGGTAAATCATATATTATCTCATTTAATTCTCACACAACCCTAAGTCTTAGAACCACTGCCCATTATATAAATGATCAAGAATTGTTAACATTATCATTATTATTTCTGCTACTATCTCCTTCCATAAACTTATTACACAAGCATAAAAGCTGTTTTGGGAGTTAGGAGACCTAGATTCTAGTCTGGCTTTCAGTTACTTAACTGTGTATAACCTTAAATAATTCTCTTAATCTTCCTGAGCATCAATGCAGTCACTAAAATAGAGGGGCTTAACCTAGGTGATATCTAACTTCCATTTTAGGTCTAAGATCCTATGCATTTATGAATCCCAGCTCATATGGCATGCTAATTTCATAGAAAACTACCACTAAATTTGATCATTTTTTATGTTTATTACCAAAATCTATTAATGCCAGCTTATGCTTCTACTGTTGACATCATAAATGAATTTGGACTCTAATTCATCTTTATTGCTTTATTTAATTCATGAATTTGCACTTTAATTTGTCTCTTCATTGCTTATTAGAGCAAGAATTCAAGGTGCTACTTTAGGACTTTAACATTGACATTATTATTATCTACAGATTTCTTCCTTCTTAAGACATTCTACTTACTTTGTTTTTAGTATAGTTCTCATGTCACAATTTTACTAGTTCTGGCTATGGCTGTCTCATTCCAGTAATTGCTTTGATTTTATACTGAGTTACTGATTATGAAAAATTTGGAATGGTTATAGAATAATAGCAGGCAACTATGTCATTGATTGCTTTGTGCATGCCAACTACTATTCAAGAACCTTCATTAATTCATCAAATGTTGGTGTGCTTTCAATGTGCCAGGCACCATGCTGAGGGCTTGAAATACAAAGTCAAACAAAATATCCTTGTCCCTATTTCATTTTAAGATAATACTTTAAGGTATGTGTATATTATCTATATTTGGCAGATAAGGAAACTAGGACTTAATTAACTTGCCTGGGATAGTGCTGCTAATGAATAATGGAGCCAGCATTCAAATTCAGGTCTGCATGATGCCAAAAACCCATGCTCATTCCACTATAGCAACTGATCTGCCCTTTAAGAAGATAGAGTTACTGACATTATGTAAACAGATTCTAATTTTAAATTGTAACATTAATGTTTTTAATTCCATGTGTGTTTTATTTTTTAAGCCTGACAGAGAAAGTCAAGATTTCTTGTTTGATAGAATTTCAGAAAGTTATGTGTCACTTTTCATGAGCATACCTCTAAGTCGAAAGGATGCATTCTTTCAGGTAAATGTAGAAATTAATTATGCTAATTATTTTTATAGCAAGTGAAATATAAAAATAGTTATTTTATTTAAACACATATGAGAACATATTTTGTTACTTTGCAAGCAAAACTGCCTAAAGTAGAGTAAATAATGATAATATTTTAAAAGTCATGCCCCTCCACCCCAGAATATTATATTCTACTGACTAAAAGCCTTACAGAATCTCCTCAGTGTGGTATATGTATTTGTTTGCATATTAATAATTTGAAAACTATTGACTTGTCCTATGTATAGTCTTGGTATTTTACTTACAAAATTATCATTTTACTTTATAAAGTATCTTGATCTAAGAGGACTTAACTTCTTGTGTTATGCCTAAGTACTAAGCACCTGTTACAGTAAAGAACAACGGACAAATTTATGAATCAAATGTTTTACTATGTCTGTTATAGTAAAATAATTTGGTTAAAATAATTTAGGTTCTTGAGTAGTGTGAAATGAAGACATGTAGGAATTTCACGGAGTGTTTTAAAATGTAAACATCTGGCGTTTCAAAGCAGAAGCCACATTCAAATACTTTGTTGTACGGACATCTGTAATTCAGAAATACAGAAGTATTTTTGAGTCAGTCAGTGTTTTCATGGGTAAAACCTAAAATAAAAATAAATGTCCTGCATGATGAAAGCAAACTTAAATTGCCAAATATTTATGCTCAATCTTGATCTATCTCACAAACATATACATACAATATCGTAGAAGGAAATCAGTAGTGGACTGGGCAGCTGATTCTCCTATCCATACGCTTTCACCTAGTCTATCCCTTTGTGGTGTTTCTAGCCTATACACATGGCTTGATGAAATCAAGCATGCTTTAACACAGGGCTCTTAAGAAAAGAATAAAAGACCTATTTAATGTGAACAAAGGAGGTAGTGACACCATTGCATATCCCTTATTCTGTAATTTCTAGTCTTACATTTATGGTCCAAATGTTCTCCCTTGGGATGGATGTGCCTTTTGATAGATATTGTATTTATAATCTTCTCAAATCATGACTTGATTTTTTTTCTAAGTCCCTATTTTCAGTGGCTTTTTCCAAGGAGAAATTAGAAGTTGTTTAACCAATATTCAAAGCATCACTTGAGAACAAATAACATGTACACCTTAATGATTTGACCCCTTGACCTTTGTTCAGTCATTTTATAATGTTCCCTCTCCCTGTCTCAGTGCTTAAGAACCACGCCACCTCCCTACAGGTCTATTACCTCCACAGCTCTATAAGTAGAAATGGAGCCTCAACTCTCATTGACCAATTTCTATTATTTTTAGCTCATTCAGATAAGAAGGTGTTTTGTTACTATTGGCTCATCTGATTTATCTTACCACAGAAAGAGAAAACTATTAATATTTAAGAATCAAAAAATTAGCTTCAGGTCTCACTATTCAGTACAAATTAACTGAATCTAAACATGTTTAGTACAGCTTTTGCTTCAGTTTCTTCCAATGTCATACAATGATATTCCTTCAGAAATTTTCCCAACACCATTTGACACTTGATCTCTTTT
The DNA here is from genome assembly GCF_963924675.1 of Phocoena phocoena. Lineage (NCBI taxonomy): Eukaryota > Metazoa > Chordata > Mammalia > Artiodactyla > Phocoenidae > Phocoena > Phocoena phocoena. Next base: position 92,212,855 of record NC_089220.1, on the reverse strand, counting down.
TCCCCTAATCTCCTGAAGGTGAGATATTCACAGAAAACTTTTAAAAGTTCCTCTTACTTACCTTGTTCAACTTTAAAATTTTGATTATTAGTGTGATTTTATATATCACAATTATAATATGTGATTTTTCTGGTAGTAAAAATGTTCATGGATTATTCAGTAAAATTAAATATATCAGTATATTAAAGCATTCTTCCCTCTCCTCTTCTCCCCTACCCAAAAAAACTTATGGAGTTCTTCAAAGAATACCATCCATACCAGCAGATTTTAGCACTACTGGATTAGATGACTATATTAGTTTCCTATTGCTGGTGTAAAAATTATCACAAAGTTAGTGGCTTAAAACAGCAGAAATTCATTGTCTTACAGTTATATAGGTCAGAAGTCCAAAATGAGTCTTATAGGACTAAAATCAAGGTATCAACAGGGCTAGTTTCTTTAAGAGGCCCTAGGGGAGAAGCCATTCCTTGCCTCTTCTAGTTTCTGGTGTCTGCCAGCCTTCCAAAATAGTAGATAAAATATTTTAAATCTTTACTATAAAAATCTGGTATCTTCCTGTGTTTAGTCAGTCCCCAAGAGAAGCTTAGTAGTCAAGCGACTTTAAGTCTAATATAATACTGATAGTACCATCTATTTGTATGATACAAATATAAAATCGGATCATGATTTTACAATTGTGGTTGTAATATATTAACTCACCTAAACAGGCTTCAATTATTTAAAAACATGCTCTTTATTTTCACCACACACTCAAAGTGATAATTGTGTGACGTGATAGAGGTGTTAGCTAATGCCATGGTGGTAATCATATTACAGTAAACAAATGTATCAACATATTGTACACCTTAAACTCACATAGTATTACATGTCAAATATATTTCAATTAATATATATAATATGCTTTTTATTATAATGACCTGAAAGACAGTGTTCTTTTTCTGAAAGAGGGTATCAATAGCAAGGTTAAATGAAATAAATGTAGAATCATTAGAGTATCTTATCTTAATTGTAACTTCATCCTTTATCCAAATTAAATTTTTTTTCCCAAAATGCTAACAAATAGCCAAATTGACTGACTTTATTTATAAGAAAAAAGGGACACGTATATTTCACAAATTTAGTAATTTCTTTGATAGTTGAGATATGTTATATGAAATATGGAATTATTTCAATATGACTCTGTTTTTGGTAGGTGTATCCTGATTGTTTGGCACAAGCTATCTGTGCAACATTCCAGGAAGCATTTCCAAAATCCACTGATTTCTTTAATGATGAATTTAAAGAAGATCTAGGGAATAACATTTCTCTCTGGTTATCAGGTACGAATGTCATTAAGTATTGATCATTATTGTGGAACCTAAAACTTTTGAATTGCAGTGTTTTGTTTACTCCATTGAAAATAATTTGTAGTTCTTTGCCTTACAAAACAGCATATTGATGTCTGTGTTTCAAAATAATAATGATTATTTATTTTATTCTGAAAATTCTGTTATACTAAAATTAATCAGTTGTTTACTTTAGAAAGCCAAATAATTTTACAGGCAGTGGAATTATTGTAGAAACCCAAATTGCCACAGAAAGAAAACCATACCATAGATATTTTATATTTGTAAGAGAAATATTTTAAGCTGCTTATGGAACACTGCTGGCATTTTTATAGCAAATAGTATTGGGTAGGGGGCTTCCCCGGTGGCGCAGCGGTTGAGAGTCCGCCTGCTGATGCAGGGGACACGGGTTCGTGCCCCGGTCCGGGAAGATCCCACATGCCACGGAGTGGCTGGGCCCGTGAGCCATGGCCGCTGAGCCTGTGCATCAGGACGGAGCCTGTGCTCCGCAACGGGAGAGGCCACAACAGTGAGAGGCCCGCGTACCGTAAAAAAAAAAAAAAAAAAAAAAAAAAAAACAAATAATATTGGGTAAATTCTAGAGCTAATTGAGTTCCTTGTAGAACATAAAATCATTAAGGAAAACTTATTTTTTGAATCATGGTGTGTGTGTGTGTGTGTTTGTGTGTGTGTGTGTGTGTGTGTGTGTAGGTAGGAGTGGTAGGACTCAAAGGCTGAAGGGAAGTAAGATTCCATCCTAGAGTACTTAGCTAGAGATTTAGGCACTTGGGTTTAAAAGTAGGTATTGTTTCATATTCCTGGAAATACCTCCCCAATATTGTTTCCTAAGACTACTATACCATTATGGACTACCAGAAGCTATTGACTGTTTTCAAGTCCTTCTTATAAATCTGTCCAAATTTTGACTAATTTTTTAAAACTGTTTTGTGTCAATTCTTAGTAACCAAACCATTTCTTTAAGAAAATGTTTCATATTTTAAGGAGGGAGTCCTTGGGAGGTACATGCTAGAAAACAACCCTGAGAACCACCCACCTCCATCAATACACATAGGACAGGAGTCTCCTAATTATAGAGAAAAATCCAACTAATTCAAATATAAGAAGCAAAAAGAGAATGAGCACAGCATTCATACAAAAATACTATAAGAAAAAAAATGTGAAGAACAGAACAACTTTCCTACAGACCTGTTGTAGAATGAATTGTGTCCCCCGAAAATTCATGTTGACTTCTGTATGAAATTTTATAAGTCACTGTCTTACTTAATCCTTTTATTCAAGTTAGTTTTGTCATTGATTGTCTCGGGTTTTCTATGCATATCATCTGCAAATATAGTTTTCATATTTCTTTTATAATTCTTATGCTTTTAACTAGTTTCTATTATGTACTTAAAGAAGAATGTATATAACATATTTAGATGAGCGATAGCAATGAGCCAGGAGATGTATAAGGAAAGGTTTTAAAGTCTTCTGGTAAATCCAGTGGGAGGTGTCTACTTTACGCTCTTCCTATGGGTCTTCAAAGCATTCCACATGCAAACTGCCTGAAGTAAAGGCAAGAACACTAATATAAACACCTTATCCTATTTAAATATCAGAATGGATAGTTTTAACTGAAGTAAACAAAAATGTTCTTGTTCAGGAAGTTTTATAGGCTATGACTGGTAGAATTAATCTGAAGGTTGAAAATTCAGCAATTTCTATTATTCTGTTTTCCAGTTTACTAATTCTTTCTTCTGTCCCCTCCATTCTGCTGTTAAGCTCATTCTTGATTTTTTAAAAAATTTGGTTATTGTACATTTCAGTTATAAAAGTTACATTTGGTTCTTTTTTATATCTTCTGTTTCTTCACTGAGACTTTGTTCTTTCATTTGTTTCAAGTGTGTTCATTATTGTTTAAGCATTTTTATTATAACTGCTTGAAAAATCCTTGTGATTCTAAAATCTGTGTCATCTAGATGCTGGCAATTGTCTTTTCTCATTCAAGTTGAATTTCCTAGTTTTTTATATGACAATTAAAACCTGGACATTTTGGGTATTGTAAGACTGAATCTTATCTAAATTTTGTGTTTCAACAGGCCTCCTCTGACACTGCTCTAGTTGGGGGAGAAGGGTACTGTCAGGTGGGGGATGAAAGTCCAGGTTACCCACTTGGTCTCTTTTGACATAGTGGTGCGAGGAGGGTTTGTTACAGCTCCCAGCAGACCTCTACTGATACCACCCTGGCTTTTAGGGGCAGGGATGCCTTGTTACTGCTCCCCAAGTGGCTTCCACTGACACTATAAGGGGGAGGGTAGCCTTGTTATATCTGGGCAGTGGTCACAGTCTACACTAGGCCTCCTCTGACACCACTTTCCATAGGGAGAGGAAAGTGCACCTCATTCCAGTCCTGTGGGAATAAAAGTCTTCTGTCTCTGCTCTGCCTCCTCTGATACTACCCTAGTGAGAGTGGAAGCTGAGGCTCTCCAACCACCCTTTTCTGGCAGTGGTGGGTTTGGAGCAGCAGATTTTCCTGTTGTGTTTGGCTGGAGTAAGCAGTTATTATCTAAAAGTTTTCTGTCCTACTAGGCAGCCCTTTTCCTGGTCCTTTGGCTAGAGAGAGGAGGGTTTTCTTGAGACTTCTTTTATCTTTGCCTGTTACCATTTCTGGATTCTGGTTTCTCTAGCACCCAGAAATATGAGTCAAAAAGAAAACCCAAGGACTTCACTGTTGTGTTGTACCTTGGGTCCTGAGGTTCCTAGTTAGTCTGCCTTCTTGTCTCTACCTTCTAGAGTCTTCTAATGTGTGTTTATAAACACATCCACTGAAACTGGTGTTATTTCGTATTGGGTTACCTGAGAATACCTTATGAGAAGGTAATATTCATCAGAGACTCAAAGGAAGTGAGAGAATGAACTATGTCAATATCTGGAATGGAAACTTTTTTAGGTAGAAGGAACAGCATATGAAAAGGCCATGATGCAGGTAGAAGATTAGCATATTTGCAATACAGCAAGGAAGCCAATGTAGCTGAGGTAGAATGAGAAAGGAATTGAAAAGTAGAAAGATGAGGTCAGAGATATGTCTGTAGTTTAAGGCATCTCATAATTTATAGGCAGTTATAAGGACTCTTTCATTATGAGTGAAATGGAAAAGCACTAGATGATTTTGAGCAAATAATACTTGTAACCTAAAATATGTTTATAAGGGATCACTCTAGCTTTTAGGAGAACAAGAGACCATAGAGGGGACAAGGCAGGAATCAGGAATGCAGTTGGAGATATTGCAGTAATAGAAGTGAGACATGGTGATTGGTTAGAACAGGTTGGTTAAAGGATGAGGAGCTGGCAAGTTATATTAGATAAGTCTGCTGGCAGAGTCCATTGGACTTATTGATATATAGAAGTTGAAAGTGGAACAAATAAAAGAGTCAGGGATGATGCCAAGAATTTTAGCCTGAGCAACTAGACAGCTACTGAAATGGTGAAGACTGTAAGAGAAGGTTGTGGTGGTAGGGTTTTATGGAATCGGGATTTAAGTTTGAGATGTAATATTCGTCAACATTTGCATTTTTTATAACAAAATCTCAAATTTTTAGTGATTATTTTAAAATGTGACAAGGAGATGACTGTGCCCTAAATCGTGTCTACACTATAGGAGAATTACAAGAAAGAAATAGTAAACACTAAAAGCATTTGAAAGCAAAGGAAGAAAAAGTACAGTGATAATTAAGGTAATCTTCATAGCCTGACTCAAGAATATAAGTAGACATTGAAGGAACAGCAGAACTATGCTAGATGAATGGATGCTGGACTCAGACATGGGCAAGAATTTAGACATGACAAGTGGTCTCCATTTGTACCTATAGAAAGAGGGTTAAATCCACAGCAAAGTCAACAGCAAGCTGAGCAAGAGAAATCCACATTTTACATAAAAAATCCCACTTAAGCCTCAAAAATCCTTATTATAACAATATGCTATTATTCGTTTACAAAAGGGAAAACCAAGGTTAAGAGAATTTGTCTACAGTTACTACTAAGTAACGAACCAGGATTTCAGCTTAAGCCTGTCAGACTCCAGTGTCTGAACTCCTATGAGTAATGGAATATTGCCCCCTGAGGTGAATAAAATAAAAACACTGTTGTGTTTTTATGAAAAACTGTTGCAGAAAAGGAAAAGGTAAATTTTTCTCAAGACTTAGAGGAAGCAAGCCCTCCCTAATCCTCCCAGTGTTTCCCAGCAACTACTTGGGCTTTATTATTCATATGCTAAAACACGTACTTGATTAACACCCTAGGATTCACAAAAGGTGGAATGATCTCAGTTTTATTATAAAACCATCTACACAGGCACAAAATTGATCTATCTTTAGTAAACTTCATTGCTCACTTCTAGTCTGAATACGGCTGTTTATGAATGCATATCCTTCCAACATAGGCTAGTCATCCCTGTTGAACACTTGTTTCAATACTTCTCTGTGGGCTACTTCACCTTAGTAGAAAACATTTCTGTAGCAAAAGGATCATCTATTGTTTCCTCGCCTATTAACTTCACATCAGGCAGAAAAAATGGTTTAAAGTGGAGGGTAGGTGTGGCTAAAATGGGAAACTCAAGGAATCCTTGTGATGGAACCGTTCCATATCCGGACTATATCATTGTCTATATCCTGGTTGTGATACCATATTATAGTTTTACAAGGTATTAGTTACCTTTATGGGAAACTAAATAGAGGGTATGGGGATCTCTCTGTATTATTTCTTGCAAGTGCATGTAAATGTACACTTATCTCAAACAGAGTTAAAAAAATTCAAACCTGCATTTTCTTAAGATAAAAGGCAGCCATGCTGGTGGGAGTGTACAATCAATATCCAATAAAGCTGAACATATGCGAGTTTGGACCAGCATATCTATGACTCCCAGGTACACAACCTACAGAAACGTACATATTTCTGTACACCAAAAGCACAAAATGTTCTTAGCAGCACTATTTATATAATAATCAAATCAAACTGTCCAAATGCCCATCAATAATATGAAACTTAGATACACTGTGGAATATTCATATAATGAAATACTACCAGCAATGAGAATGAACACACTATAATTATATACAATAGTATGAACAAATCATAGAAACAAGGTTGAGGGGGGAAAAAATGCCCAGACACAAAAGAGTAGATCCTGTATGAGTCCACTGATACAAAGTTCAGAATCTGGCAAAACTAAGCTATAATTTTAGAAGTAAAGATAATGTTTATTCTTGGGAATTGGTCCTGGCTAGAAAGGAGGGCACCTGGAATGCTAAATATTTTGTTTCTGGGGGCTGGTAACATGGACACCATATATTAAATTTGTGAAGATTCATTGAACTGTACATGATTGTTCATTTTAATTTTTATTCATTGATAAAAATTTAAGTTGAAAACAAAGGCAGTAGTGGTAGCTGCACCAGAGCCTCTATGGTTTATTTAATCATGAATATGTACAGATTTCTCTCGCAATGCATTTCTCACGTTGCATACCTATCAAGAGTCACATGTTTTCTGAGTCTATGCTCATAAACGACCTTTTCAACTTTTAGTAAGATTTTATCTCTCAGTTGTGATTATTTTGTATTGGCTAGAGCACTTGTTGAAAGAATTTTATAAGACATGTTTTTCTTATTTCTTTGTTGAGGAGATGTTTATAGCATAGATCTAAAATACTTGATTCAATTTCTCCTCCTTAATAAAAAAAATTCCTTTTTATTAGGATGAAGTAATCACTTTATTAGGTTATTTACATTATATTCAGTTTGATTTCTTACATTGTCATTTGGCTTTCATTTTTGGTTCGTTTTACACAAACAAAATTTTTGTTACCAGAGCTCCTTATACACAATTCTTAGAGCACCAGAGACTGTATTAGTTTCCTATTGCTACTATAGCAAATTACTACTTAGTTTAAAACAACATAAATGTATTATAGTTCTGGAAACCAGAAGTCCAAAATGAGTTTCACTAGGCTAAAATGAAGATGTTTGGCAGGGCTGTGTTCTTCTAGAGGTTCTAGGGGAGAATCTGTTTCTTTGCAACTTTTCTGAAGCTGTTTCCATTCTTTGCCTCATGGCCCTCTTTCATTATCAAAGCCAGCAATGGATAGTTAGTCTTTCTCATATTGCATCACTCTGATACTGACTCCTCTACCTTCCTTTTCCATATTTAAGGACCCTTCTGGTTACATTGGGCTCACCTGGACAAGCCCACATACCCTATTTTAAGGTTAGCCAATTTACAAACTTAATTCCATCTGCTCCCTTCATTCCCCTTTGCCATGTAACATAATTTAGGATATGGAAGACTTTGGAGGCTACTTCTCTACAGACACATTAAGATTTTGTATGATTGGCTAGATTTTGGCACAAGCCTTATGACTGAATCCCACATGGAAGCCTTACAATGAGCAAGATTAAAATTTGTGCCATGACTTCTGGCTTCTGCTTAGGATGTAGAAAACTAAAATGATATTACTTCTACCCTTCCACCAAAAAACACTGGACTGTCTGGAAATTCAAAACTTTCCTTGAACCCATCAGAGATTGCAGAGCAGTCAACCCCAAATCTAAAGAAAGGGGCCTCCAAGGAGAGACCAGATGCAAGCACTTGCTCTTTGGGGGCAGATGCAGCCAGATACCATAAAAGCCAGTAAGAAGAATTCAACCAAAAAAAAATTTTTTTTTTGTCTGCGCCACGTGGTTTGCAGGATCTCAGTTCCCCAACCAGGGATTGAACCCCAGCCCCCTGAAGTGGAAGCACGGAGTCCCAACCGCTGGACCACCAGGGAATTCCCTTAGCCAAAATTTTTAATGAATTGCTTAAAGCTGAGTATGGTCTAGTGTGAGAATATAGAACCCTTAGTAGCTACATAAAACAAGGGAGAAGTTGCTCTCTCTTGCAAGCTTCTCTCCACACATCTTACAAGAAATACTGAGGGTGGAATAACAGTCTTGAGAAAGCCTGGGGGAATGTAATAGAAGCACTGCAAAAAAGGCATAAAGCCTTGCCTGGACCCTTCTATCTCCTCTATGTTAACAACAACAACAAGCTTTAAGCCACAGCAGGAGGAGGGGGAAAGGTTGTGGGGAGGAAGAGCAGCAAATGTAGTTGCCCTTAGGGAAGAAGTAGAGACACAGCTCACCTGGGAAACAGAAAACTACCTCTACCCCAGAGGCCAGGAATACATACTGGGCCAAGAACAAATTTGCTATAGCTGGGGCAAGGCTGGATTACTGAGAAGACCCTATCCCAAGACCCAGGAACAAAACCCAACGCTGATGCTGGTTCAGAACAGAGAATACCTACCACTACCAGGCTAACAAACATCAACTGACAGGTAACAGCAGTCTACTGCTGGGAGAGGGGCACAAGTGTGGAAAAGACCATTTCTGAGAAGGCACAAAAGATCTAAAACTGAGAGTGGAGCAGATGCTGATGTGGAAGTAAACTAACAGAAAACAAAAACCTCTGGCAAGGCAGTTTACATCATAAGAGGAATTTGAAGCATGTAGAGTACTAAAGGTAATCATAGTAACAACAAAACCCAAACAGCCCAACTCTCATTTCCCTTCCAGATTGACTTAATTACCCATGCTTAAGACCAAACAAAAAGCCCATTTCAAGGCCTGAAAACTATTTACCTCATCTTTACTGCATTACACAATACGTCTGACTTTCAACAAAAATTATGAAGTCTACAAAAAAGCAATGGAAAAAATAAACACACTATCAAGAGACAAATCATCAGAACCAGTTTTAGATATGACACAGATATTAGAATATCAGACAGGAAATTTTAAGTATGATTAATATAGTAAATGCTCTAGTGGAAAAGATGGATAGATAACATGTATGATCATATATGTAATTTGAGCAAGACATGGAAACTATAGGAAAGAAGACAACATAGGCCAATGGAACAAAATTGAGAGCCCAGAAATAAACCCTCACAAACACAGTCAAGTAATATTTGACAAGGAAGCCAAGAATACTCAATGGGAAAAGGATAGTCTCTTCAATAAATGGTGTTGGGAAAACTGGATCACACAGGTAGAATAATGAAATTGGACTCCTACCTTATGCCACTCACAAAAATTAACTTGAAATGGAGTAAAGAACTGAAACCATAAAACTCTTAAGAAAACATAGTGGAAAAAATCTCCTTGACATATGTATTCACAACAATTTTTTGGATATGGTATCAAAAGCACAAGCAACAAAAGCAAAAATTAGTAAGTGGGACTACATCAAACTAAAGAGCTTCTGCATAGTAGAAAACAACAAAATGAAAAGACAACTCATGGAATATATTTGCAAATCATATCTGATAAGAGGTTAATATCCAAAATATAAAAGGAACTCAGTTCAACAGCAAAAAGGAAACAATCTGATTTTAAAAATAGGCAGAGGAACCGAACAGACATTTTTCCAAAGAAGACCTACAGATGTCCAACAGGTACATGAAAGGATGTTCAACATCACTAATCACCAGGGAAATGCTAGTAAAAACCGCAGTGATGTATCACCTCACACCTGTTAGAATGGCCATTATCAAAGCGACTACAAATAACAAGTGTTGGCAAGGATGTAGAGAAAAGAGAACCCTTGTGCACTGTTGGTGGGAATGTAAATTAGTGCAGCTACTATGGAAAACAGTATGGAAGTCCCTCAAAAAATTGAAAATCGAACTCCCGTGTGATTCAGCAATCCCACTTCTAGCAGGTAGACTGAATCTTTCCCCTGATCTCCTGCCAGGCTGTAGTGTGGAGTGAGGGGCACTGGGCACTTGCCCCTTCAAATTGGGAAGTGTGACGAGGTAGCAGCCATCAGTGCAAGTCTCTCTCTGCTCTGATTGTTGGCAAGCCAGCACACGCGCACTCCTTACAATTAGAGTCTAGGCTTCTCCAGCTCTTCTGTCTCAGTGGATTTCCCAACAGGCATGGGGGCTCCCCAGGGCAAGGGTCCACCTGTGTGGACCTTTCTCTTCCTTACAGACCCCTCCAGGGGTGCTGGTCCCAACCCGTTGCCTTTTCCCCCCCAAGTCTACCCAGTTACATGAAGATCTTCCTTGCGGTTTTGGTTTTATAGGAGATATTCTGCCGGTTTCCAATGAGTTTTCTTTGAGTAATCTTCCACATGTAGATGGGTTTTTTTGTTTGTTTGTTTTGTTTCTTGTTTTTTTGCGGTACGCGGGCCTCTCACTGCTGTGGCCTCTCCTGCTGCGGAGCACAGGCTCCGGACGCGCAGGCTCAGTGGCCATGGCCCACGGGCCCAGCCTCTCCGCGGCATGTGGGATCCTCCCGGACCGGGGCATGAACCCGTGTCCCCTGCATCGGCAGGCGGACTCTCAACCACTGCGCCACCAGGGAAGCCCCTAGATGTATTTTTGATGTGTTTGTGAGAGCAAGTGAGCTCCATGTCTTCCTACTCTGACATTGATCCCCCTCTCAATAAAAAAAAAAACTGTCTTTTAATCTCCTGATCTGTTAGCCTTACTATACCCCAGATTTTCCACAAATACACTACATATTTTAAAACATAGACAATCTATTGAGGAACATTCAAACGAATCACACTTCAGGCTTCTGAATACTTTATCTAGTGGCAACTAATGTGAAATAGGCGATTACCAAATCTAAAAACACTTAGAAAATTCCAATTTGATATCAAAATATAGCAAATAATCCTCATTGAATACTCACTGCTGAGAAAATACTGGCTATGTTTATGAGTATATCAATGTATATTAATAATGATAATATTAGCTCATATTTCCCATTTACCGAACACATTAACATGTACTGTCTCAACCATCAGAATAAACATATGGAGTATGCAAAGGAATTTATATTGTTCTCATTTTTATTGCTGAGGATATAAATGTTTAGTGTGGTTAAATCAATTATTCAACCCTATACAGTTTTTGGAACAAAAATGGAACTTTTTAAATGGAATTTATTTTTATTTCTTTTAGGGTACTATAATTGATTCATAAACATTATTTTTAAAATAATAGGAAATACAGATAGGGAAATTTTTAAGACAATAATCACCTATGCTGAGAGGAAATCATGTTAATGTTTAAGCTATAGTCACACATATGTATACAGTAAAATTGTCCTTCACATAAAAACATGTTATGATTGCCTTTATATGTTAACAAATACTTACAAGGTAACTTTTAATGGATACTTCCTGATCCACTGTATGGATGTACTGTTGTTGGATATTTAGGTCCTTTCCAAGTTTTCACAATATTAATCTCCCCTTATGTCCATTTATGAACTTAGCTTATGTCTATGAGTCAGAAAAGTATATATCAAGCTTATCTCTTTTCTAATTCTCAGTCTTATATGATAAGACATTAACATTTCTATGTAGAGATTTTCTCTTTTGAAACTTGAGACTGACAATCCTCACAGGACTGTTGTGAGAATGAAATGTATAATACTCCTAAAAAGGCTTTGACAAAAGATATTTTTAAACTCCTAATTTCTTTGGCTAAATATACATATTTGTATCAACAGGTTTAAAACCTAAAAAAGGCTTTTGGACCCACTGGAAGCTGAACGAACTCTCCACAACGACCATTCATGGTAGCAAGAAAGCACCTTCAGAATCTATAAAGGACAGGATTGCAAGAAGTCAAGAACGCATATCAACTTGTAAGTAAATTTATTATATACTGCTGATTGAAATAGCCAAAATCAAGTGTATCATTATTTTTTTGTCAAAATTTTCTAATGATTTATTTTCTGGTGAGGGTCTTAAAATAACATTTGATTTATAGATGGGTATTATAGTAATTTGAATATTGCTTTATATTTTAGTTTTTCATTATAAAAATAGCATGTGCCTAAGTCCTTTTCTCATTTGCATGTTATTATGTTTTTATATTGATCTGCGGGAACTCCTCAGGTTTGTAAGAACACTACAAATATTCTTAATTTTTAGCTGTATTGCTCTCTGGTTAATAATGTGTTTTACCAATAGATAAGTTTAAAATTTTTATTCAGTAAATTTAAATAATGTCTTTTGTAGTTTCAGTTTTGTGGCATGTTTGTCAGGACTTACCTAAATTATGAAAAAAAGAATCTACCTGTTCTTTTTTTCTAGTACTTTTTTATTTCCATGTTTTATTCAACTCCTTACTCCACTTGGGGTTTATTTTGTTATAAAGGAAGGTAGTTGTAGTCCAGTATTTTGTTTTTTCCAAATGCTTACTTATTAAATGGTCCACTTACAGACTACTTGAAATAGCAATTCACATGGATATATTTTTGTATTCTCTTCTACCTCCCAAATTCCTGTACCAGGACCAAACTTCTCAGTAACTCTACATTAATTAGCACTTTAAGGCAAGTTTATTTTTCTCTAATTTATACTATATTTCAATACTAAACATAGGTCTGGTGCTCAGGCCTCATTTCTGACCAATTAAATAAGAATCTGAGGCTCAGTATTTTTTAAAGCTACCCAGATGATTTCAATGTGCAGGCAAAGTTAAGAACCACTAGTGTAGAGGGAAATACCTTTCCATCATACTTCTTGATATAGGCCAGGGCAAGGAGGGACTAACCTACTCAACCTACTCTTCTGAAAGCAGCTCGTCAGTTAATTTCTGATTCCAAAATTGTTTAATTAGTTAATTACTGCTCTTCTGATTAGTACTTTGATTCTTCTCCACTCTTATTCCCATAGATGTCATCCTGTCTGATTTCTATCTTTTAGTAGTTATGTGAAATTTCTTATTTGCTAATGTCACCCTGGTTTTTACAGAGCTTCATGCATATTTGTAATTTTGGATGGAAAGAGAGATAATCCACTGTCTTGACCCAATCTTATCTCTTTTTGTTTCTCAGTCTCACATGTAAATAACAACTTGGCTGAATATAAAATTAAGGAGGTTGGGGGAGCTTTCTTTTTTTTTCATTTTAACTTACAGAAAAGTGTTGAGAATAGTATAACTCCCATATATCCTTTATCCACCAAATGTTTGAATTTATCCTATTTGTTTTATTGTTTTCTCTATCCCTCTTTTATATAAATATTTAAAGCTATAAATTTCTCTAATTCCTATTTCAGCTACAGTCTGCAAATTTTGATATATTTTCGTTATCATTTAATCCAAAATATTTTCTAATATCCAGTATAATTTCTGTTTTGACCTATGGGTTATTTAGAGATGTATTATTTAATTTTTAAATACTTAGGGCTTTTCTAGATACCTTAAAATTACTGATTTCTAGGGCTTCCCTGGTGGCGTAGTGGTTGAGAGTCCGCCTGCCGTTGCAGGGGACACGGGTTCGTGCCCCGGTCTGGGAGGATCCCACATGCCACGGAGCGGCTGGGCCCGTAAGCCATGGCCGCTGGGCCTGCGCGTCCGGAGCCTGTGCTCCGCAACGGGAGAGCCCGCGGCAGTGAGAGGCCTGTGTACCGCAAAAAAAAAAAAAAAAAAAAAAAATTACTGATTTCCAATTTTAAATATAGTGTGGTCTGAGAATATACTCTACAGTCTTTTGAAGTGTATTGAGACTTGTTTTATGGTACAGTACATGGTCTATCTTGGTGAACATTCAATGTGCACGTGAGAAGAATGTGTATTCTGCAATTATTTTGTAAATCTCAATTAGATCAAGGTGGTTGATAGTGATATTCAGATCTTCAATATCAAGATTCAACAAACTACAGCCTGTGGACCAAATCTGGCCTGCAGCCTATTTTTTATACATCCTATGAGCTAAGAATGATTTTTACATTTTTAAGGGTTGTAAAAAAAAAAAAAAACAATAAAGAATATACCACAAAGGGACTTTCCTGGTGGCACAGTTGTTAAGAATCTGCCTGCCAATGCAGGGGACACGGGTTCAAGCCCTGGTCCTGGAAGATACCACATGCTGCGGAGCAACTAAGCCCAGGCGCCACAACTACTGAGCCTGCGCTCTAGAACCTGTGCTCCACAACAAAAGAAGCCACTGCAGTGAGAAGCCTGCTCACTGCAACAAAGAGTAGCCCCCGCTTGCCACAACCAGAGAAAGCCGGCTCACAGTAACAAAGACCCACCACAGCCCAAAATAAGTAAATTTAAAAATATATATATACCACAGAGATCACATGTGGCCCACAAAGCCTAAAATATTGGACTATCTGACCCTTAATAGAAAAAGCGTGCTAACTCTCGTTCTGTATCTTTATGATATTTAATTATTCTATTAATTACTGAGAAGGGGGTGTTAAAATCTCCCACTGCAATTGTGGAATTATCTATTTCTCCCTTTAATTCTGCTGATTTTTGCTTTATGCCTTTTTAAGTTACTGGGCACATATACAATTATTATGTCTTCCCTTTAATCATTATGAAATATTTCTTCATATCTATGATAATTCTCCTAGGGGAATTATCTATCTAATTATCTATGAGTTCTATTTTGTCAGATATTAATATAGCCACTTGAGCTTTCTTATGCTTGTGGTTTGCATAGTGTATCTTTTCCCATCATTTTACTTACAACCTCTTTGTTTTTTCATGTTTAAAGTTGAATCTTGGTTTTTTATTTAGTCTTACAATTTCTTCCTTTTGATTGGAGTGATTACTTCATTTACATTCAACATAACTATTGACATGATTAGGATTGTTTTTACCATGTTCCTGTTTGTTTACAGTTTTATCTCACCTGTTTTTTGTTCTTCAATTCCCCTTCCCTATCTTCATTTGGTTAAGCAAATATTTTTAGTATTCCATTTTAATTCTTCTACTGGCTGTTTGCCTGTACCTTCTTGAATTTTTTGCAATTGCCTTAGTGATTTCAAAATGCATCCTTAAATTATTAAAATACTACTTAAAGTTAATGTTGTCCTACTTTACTAAAAATGTAGGAACTTGGAGACGGATAGCTACACATACTCCCCTTTGTCCTTTGTGCTGTTGTTGTCATATATATTAGAAGATCTACATGAATAATGGCCTCACATTATACAGTGTTAGGATTTTTGCTTCAAATAACTACATGGTTTATTTCAGCTTTATTGAGGTCTAATTGATGTACAATAAACCACACACATTTAGAATATAAAATTTCACAATTGGACATATGTATAAACTCATAAAACTGTCACAGCCTTCAAGATAGGAAACATATCCACCATTCCAGAAAGTTCCTCAGACTTTTTTATAGTTCCTCCCTCTTTCTCAATCCCCAGGCAATTACTCATGTGATTTTTGTCACTACAGGTTAGTTTGCATTTTCTAGAATTTTATGTAAATGGAATCATAGAGTATGTGCTATCTTTTGTCTGGCATTTTCTACTCTGCATAAGTATCTTGAGATTCATTCATCTTGATGTACGTATGAATAGTTTGTTCCCCTGTATTGCTGAGTAATAGTGCATGGTAAGGATATACAACAGTTTGTTTATCCATTCACATGTTGGTAGACATTTGCATTGTTTCCAGTATTTAGCTATTATAAATAAAGCTGCTATGAATATTCATGTACAAGTCTTTGTGTAAACATAGGATTTCATTTATCTTTAGTAAGCATCTAGTAGTGGAAGGCTGAATAGTATGGTAAGTGTATTATAACATTTTAATAAATTGCCAAATTTATCCAAAATTTTACATTCCTATCAGTATACAAGTTATAGTTACTCTACTTCCTTGCTAAGACTTTGTACAGTCTTTTTAATTTTAGCCATTCTTGTGGGTTATGTACTGGTATTTAGTTAGGTTTTATTTTAATTTCTCTAATGACTAATTATGATGAGCTCTTTTCATGTGCTTATTTGCCATCTGTATATCTTCTTTACTGAAGTGTCTGTTTCAATCTTTTCGCTATTTTTATTGGGGTTGTTTGTCTTATTTTAATTGTTATAACAGTTTTTTATATATTCTAGACACAAATCCTTTAACAGGTATATATTTTACAAATATTCTTTTCTAGTCTGTAGTTGCCTTTTCATTTTATAATAGTGTCTTTTGAAAGGCAAAAGTTTATAATATGGTAAAATCAAATTTATCATTTTTTCCAATAGGGTATGTGATTTTTTGTGTCATATTCAAGAATTTTTTTGTGAACCCAATTTCACCCAGATTTTCTCCCATGTTTTCTTCTAGAAATTTTATAGTATATAATTTTATAGCTTAGAATTGTAGCTCCCATTATACACTTAGGTCTCTAATTCATTTTGAGTAATTTTTGAAAATTATGTGAAGTAAGCAGTGAGGATCATTTCTTTGCATATTATTCTAGCACCATATGTTGAAAAGATTATCCTTTGCCCATTGAATTATCTTGGAACCTTTGTCAAAAAAACATTTGATCATATGTGTATTGCTCTATGCATGTACTCTGAATTCTGTTTCACTAATGCCAATACCAAACTACCTTGATAATCGTAATTTTATAACATGTCTTGGAGTCAGGTACTATAAGTCCTCCAACTTTGTTCTTCTTTTAAAAAATTATTTTGGCTATCTAGATTCTTTTCATTTCTATATAATTTTTTAACTGCTTATCAGTATTTAAAGTATATACTCTGGAATTTTCATTGGAATTAGGTTGAATCTATCAACTTAAGAAGCGTTGACATCTTAACAATATTGATATTCCAATCCATGAACATAGAATATTTCCACATTTATTTAGGACTTCTTTCTATCTCAGCAATATTTTCTAGTTTTTTCTTTATAGATGCTGCACATATCTCTCAAATAATATTGCATATGGTGTTTTTAATTTCAATTCCTGATTGTTCACTGGTAATATATAAAAAATACTATAGAAAAATACTTTTGTGTTGATCTTAATATCCTACAATCTTACTAAACTTGCTTATTAGTTCTAGTAGCCTTTTTAGATTTCTTAGGATTTTTTCTTCATGGATACTCATGTCATCTGAGAATAAAGAGCATTATACTTTATTTTCAATCTATATGCATTTTATTTATTTTACTTGCCTATGGCTAGGATCTTTAAGAAGATGTTGACTAAAAGTGGTGAGAGTAGTCATGCGTGCCTCATTCCTGATCTTAGAGGGAAAATGTTAGGTTACTTACCTTTAAATAGATTTTGGCTGAAAGCTTTTATAGATATCTTTTATCAGGTTGAGGTAGTTTCATTGCCTTCCTAGTTTGCTGAGAGGTTTTTGTTGTTGTTTGTTTTTTAACAAATAGATGTAGGATTTTAGCATTTGTTGAGATGAACATACTGTTTTTCTATTTTAGTCTTTTAATACAGTGAATTACATTGATTGATTTTTCAAGTGTTACCTAACCTTGCATTCCTGGGAAAAATCCCATTTGGCAATTGTGTATTAACCTTTTCATGTATACTACTGAATTCAGTTTGCTAAAATTTTGTTTCCTTTTCCTGTACTGTCCTGTCACATTTTAGTAATAAGTGTAATGTTCACCCCTCTTCTCTTTTCTAAGGGTTAGTGTAAACTTGGTATTTGTTCTTCTTTACGTATTTGGTAGAATTCACCAACGAAACCATCTGGGCCTAGAAATTCCTCTGTGGTAAGGTTTTTGACTAAAAATTCATTTCTCTGATAGATATAGTGCTATTCAAATGATCAGTTCCTTCTTGAGTAAACTGTAGTTTTGTGTAAATTTTTATTTTATTCCATTAAATATTTTTGAGTTTTATCTGAGATGTGATCTAGTCATTCAGAAATATTTTGGTCTACTTGGGACTTTATTTTAAGCTTCATTAGGTGGAGCCAGAGAACTCTTTTGTTTAGGCCTTAACATGCTTCCCCTACTGAGGCAGTACCCTTCTTAGTATTCTACCCCATGCTCTGTGTGTAACAGATTTCCCATCTGGCTGTCTGGAACATGAGCTTTCTGTGAGCCCCAAGCATTGTTCTGCCCGCTCCTTCCTGCGTTGTTTTTTTTTTTAAACCAACCTCAGGCAAAAATTCAAGGATAACCTTCTGAAGAGCTCCAGAATGCTCTCTGTGTGCATCTGTCTCCTCTATATTATGCTGACCTGTGAATTTTAGCTTGCCTTGACCTTCCTGAATGCTAAATTTTATTTTTCAACTCAGTTATGCTTGGATTCCCACCACTACACTGTGGCCTCAAAATTTCTTTTTTAGAGACAATAAGATGAGACAACTGAAGGGTTCTCTCATTAGGTTTTTTTCTCTTGGCTGGAGCGGGGGTGATTACTGTCCTGTGCTGCCTGTTGTCCAACACATGAAAACCGTTGTTTCATATATTTTCTCCAATTTCTTACTTGTTTAAGAAAGAAGAGCAATCCAGTTCCTGTTACTCCATCATAGCAAGAAGTAGAAGTGATTATATGTATTTTAAAAGATTAAGAGAAGACTTAAAAATAGTCTTCTATATTTAATCACATATTTGCCATTCCTGGATCTTCATTCCCTCCTATAAATTTGAGTTTCCATCTGGTGTCATTTCCCTTTAGCTTGGAAAAAAACTACCTTTTGGCAGTTCTTATAGTTCAGTTCTGCCAGTAATAAAGTTTCTCAAGTTTATTTATCTAAAAATAATGTTCATTTTGCCTTTATTTTTGAAGGATATTTTTGCTGGATTTAGAATTCTAGGTTCACTTTTCTTTTGCCTTTCAGCAAGATATTTTTCCATTGGGTTCTGGTTTGGTATTGTTTCTTTTTTTTTTTTTTAATCCACTCTTATTTATATTCTTTTCCCATATAGGACATTACAGAGTATTAAGTAGAGTTCCCTGTGCAGGTTATTATTAGTTATCTATTCTATATATAGTAATGTGTACATGTCAATTCCAATCTCCCAATTTATCCCTCTCCTACCTTTCCCCCTTGGTAAACATAAGTTTCTTTTCTACATCTGTGACTCTACTTCTGTTTTGTAAACAGGTTCATTTGTACCATATTTTTTAGATTCCACATATAAGCAATATCATATGATATTTGTTTTTCTCTGTCTGATTTACCTCACTCGGTATGACAATCTCTAGGTCCATCCATATCACTGCAAATGACATTATTTCATTCTTTTTTATGGCTGTGTAATATTTCATTGTATACGTGTACCACATCTTCTTTATCCATTCTTTGGTTGATGGACTTTTAGGTTGCATCCATGTCCTGGCTAAATAGTGCTGCAATGACCTTGGGGTGCAGGTATCATTTCGAATTATGATTTTCTCTGTATATGTGCCCAGGAGTGGGATTTCTAGATCATATGGTAGCCTTATTTTTAGTTTTTTAAGGAACCTCCATACCGTTCTCCATAGTGGCTGTACCAATTTACCTTCCCACCAACAGTGTATGAGGGTTCCCTTTTCTCCACACCCTCTCCAGCATTTATGGTTTGTAGATTTTTTGATGATGGCCCTTCTGACCAGTGCGGTGATACCTTATTGTCATTTTGATTTGAATTTCTCTAATTTAGTGATGTTGAGCATCTTTTCATGTGCTTTTTGGCTGTCTATATATCTACTTTGGAGAAATGTCTATTTAGATATTCTGCCCATTTTTTGATTGGGTTTTTTTTTTGTTTGTTTTTGGTATTGAGCTGCATGAGCTGTTTGTATAGTTTGGAGATAAATCCCTTATCAGTTGCTACATTTGCAAATATGTTCTCATTCTGTAGGTCGTCTTTTTGTTTTGTTTATGGTTCCCTTTGCTGTGCAAAAGCTTTTAAGTTTAATTAGGTTCCATTTATTTTTGCTTTTATTTTCTTTAGGAGGTGGATTGAAAAAGATTAAGCTGAGATTCATGTCAGAGAGTGTTCTGCCTATGTTTTCCTCTAAGAAGTTTATAGTATCTGGTCTTACATTTAAGTCTTTAATCCATTTTGAGTTTACTTTGTATATAGTGTTAGAGAATGTTCCAATTTCATTCTTTTAATGTAGCTGTCCAGTATTCCCAGCACAACTTATTGAACAGACTGTCCTTTCTCAATTGTATATTCTTGCCTCCTTTATCATATATTAGGTGACCATAGGTACATGGGTTTATCTCTGGACTTTCTATCCTGTTCCAATGATCTATATTTCTGTTTTTGTGCCAGTACCATACCATTTTGATGACTGTAGCTTTGTACTATAGTCTGAAGTCAGGGAGCCTGATTCCTCTAGCTCTGTTTTTCTTTCTCAAGATTGCCTTGGCTATTCAGGGTGTTATGTGTTTCCATACAAATTGTAAAATTTTTTGTTCTAATTCTGCGAAAAATGCTATTGGTAATTTGATAGGGATTGCATTGAATCTGTAGATTACTTTGGGTAGTATAGTCATTTTCACAATATTGATTCTTCCAATCCAAGAACATAGTATATCTTTTCATCTGTTTGTGTCATCTTTTATTTCTTTCATCAATATCTTATAGTTTTTTTGTTTTTTTTGTGGTACACAGGCCTCTCACTGTTGTGGCCTCTCCCATTGTGGAGCACAGGCTCCAGATGTGCAGGCTCAGCGGCCGTGGCTCACGGGCCTAGCCACTCCGTGGCATGTGGGATCCTCCCGGACCGGGGCACGAACCCGTGTCCCCTGCATTGGCAGGCGGACTCTCAACCACTGCGCCACCAGGGAAGCCCTCATCAATATCTTATAGTTTTTGGAGTACAAATCTTTTGCCTCCTTAGGTAGGTTTATTCCTAGGTATTTTATTCTTTTTGATGCAATGGTAAATGGGACAGTTTTCTTAATTTCTCTTTCTTATCTTTCACTGTTAATGTATAGGAATGCAAGAGAATTCTGTGCATAAATTTTGTATCCTGAAACTTTACCAAATTCATTGATGAGCTCTAGTTTTCTGGTAGCATCTTTAGGATTTTCTATGTGTAGTATCATATCATCTGTAAACAGTGCTAGTTTTACTTCTTCTTTTCCAATTTGGATTCCTTTTATTTCTTTTTCTTCTCTGATTGCTGTGGGTAGGACTTCCAAAACTATGTTGAATAAAAGTAGCAAGGGTGGACATCCTTGTCTTGTTCCTGATCTTAGAGGAAATGCTTTTAGTTTTTCACCATTGAGAATGATGTTTACTGTGGATTTGCCATATATGGCCTTTATTATGTTGAGGTATGTTCTCTTTATGCCCACTTTCTGGAGAGTTTTTATCATAAATCGGTGTTGAATTTTGTCAAATGCTTTTTCTGCATCTATTGAGATGATCATATGGTTTTTATTCTTCAGTTTGTTAGTGTAGTGTATCACATTGATTGATTTACATATGTTGAAGAATCTTTGCATCCCTGGGATAAATCCCCCTTGATCATGGTATATGATTCTTTTAATGTGTTGTTGGATTGGATTTGCTAGTATTTTGTTGAAGATTTTTCCTTCTATATTCATCAGTAATACTGGCCTGTAATGTTTTTGTGTGTGATATCTTTGTCTGATTTTGGTATCAAGGTGATCGTGACCTTACAGAATGAGCTTTGGAGTGTTCCTTCCTCAGCAATTTTTTGGAATAGTTTGAGAAGGATAGGTGTTAACTCTTCTCTAAATGTTTGATAGAATTTGCCTGTGAATCCATCTGGTTCCAGACAGCTGTTTGTTGGAAGTTTTTAAATCACAGTTTCAATTTCAGTACTTGTGATTGATCTGTTCATATTTTCTATTTCTTCCTGGTACAGTCTTGGAAGATTGTACCTTTCTAAGAATTTGTCCATTTCTTCTAGGTTGTCCATTTTATTGCCATATAGTTGCTTGTATTAGTCTCTTATGATCCTTTGTATGGTGTCAGTTGTAACTTCTTTTTCATTTCTAATTTTATTGATTTGAGTCCTCTGCCTTTTTTTCTTGATGAGAACCCTACAGGTTCCATTTTAGAAGGCTCAACGCCCCTCCAGTTTCTACCTGCTTTTAGTCATTCCCTGGTATCATCAAGTGGTTAATGTCCTTTTTTTAAACACTTCCAAGAATTCATAACTTTTATCTATGGGAGAGTCAGACTGATGTAAATTAAATATTTAAATATTGAGTTTATTTTCCAATTTAAATATCAAATTGTCAAATCACATGTTCTTATAAAACTAGATACTACTTCATTATCTTCTGTTATTTAGTCTAGTAGAGAAGTCTAAACCAGCCTGTTTTCTTCCTTTACAGTTAATTTATAAAATTTAGTTTTTACTTTTACTTATTTAGATGTTTCCAAGATTTTTTAATTTGTCTTTAAATTTGGAAAATGTCACTAGAACATGTCTTGATGATTTTCATAAGTTTTCACAATGCCAAAATTTATTTAAAATTCTTGGATTTCCCTAAGCTCTGTGGTAGACCTAGTAAAGATCTTAGCCAAATATTTCAAGACATAGAAACTTATATGGCCAGACTGAAGAGGAAGGGAAAGTGACACTGTTGCAGATATTTAAGGAAAAAGTTTCATTTCACCATTGGAGAGTATCCCCTGACATTGAGGAAATAAAATCTCCAGAGAAAGCCTTCATATCCTGTTTTCACGTGGTATGCTATGACATACTAAATGTTGTCTTTTTACCTCATAAAAAATGAAAATATATAGGGACCAATTTTTTAAAAATAGGATAAAGCCCACTACAAGCTACTCATTTGGCAAATATGTAAACTAAGAACAATCTTTTATTAGGGAATGACAACTGAAAGGTCTTTGGAGGTGAGGCTGAAAGCAAAAAATCAAGTCCCTCAAAAGACCACGATTTTCAACATCATGTTTTAGCCAGTCATGGGCTTACCATTCTACCCAGTGCCCCTGGACTGTAGGACCTTGAGTAAGGGACTTCTCCTTGGATTCCCAAATAAACATCTCATTTCAGTGGAGCTTTTGCTTTTCTGAGTAAGTTTCTGCCAATGTGGATGAGGATCTGTCAAGACCTCCTCATATAACTAAACTCCTCAAACTAAACTCCTATAGTTTAGTGGTAAACTATATTTATTATGAAAAACACTTTAAAATTTGGTCCCATTTCATGGACTTCAGATATAATATCAGTTTTTGTATTTTCTTTCTGGTGCTGATGCAGATTTTCTTATTTGTAAGTTTTATAGTTGTTTTACTTAGAGTTGAGAGATAGATCAAAATGGTTATGTTTATCCCAATTCTTTACATGGGGTTTCCTTTTGGATTTGTTTTTATTATTATATTTTATTTAAACATGCAGGAAAGTATAGAAAATATTTCCCACACATAACAAATATTTGCATTTTGCCATATTTGCTTTTCAAGCCTTTTATTTACATATCTTTTGTACCATTCCTAAATCTGTCCCTTTCTCCCCAGTGGTAATGATTATATGGCTATTTATAGGCATTCTTCCTTTCTATAATATATAACATTGTTTCTTATGTTCTTTACATAAATAATATATATGAAACTGTTTCAACATTTCAATATTTAACCATAATCAACATTTAAAAATAATCAACAGATATTGACCAATATTTTTGGCCACCAAGAGAACACATTTATGTTATTCCATAGTTTATATAGAGGCCATCAAAAATGTTTTTCTCTTATTAGAGGAAGTACTGCTTATGAGCTTTTAATTACTTTTGTTCCAAATATTATTTATATGTTGCTTCATGATAGTCCTGGTTTTTTCAGAAGTTATTATTTTTGCAGTATCCATTTTATGCAATCTAAAATAAAGAATTACTCTGGGTGGTGAACTACCATGCTTTAAAGAGGTTTTATACTGTATTTCTAATGAAATGATTATTTTAATTTGGAAAAACATAAAAATTATATTTGTTTCAAACACACTTGATTTTCATATTAATGGAAAGTCTTTATAAAATGCATCATATATTTTATTTACCCATAAATATTTGAAAAGTACTTTTTATATTACATTCTAAAACATCACTAGATTTTTCTGTTTCTGGATAAGATGATCTAAGTCTGGGGTATTATGGTAGGTTAGAGGTTTAATTAGGGTTTCTTTTCATATACTGCTCAAAATTAAATTTTAATAATTTATGTTCAACTTGGGGAAATCTTCAATTTGAACTATGTATTTGATAAAGTGTGTTAACGTATTAGGGCTTTATTAGTAATATTCTTATGTAGTAGGTTGCTTTTATTATCAGTTACAAAATGAGGAAACTGAAACATAAGGGAATTAAATAACTTGCTCAAGGTCACATCACTCATAAATGGTGGAATATGAATTCAAATTCAGGAAATTCTGGCCTTAGAATCTGAACTCTTTAACAACTTCACATACTGCCTCTCAGACATTTAATTTTACAGGCTTGTAAGTATGTTAAGGCTTAAAATTGTCATCATAGGATAAGAGTTTTAACTTAGGAGAATTACCATAGCCTTATTCCCTCATTCATGACTAATGTGAATGAGTGTTTAGATCCTTTTCTGGGATCAAGTTTTAATATGTGAGAAGGAAGGAGGAAAGCTGTTAGAAGAGCCAAAGTAGGATGCAGAAGACTGGGGGAAAATCTCACTTGTTTCCCAATTTTGTATACAGATGCCTCTAGAAATAGCAAGCAATCATTTGGAGAATGGAAAACCCACACTGTGGGGCCAAAGTGGTCCAGAGGTACAGTGACAGCAAAGAGTTGGAATTTCTAATCCTCTGAAAGAAGCTGAGCCTCCACTAGGGAAGCATGGGTCTAGTCTACTAGACACTGTCGTTTTTTTTTGTAGGGAAACTAAAAGGGCAGATGTTCCACTTCAAAAAGGCAAGGATTGCATAAAGAAGTAGTCTTATTTTTCTATAAAGTAATTTTTTCTGTAGACTTCTGCTTAGACTGTGACTACTAGAAAATCTGTTCAAGGTAGAATTTTGTTCAAATCTTTGTTTTTATTTGAACTTTGAGCCTCTTATATTTCTGTAGAACCTTAACCTACATTTAAAGCTGTCTTATGAGAATTCATATTAGTTAGTGATCAGTGAGTGCCTCTCCTCCACATAGTGATTCAGAGATCCAGGCTGCTTCCACCTTCTGGGGTCACCATCCTATAGATCTTCACAGTCAGTAGAATTAATCTGTATCAGGAGAATAAAAGAGGAATAGACACACACTCATAAAAGTCTTGGTTCAGAAGTTTCCCATATCACTTCCAATCACATACCATTAGTGAGAACAAACCATGGCTACACCTAGGTGTAAGGAGGGCTGACAAATAAAAACTCTGGTTGGGAAAGTGCTACCTAGTAATAGCTACGTACTATGGAAGGGGGAGCATATAGTTTGCAGGTCAGGAAGTGTCTCATTTACAGGAATTAAAGAATAATGCAGTAATCCTTACGTATGGAGTGCTTTTGCTACGGCCAGTGATAAAAATTTGAGCTTTCCAGTACTGATGAACCTAGTCGCAGGGCAGGAATAAAGACACAGACATGGAGAACATACTTGAGGACACAGTGGGGGAAGGGGAAGCTGGGACGAAGTGAGAGAGTAACATTGACATATATACACTACCAAATGTAAAATAGCTAGCTAGTGGGAAGCTGCTGCATAGCACAGGGAGATCAGCTCAATGCTTTGTGATGACCTATAGGGGTGGGATAGGGAGGGTGGGAGGGAGACACAAGAGGGAGGAGATATAGGGATATATGTATTGTATACATATAGCTGATTCACTTTGTTGTCCAACAGAAACTAACACACTATTGTAAAGCAATTATACTCCAATAAAGATATAAACAAAAAAGAAATTTAAAAATGAAAATAATAAAAGTTTTCAGCTTTCAAACAAAAATTTTGAAGAACTTGCATCCACTACCATAATCTTGACAGTTTTCCAATACTTAAAGACCTCTGGTAATTCAGTGGTGATATTAATGAATGTGATTTTTTTTTTTACTATAAAGAAATGTGTCAACATTTAGAATATCTGCATAACTCACTGAACCAATATTTTACAAATGACTAATGCATTATATTTTTTTAAATTTTACATAGATTTTTTAAAGTGTGATAGACCAATGGATTTTAACACAACAGAGTACGCAAAGCACAGTTATGTGTTTTCAGATTCCACGTTGCAACCCACCATTAAGAAACTAGAACTTGTCACATTTGGGTATAGTATTCAAAGAGTATTCACAACTATTAAAATACTCCTCCTTTTTTTGACTAATTTATGTGATACTGGATTTTCTTAATATGCTTCAATATATAAATATATACTTCAAAAAATACATCACAGTAGAAGAAATGCAGAAGTAAATATTAGAATCCAGCTGTCTTCTACTAAACCAGTTGTTAGAGATCTTTTAAATGTGAAACAGTGTTACTCTTCTCAAATTTTTTTCTTGAATATAGTTATCTTTTTCCAAAAATATGCCATTTATGT
This sequence comes from Phocoena phocoena, assembly GCF_963924675.1. Taxonomy (NCBI): domain Eukaryota; kingdom Metazoa; phylum Chordata; class Mammalia; order Artiodactyla; family Phocoenidae; genus Phocoena; species Phocoena phocoena. Next base: position 92,186,248 of record NC_089220.1, on the reverse strand, counting down.
TAATATGAAATGGGTTTATTACTGTTATTTTTAATGAAATAATAAATACATGTTTAAGATTTCTCAGTTTTAATTTCTAATATAGGAAATACTAATAGATACAAAAACACATATAAACAAAAGTTCTTGTTGTCTTCAGTTATTCTTAAGAGTATAATGTGGTCCTGAGACTAAAATTTTGAGGACCACTCTCCTACAGGAAATCAATGCAAAGGGGTTTGGTCCATGGCATCTGAGAGCTACCATATTCTGCTTATAGTTTTACATTCTGCTTACAGTTTTATAGTTTCTGTGTTGCTTATCCCCAAGCTGGACTCAGTCATAACTGTGGAGAATCCTCTGAACATAAGACTCAGATCATTTATTTACTAAGGATATAAGCATGTTTTGATTTGGAGACTTCTCTACAGTTTCTAATGTTTCCTCAGCTCTGATGTATTTAACTTGCACATAATAGACTTGAATGTCCTTGAGTATGTCATATAATCCCTCTCAGCCTTATTTTTCCACCTGAAAAAAATGAGATGATTAGAGTAGATTATTTCTATAGTTCCCTTTTCTAACATTTTGTTACTCTATGCCTTCTATCCATAGGTACTGAATAAACTCCTAAAGTGCTTGTTGAATGTTGAGGTGAAATTAGCAGTAGAGACTGATGACTTAGATTTATTATTTTGGAACTCTTTCCCCTCAACAGTTCTATCTCTGTGTGTGTGTGTGTGTCTTTGTGTGTATTACTTCCTTAATTTGTGTGCTAGAGGAATGCTGAGGCAGGTCAAGAGCTGAACTGGGGTAAAACATGAGTATATACATATGTATGTGTGTGTATATATGACTGTCAAGGAATGCAATAATCTGGGCTCCATGTATGCTGCTGTCTCAGAATTGCTTCTAATCTAAAACATTTTTAAGACATAATTTCTTCTTGACATTTTAGATGCTTATTGTCATATGGGGTTAACTTTTCTCCAGAATTTTAAACTAAAAGCACTTTCTCTTTTTGTTTTTAATGAGTTAAACAGGCAGCAGGTAGTTAAAATTTGCCTTCCAAACAAAATGGCATATCTCCCTTTTTAGGACTGGAATGTAAGAAGTTACAGAATTTCAGTATCTGGAAGGACTCAGGATTTACAAGCCAGCTCCCCTTAACCAGTATATTGTTAGATTATTTACAAGACTAAAGTTTTAATGGTCATTTCTCTTATTGTGGTACCACACCATATAACCTTTTAAACTCAGATGAAGATCGTTTTTGAAAAACAATCTTTACACCCCCTCTAATTTTTAAGCCCAATTTTTCCTCTTTATCTGAACTTTAAGGTTAAAGCATTAACATACTTTATGGGTTTTTTATAGACTATTGTTTAAACCACAAGTGATAAAAAATATTTCTTCTATTCAGTTAACATGTAACTTTTAAGTACCTATGTGCACATTACTGTACTTAGTGATGTGAGGAGGTGAAAAATTTTTTAACAAGTTACTCATACACAAGCACTAGTTGATACTTAGCAAATGACATGTTCCAAAAATGCTTCAAGTAATAGCCAGATGGATTAGCTACTTGAACTTTAATTTGCACCTTTGTCATTTTGCTACATCTTCACTCTAAGCAATGCTTAGGGACAATAAAGACAGAACCCTTCAAACTTGAAAATGAGATAGCCTTCTGAGAATTAAGCCAGTAAAATCTCAACATTGCGCTTTTCAATATACATCATTAAAGAAAAACAAGAAATTTGCGTGGCTAACGAGTGAGGAAACCCCCAAAACAGTAACAGGATGGCCAGAGATATAAACTCCCAAAGTGGCAATAATTTCAATAAGTTGTATTATTGTACTATCATTGGTTAAATTTTTTAAATTTTTATTGGGGTATAATTGATTTACAATGTTGTATTAGTTTCAGGTATACAGCAAAGTGAATTGATATACAAATACATATATCTACTCTTTTTTAGATCCTTTTCCCGTATAGGACAGAGTATTGAGTAGAGTTCCCTGTGCTATACAGTAGGTCTTCATTAGTTATCTGTTTTATATATAGTAGTATGTATATGTTAATCCCAATCTTCCAATTTATCCCTCCCCTCCCTTACCCCCTGGTAACCATAAATTTATTTTCTACGTCTGTAACTCTATTTCAAAGATAGAAGTTTTCGTAGATAATTTCATTTGTAGCCTTTTTCTTAGATTCCACATATAAGCAATATCATATGATATTTGTCTTTCTCTGTCTGACTTACTTCACTCACTATGAGAATTTCTGGGTCCATCCATGTTGCTGCAAATGGCGTTATTTTGTTCTTTTATATGGCTGAGTAATATTCCATTGTATGTATGTACCACATCTTCTGTATCCATTCCTCTGGAGATGGACATTTAGGTTGCTTCCATGTCCTGGCTATTGCGAATTGTGCTACAAGGAACATTGGGGTACATGTAGCTTTTTGACTTATGGTTTTCTCCATATGTACACCCAGGAGTGGGATTGCTGGATCATATGGTAGCTCTATTTTCAGTTTTTTAAGGAACTTCCATACTGTTCTCCATAGTGGCTGTTCCAGTTTGCATTCCCATCACCCTCTCCAGCATTTATTGTTTATAGACTTTCTGATTACGGCCATTCTGATGGGTGTGAGGTGATACCTCATTCTAGTTTTGATTTGCATTTCTCTAATAATTAGTGATTTTGAGCATCTTTTCACATGCTTTTTAATCTTCTGTATGTCTTCTTTGGAGAAATGTCTGTTTAGATTTTCTGCCCATTTTTTGATTGGGTTGTTTGTTTTTTTTTGGCTTTTGTACTATGTGAAGAAAGACTATGTGAACAGAAGTGGGGTGAACAGTATGTAGCATAGAATAGTTATAGCCCAAAGAACCAGAAACTAGTAGTGTTTTTACAGAACTATCCAAATTTGATTGTTGTGAATTAGATTTCAGAATAACTTGGATAATATATCTTTTAAAATCATTTATCCTCCCTTTGCTGGGATGCAACTTCTTAATTACTAATTTAGCTTCCAAGATAATTTTCCATGGTCTGCCACAGGGTGACTTGCAAATGCCCGCCCCCCACAGGAACATTGGTCTGTAGATTGGTAGCAGTGGTCAGAGGTGCTGAATAGTGTAAAAAGCAGCAGGTTCTTATCGTATTATTAAATGCATTAGCATACTCCAGTGAGTGATGTGGAAATATCATGCTAAGGAGAAGTGAATAACAAGAATTTGAATACTTCTTTTTTTAATATTTATTTGTTTATTTGGCTCTGCCGGGTCTTAGTTACAACACACAGGATCTTCGTCACCACGTGTAGGATCTTCGTTGTGGCAAGTGAGATCTAGCTCCCTGACAAGGGATCAAACCTGGGCCCCCTGCATTGGGAGTGCAGAGTCTTAACCACTGGACCACCAGGGAAGTCCCAAGAATTTGAATACTTCTAAGAGATTAAGTCACTAGGTTGAACAAAACAAGGTGGTATGTTTCTTCTTTATTGAAGTATAGTTGATTTACAATGTTATATTAGTTTCAGGTGTACAAAATATTGTTTCAACGTTTTTATAGGTTATACTCCATTTACATTTATTATAAAATATTGGCTATATTCCCTGTGCATTACATCCTTGTATCTTATTTATTTTCTACCTAGTAGTTTGTACCTCTTAATCCCATTCACCTATCTTGTCTCTCCCCCCCACCCATCGTCCCACTTGTAACAACTAGTTTGTTCTCTGTGAGTCTGTTTTTGTTTTGTTATATTCACTCATTTGTTTTATTTTTTAGATGCTACATATAGGCAAAAATGTGTGTATTTGTCTTTCTCTGTCTGACTTATTTCACTAAGCATAATACCCTCCAGGCCCATCCTTGTTACTGCAAATGGCAATTTTTCATTCTTTTTATGGCTGAGTAACATTCCATTGTGTATATGTATATATGTATATGTGTGTGTGTGAAGATATGTACACATCTTTTTTTTATACACATCTTCTTTATCCATTCATCTGTTCATAGACACTTAGGTCGATTTCATATTATGGCTATTGTAAATAATGCTGCTATGAACATTGGAGAGCATTAATCCTTTCAAATTAGTGTTTTTGTCTTCTTTGGATATATAACCAGGAGTGGAATTTCTTGATCATATGGTGGATCTAATTTTATTTTTTTGAGGAACCTCCATACTCTTTTCCATAATGGCTATACTAATGTACATTCTCACCAACAGTGCACAAGAGTTCCTTTACTCCACATCCTTGCCAAAATTTATTTTTTTTTGTCTATTTGATGATAGTCATTCTGACAGGTTGGAGGTGGTATCTCATTGTGGTTTTGACTTGCATTTCTCTGATGGTTAGTGATGTTGAGCATCTTTTCATGTGCCTGTTGGTCCTCTTTGAAAAAAATTCTATTCGGGTCTTCTGCCCAGTTTTTAATCAAGTTGTTTGTTTTTTTGACAATGAGTTGTATGAGCTCTTTATATATTTTGGATATTTACTCTTGGCAGACATACCATTTGCAAATATCTTTCCTCATTGAGTATGTTGTCTTTTTGTTTTGTTGATGGTTTCCTTTGCTGTGCAAAAGCTTTTAGTTTAATTAGGTTCATTTGTAATTTTTGCTTTTGTTTCTCTTGCCCGAGGAGAAAGATGCAAAAAAATGTTGTTAAGATTTACATCAAAAGTATATGCCTACGTTTTCTTCTAGAGTTATGGTTTTTAGTCTTAAATTTAGGTTTCTAAGCTATTTTGAGTTTGTTTTTATATATGGTGTGAGAAAATGTTCTAATCTCATTCTTTTACATGTAGCTTTCCAGTTTTCCCAACAGCGCTTATTGAAGAGACTGTCTTTCCTCATTATGTACTTCTACCTCCTTTATCCTAGATTAATTGACCATATGTTTGTGGGTTTATTTCTGGGCTCTCTATTCTGTGCCATTGGTCTATGTGTCTGTTGTTTTGCCAGTACCATGCTGTTTTGATTACTATAGCTGTGTAGTGTAGTCTGGAGTCAGGGAACATGACATCTCCAGCTTTGTTCTTTTTTCTCAAGATTGCTTTGAGTATTCAGGGTCTTTTGTGGTTTCATAAAAATTTTAGGATTATTTGTTCTAGTTCTATAAAAAAGTCATGGGTATTTTGATAGGGCTTGCATTAAATCTGTAGATTGCTTTGGGTAGTATGGAAATTTTAATAATGTTCTTCTAATCCATGACCATGGGATACATTTCAATTTCTTTGTATCATCTTCACTTGCCTTCATTAATGTCTTACAGTTTTCAGAGTATAGTTAAGTTTATTCACAGGTATTTTATCCTTTTTGATACAAGTGTAAAATGGAATTGTTTTCTTGTTTTCTCTTTCCAATAGTTCATTATTAGTGTACAGAAAAGCAACCCATTTCTGTATATTGATCTTGTATCTCACAACTTTACTGAATTCATTTATTAGTTCTAATCATTTTTTGGTGGAGACTTTAGGGTTTTCTAAATATAGTCATGTCATCTGCAAATAGTGATAGTTTTACTTCTTCCTTTCCAGTTTGGATGCCTTTTATTTCTTTTTCTTGTCTGATTGCTGTGGCTAGGACTTCCAATACTATGTTAGATAGAAACAGTGAGAGTGGGCATCCTTGCCTTGTTCATGATTTTAGAGGAAAACCTTTCAGTTTTTCACGATTGAGTACAATGCTAGCTGTGGATTTGTCATAAATGGCCTTTATATTGAGATATTTTCCTTCTAAACTAGCTGCTCTGTGGCATGTGGGATCTACCCAGACCAGGGCTCAAACCCGTGTCCCCTGCATTGGTGGGCAGATTCTTAACCACTGTGCCACCAGGGAAGTCGTAAACTAACTTTTTTGAGAGTTTTTGTCATGAATGGGTGTTGAATTTTGTCAAATGCTTGTTCTACATCTATTGAGATGATCATGTAATCTTTATTTTTCATTTTGTTAATTTGGTATATCACATTGATTTGTGGATATTGAACTATCCTTACATCCCTGGAATAAATCCCACTTGATCATGGTGTATGATCCATTTGATATGTTGCTGAATTTGGTTTGCTAATATTTTATTGAGGATTTTTGCATCTATATTCATCAGAAATATTTGCCTGTGATTTTCTTTTTTGTAATGTCTTTGCCTGGTTTGGGTATCATGGTGGCTTTAAAGAATGAATTTGGATGTGTTTCCTTCTCTTCGATTTTTTTGGAATAGTTTGAGAAGGATAGGAGGATAGGGGAGTTTTCTGATTACTGATTTAATTTTAATACTAGTAGTCAGTCTGTTCAGATTATCTATTTCTTCCTGCTTCAGTCTTGGAAGATTGTATGTTTCTAGGAATTTATCCATTTCTTCTAGTCTGTCCAGTTTGTTGGCATATATCTGCTCATAGTACTCTCTTATGATTGTATTTTTGTGATATCAGTTATAGCTTCTCCTCTTTCACTTCTTATTTTATTTGTGTCCTCTCTCTTTTTTTCTTAATGAGCCTGGATAAAGGCTTACCAATTTTATTTATCTTTTCAAAAACCAGCTCTTGGTTTTATTGATTTTTTTCTATTATTTTTTGGGGGGTCTCTTTTATTTATTTCCACTCTGATCTTTATTATTTCCTTCCTTCTGCTGACTTTGTACTTTGTTCTTCTAATTCCTCTATATGGTTGGTTAGGTTTTTTATTAGAGATTTTTCTTATTTCCTGAGGTATGCCTATATTGCTATAAAATTCCTTCTTAGAACTGCTTTAGCTGCATCCCATAGATTTTGGAAAGTTGTGTTTTTATTTTCATTTTCATTTGTCTCAAGGTATTTTCTGATTTCCTTTGATTTCTTTGTTGACCTATTTGTTTTTTAGTAGCATGTTGTTTAGTCTCCATGTGTTTGTGTTTTTCCCATTTTTCTTCCGGTAATTAACTTCTAGTTTCATACCATTGTGGTTGGAAAAGATACCTTAACTGTTTATTGTAGTTACAGTTGATTTTATAATTTTTGTCTTTTAATCTTCATACTAGCTTATTTAAGTGGTTAATTCACAGCCTTTACTATATATTTGCCTTTACCAATGGGATTTTTCCCTTCCTTTAAGTTCTTATTTCTTGTTATAGCCTTTTCTTTTTCACATAAAGAAGACCCTTTACCACTTCTTGTACAGTCAGTTTAGTAATATGAACTCTTAATTTTTGCTCATCTGAGAATCTCTATATCTCTCCTTCAGTGCTGAAATGACAACCTTGATGGGTAGAGTATCCTAAGTTGTAGACTTTTTCCTTTCAGCACATTAAATTTATCATGCCGCTCCCTTATGGCCTGCAGAGTTTCTGCTGAAAAATCAGCTTATAGCCTTATGGGGGTTCCCTTGTATGTAACTTTTTTTTTCTCTTGCTGCCTTTAGAATTCTCTCTTTACGTTTTGCCATTTTAACTATGATATGTCTTGGTGTGGGTCTCTTTGTTTTCACTTTCTTTGGGACTCTCTGTGATTCCTGTATCTAAATATCGCTCTCCTTCATGTTTGGGAAGTTTTCAGCCATTATTTCATCAAATACATCTCTACCCCTTTTTCTCTTCTCCTTCTGGGACCCCTGTAATGTGAACGTTAGTACACTTGATATTGTCCAGAGGTTCCCTTAAACTGTTCTCATTTTTAAAATTTGTTTTTCTTTTTGCTATTCTGATTGTGTAATTTCTATTATTCTATCTTCCAGATAGCTCATGCATTCTTCTGTTATCACCTAACCTGCTGTTAATTCCTATAATGTATTTTTCAATTCAATTATTGAATTCTTCAGCTCTGACTGGTTCTTTTTTCTATTTTCTAGTTCTTTCTTAAAATTCTCATGATGTTCATCTATTTTTTCCCCCCAAGTTCAGGTAACCTTATTACTATTGCTTCAAGCTCTTTATCAGGTAAATTGTTTATATCTGTTTCATTGGAGTTTTTTCAGGGGTGGTTTCTTGTTCTTTTGTTTGAAACATATTCTTCTGTCTTCTCATTTTGTTTAAATTTCTTGGTCTCTATGAAATTAGGTGAAACAGTTACCTATTCTGATATTGAGGGTGTGTCCTTGTGTGGGAGTGTCCCTATGCAGTTTTCTTGTGCCCAGAGGCTTTGTTAGGTGGCTATACCTGAAGTGAGCAAAGGCCAGGTCTTTCCCTGATGTGTGCTGGCAGCCACCACCTTGGTGGGAAGTAGGGCTGGAGCCAGAGCCAGGTGCAAGCTGGGACTTCTCCTTTGCTCAGTGTCCATCACTACTCTATCAGGGGTGGGGTCTGGGTCCAAGAGATTGGAACAGGAGCCCTGAGGGACTTGGGTTTTTCCAGGGTTTCTCCACCTTGGTTTAGGGGTGGCTGGGGCCTAAGGGCTTGGGGCTGCACTTCTGTGCGGGTTTCACTTTTCCCCAGTGTGCTTACCTCGGTTAGACGTTGGATCAGGCCAGAAGGGTTGGTGCTACACTAGTGAGCTGGCTCACTCAGTGTGGGAAGGGACACATGCTCGAGTGTGATAATTGTCTCTGCCCTGGAGCTAGTCTCACTCCCTCCTGATTGTGAGCAAGGATGCACTCTGTCAGTGGTAGTCTTTGCCCTGGAGCTAGTCTCACTCCCTCCCAAGTCTGTGCACCAAGCTGCATCCTGGTATGCTGGCAGTGGCTGCCAATACCCTGATCAAAGTGAAACTGCACTCCTTCAGATGCGACTTGAACCCAGCCACACTTCAGATGGGACTTGAACCCCCAGCCTCTGACTTAGGAGAGGACTCAAACCCATTTGCACCTCAGCTGGGACTCGAACCCACAATCTTCTAACTGAAACCACACAACCCATCTCAGGACTTAATGAAGTTCAGGTTCTTTATGCCTCCGTGCAGAAGGAATTCAGTGAGAGACAAAGTGATAGGCAAGAAGTAGATTTATTAATATCCTTTGTAAAGAATTTGCAGGAAAACGGGACATGAGAGGATGGTCATGTCCCAGGTCTTGGGTGAGTCCCTGGGATGGGCCCGCCAAGTGAGGGTCTTTGGCTCCACGCAGAAGGAATTCAAGAGCGAGCCACAGTAAAGTGAAGGCAGAGATACACATTCCATAGACAGAATGCTGGCCATCTCAGAAGGCGAGAGCAGCCCTAGGAGAAACACACTCCAAAGACAGAGTGTGGGCCATCTCAGAAGGTGAGAGAGGCCCCGAAATACAGGGTAGTTAATTTTCATGGGCTGGGTGATTTCATAGGCTTATGAGTGGGAGGGTTATTCCAACTATTTTGAGGAAGGGGTGGGGATTTCGAGGAATTGGGCCGCTGCTCACTTTTTGCCCTTTTATGATTGGCCTCGGGACTGTCATGGCACCTGTGGGTGTGTCATTTAGCACGCTAATGTATTACAGTGGGCATATAATAAGTCTCAAGGTCTACTGGAAGTCAAATTTTCCACCACCTTGGGCCTAATTGGTTCTAACCAGTTTATGTAGTATCCTCAACAGCTATGTCATTCTTTTAAAGGTTGTGCCCTGACCCCTTCCATTCTGTCTCAAAACCCCTCACTCCCCAGGAAGGATCCCTGAGCCTGTGAAATAGCCCCCTCCTCTTCTGTGTCCTCTGCTAGGGTTGCAGGTCCTGACCAGATCACTCCTCCCTTCCTACCAGATTGTGTGTGAATCTTTCCTCACAGCTTTGGTTGTAGAGGAGCCTTCCTGCTAGTTCCCAGTGAGAGTCATTCTATATGTAGTTGTAGCTTTGATGTTTTCGTGAGGGGAGGTAAGTCCAGCATCCTCCTATTCCGTCACTTTGAATCCACCCCAAGATGGTACATGTCTATTCATTTGCAACAACTACATTTATATATTGCTTAAATATTGGAATAATGCTTTGTAATGAGGTGTGCTCATTATTCTGTCACTGAATTGGAATTGGTTTATCCATTCATTGAATGAATATTTGCTGACAGCTTACTCTGTGCCAGATACTGTTAAAGGTGCTTGGGATATGTAAGTGAACAAAATAGATAAGATACATTTTTTTAAATTAAGGACTAGTGAGGAGAAAAAGACAATGGGATAAACACAGTGGACTAAGGAAACTCTAAGGTTTATGGTGGGCAGTGAGAAGATTGGACAGATAAAGTAGAGCCAGTTGTTTGACAGCTTTGGATGCTATTTTAAAGAATTTAAATTCAATAGTCAGTAAGCAGCTAACATGGATTCTTTAACTGACAACTGACATCATCAAAGTAGTATTTCAGGAAGATTAAGGAAATAGGTAGTATCTGAGATGGGCAGGAACTTGAGACAGAAGAATGATTAGGGAACAATTGCTAAACTCTAGACATGAGGTAATGAGGTTGTAAAGGACCAAGAAAGACATACAACTGAGATGTTGAAAAAGAAGAGGCTAGCTAGGTTTTGGTGATAATGGATAGTCAAAGAGAAGTAGAGGTAAGAATAAAGCTGACTAAATTTTGAGCATAAATTTTAGGGAAAGTGTTTATCCATTCCCATGTACAGAGGGTTGGAATATATATTGGGGAAAAGATTCCTGAAAATCAAATTTGCAATTTATATTTTTAAAGGCTTTAAAACTTATGGGTCTAATAGTTCTGTTTCTTATAATTATCTTAATAAGATAATCATAAATATAAAGGAGTATGTACAAAAAAATCATTTATGTTAGTGAAAAATTTGAAACAACCAAAATAACCAACAATAGAAGATCAGTTAAGTCTCACCCAGCCTAGCTGGATCCATTAACTGGTTGATTAATAGAAAAATTTTAAAGTGGAGACTCATTAAATTGATATGTACATATACCTTAAGTATTTTCTTTACTTCAAACATAACTCTGTACATTCGTCCATTTTTTATATGGGGCTATTGTCTTTTCCATATCAATGGGCATATCATGTCCATTAAAATATTGTTTACAGTGTACAGTTAGAGTTTCTTTAAAATGACATGAGAATTCAGTGATATCTGCCAAACAATCTGAGTGCATAATTCTAGACTTTTATTACTTTTTTTCCTGTTTTTTTTTCCCATACCTAATTTAAGTTTTTAATCACTTACATTTTTCCATTGCCCCTCCATAGGCCACTCTAAGGACTTTGGCTTTTATTCTAATATGGAAAACAGCTGCAGTTTTGAATAGAGAAATTGCATTATCTGAGATATGATATAACAGAATCACTCTGGCTACTCTGAGAATGGACTATGGTGTGTGTGTGGCAGGTGTTGGGAGTAGGGGGAGGGTGTCCTTTGTGCACTTTATACTCCATAACTGTTTCATTGCAAAAACAACTGTGGCTCTCTTTCCAGTGTTTGTATTTCCTTTTAGCCCCAATGTGAATAACAAAATGTGGAGACAGTAGGAAAACCAGGGATCCAAGAAGCACAGCAGACTTTAGAACCATCTTAGAAAATATGGAATTAGGTGGGAAGCAACATAAGGCTTTTCAGGGTGTTTAAGGAAGAAACAAAGATAAAGAATCAGGTATAATTCCTAGAAAGTCCTCTCCACCCCTGCTGCCATCATTTAGCTAATTGGTTCTCAAATGCATAGGCCCATTAGAATCTCCTGGAGAACTTTAAAAATACCAGTGCCTGGGCCCCATCCCAGATATACTGATGCATTTGGTCTGGAGTGGGACCTAGGTCTCATCATATATATATATAAAAAAAAAATCCCAGGTGATTCCAATGTGCATCTTGCATTAAAATAAATTGTTTTTCAAGTCTGTTTAGGTCTTATCCTCATACGATATTGGGTAACTTGTGACTGATTACCTCCACCATCTAGGACAAAACACCATCAAAACAAAACACCATCTAGGACAAGCCATCTATGGCTTGAGGAATTTCAGCTGGCATTTATGATCTTATTCTCTTGAGGTAGGGTGGTGGAGGGGGAGGTTATCTTCATGTTGGGTCTGAAGGCAGGGTCATTTCCTTCATGTAGAGGCAAAGTGATGTTAGTTTTCCACCTACATTAGGAGATCTAAGAAGGCACAACTCAAGCTAATAGGCAGTACACACTGTGGTTCAAACCTTTTCTCAATTATCCTATGTGGCATTGTACCATAAAGTATCCCTCAGGGAAGGATCAAATATGTTGCCATAGAGGATATACCTACTTCGTCTTTCTCTGCTGAATGGCTCACCACTGAAAGCCATGAATTACTTGTTATTAGGCCCTAAAGAATCCTGTCTTTGTGGCAGTGGCCTTAAAAACATTGTTTCTGACTTGTGTTAGTCAGCCTTTAAGATGGCCTCCAGTGATTCCTGCTTTCTGGTTTGTATGCCTTTGTTAATTCCCTCTCCTTGAGTACAGGCAGAAGTGATGAGACACTTCTGAAGATTAGGCTATGAAATACTGTAACTTCCATTGTGGGCACTCTTTTTCATTCTCTCTGATTCCTTGCTCTGTGGGAAACAAACTGCCATGTTGTAAGTGGAGCTATGGAGAAGCTCACGTGGCGAGGAAGTGGTATTTCAAACCCACAACCAGTGAGGATCTAAGGTCGATCCCTCTCTGAGTTGAGCATTGAGATAACAGATAACTGCAGTTCTGGCCCACACCTTGATTGCAGCCTTATAGAAGATTCTAGCTAGAGACACCTAGCTAAACCATACACAGGTCCCTAACCACATTAACTATGAGATAATGAAAGCTTGCTGTTTAAGCCATTAAGTTTTAGGATAATTTGTTACACAACGATAGATAACTAATATGTGTCTGGCTGGACTTATCAAGAGAAAGGCCTTCCATCTTCAAGCTAAATGTTATTATTCATTTCACATTTCAATTATTAGACTATAAGTTCTATTCATATGAAAAGAAAATAAATTTTTATCATCTCATAAATTCAATTTGACGATTTGGAAACTCCTGAAATTGAAGAGACTAGGACTTTCTCTGTTGCTTTCTGGCAAATCTTCTCAACTCAGGAGAAAGTAAGGAGGACCTTCAAAATGGCGGAGGAGTAAGACATGGAGATCACCTGCCTCCCCACAAATACATCAAAAATACAACTACATGTAGAACAACTCCTACAGAACACCTCCTAAATGCTGGCATAAGACCTCAGACTTCCCAAAAGGCAAGAAACTCCCCACGTACCTGGATAGGGCAAAAGAAAAAAAAAAAAAAACAGAGACAAAAGAATAGGGATGGGACCTGCACCTCTGGGAGGGAGCTGTGAAGGAGGAAAAATTACCACACACTAGGAAGCCCCGTCTCTGGTGGAAATGGGGGGTGCGTGGGGGGGAAGCTTCAGAGCCACAGAGGAGAGTGTAGGAACAGGGGTGCAGAGAGCAAAGCGAAAAGATTCCCACACAGAGGATCAGTGCTGACCAGCACTCACCCGCCGGAGCGGGTGGGGGCTGGGAGCTGAGGCTCGGGCTTCGGAGTTCAGATCCCAGGGAGAGGACTGGGGTTGGCTGCGTGAACACAGCCTGAAGGGGGCGAGTGAGCCACAGCTAAGCTGGGGGGAGTCCGGGAAAAATCTGAAACTGCCTAAGACTCAAGAGACCGTTGTTCGGGGTGCGCAAGGAGATTCAGAACACCGCCTAAACGAGCTTCACAGATGGTGCGAGCCACGGCTATCAGCGCAGACACCAGAGTCGGGCATGAAATCCTAAGACTGCTGCTGCAGAAACCAAGAAGGCTGTGTCTAATTGGTAATTACCATTCCTATTAATTGATATTTATTGGACATTCCATCCAAAACAAGAGAATACACTTTCTTCTGAAGTGCTCATGAAACATTCTCCAGGATAGATCATATCTTGGGTCACAAATCAAGCCTCGGTGAGTTTAAGAAAATTGAAATCATATCAAGCACCTTTTCTGACCACAACGCTATGAGACTAGATATCAATTACAGGAAAAAAACTGTAAAAATACAAAAACATGGAGGCTAAATAATACACTACTAAATAACCAAGAGATCACTGAAGAAATCAAGAGGAAACCATAAAATACCTAGAAACAAATGACAATGAAAACATGATGACCCAAAACCTACGGGATGCAGCAAAAGATGTTCTAAAAGGGAAGTTTATAGCAATACAATCTTACCTCAAGAAAGAAGAAACGTCTCACATAAACAACCTAACTTTAAACCTAAAGCAATTAGAGAAAGTACAAAAAAAAAAAAAAAAACCCCGAATTTAGCAGAAGGAAAGAATTCATAAAGATCAGATCAGAAATAAATGGAAAAGAAATGAAGGAAACAATAGCAAAGATCAATAAAACTAAAAGCTGTTTCTTTGAGAAGATAACAAAATTGATAAACCTTTAGCCAGACTCATCAAGAAAAAAAGGGAAAAGACTCAAATCAATAGAATTAGAAATGAAAACAGAGAAGTAACAACTGACACTGTGGAAATACAAAGGATCATGAGAGATTACTACAAACAACTATATGCCAAAAAAATGGACAACCTGTAAGAAATGGACAAATTCTTAGAAAAGCACAACCTTCTGAGCCTGGACAAGGAAGAAATAGAAAATATAAACAGACCAATCACAAGCACTGAAATTGAAACTGTGATTAAAAATCTTACAACAAACAAAAGCCCAGGACCAGATGGCTTCACAGGCGAATTCTATCAAATGTTTAGAGAAGAGCTAACACCTATCCTTCTCAGACTCCTCTTCCAAAATAGAGGGAGGAGCATTCCCAAACTCATTCTACGAGGCCACCATCACCCTGATACCAAAACCAGACAAAGATGTCACAAAAAAACTACAGGCCAATATCATTGATACACATAGATGCAAAAATCCTCAACAAAATACTAGGAAACCGAATCCAAAAGCACATTAAAAGGATCATACACCATGATCAAGTGGGGTTTATCCCAGGAATGCAAGGATTCTTCAATATATACAAGTCAATCAATGTGATACTCCATATTAACAAACTGAAGGATAAAAACCATATGATCATCTCAATAAATGTGGAAAAAGCTTTCAACAAAATTCAACACCCATTTATAATGAAAACCCTCCAGAAAGTAGGCATAGAGGGAACTTTCCTCAATGTAATAAAGGCCGTATATGACAAACCCACAGCCAACATCGTTCTCAATGGTGAAAAGCTGAAACCATTTCATCTAAGATCAGGAGCAAGACAAGGTTGTCCACTCTCACCAGTATTATTCAACATAGCTTTGATAGTTTTAGCCCCAAAAATCAGAGAAGAAAAAGTAATAAGAGGAATCCAAACAGAAAAAGAAGAAGTAAAGCTGTCACTGTTTGCAGATGACATGATACTATAGGTAGAAATCCTAAAGATGCTACCAAAAAACTACTAGAGCTAATCAATGAATTTGGTAAAGTAGCAGGATACAAAATTAATGCACAGCAATCTCTTGCATTCTTATACACTAATGATGAAAAATCTGAAAGAGAAATTGAGGAAACAATCCCATTTACCATTGCAACAAAAAGAATAAAATATCTCGGAATAAACCTACCTAAGGAGACAAAGACCTGTGCTGAAAACTATAAGACACTGATGAAAGAAATTAAAGATGATACAAACAGATGGAGAGATGATATACCATGTTCTTAGATTGGAAGAATCAACACTGTGAAAGTGACTGTACTAACCAAAGCAATCTACAGATTCAGTGCAATCCCTATTAAATTACCAATGGGATTTTTCACAAAACTAGAACAAAAAATTTCACAGTTTGTATGGTAACACAAAAGACCATGAATAGCCAAAGCAATCTTGAGAAAGAAAAAATGGAGCTGGAGGAATCAGGCTCCCGATTTCAGACTATACTACAAAGCTACAGTAACCAAGACAATATGGTACTGTCACAAATCAGAAATATAGATCAATGGAACAGGATAGAAAGCCCAGAGATAAACCAATGCACATATGGTCACCTTATTTTTGATGAAGGTGGCAAGAATATACAATGGAGAAAAGACAGCCTCTTCAATAAGTGGTGCTGGGAAAACTGGACAGCTACATGTAAAAGAATGAAATCAGAACACTCCCTCTTACCATACATGAAAATAAACTGAAAATGGATTACAGACCTAAATGTAAGGCCAGACACTATCAAACTGTTAGAGGAAAACATAGAACACTCTATGACATAAATCACAGCAAGATCCTTTTTGACCCACCTCCTAGAGAAATGGAAATAAAAACAAAAATAAACAAATGGGACCTAATGGAACTTAAAACTTTTGCACAGCAAACGAAACCATAAACAAGACAAAAAGACAACTCTCAAAATGGAAGAAAATATTTGCAAATGAAGCAACTGACAAAGGATTAATCTCCAAAATTTACAAGCAGCTCATGCCGTTCAATATCCAAAAAGCAAACAACCCAATCCAAAAATGGGCAGAAGACATAAATAGATATTTCTCTAAAGAAGATATACAGATAGCCAACAAACAAGTGAAAGGATGCTCAACATCACTAGTCTTTAGAGAAATGCAAATCAAAACTAAAACGAGGTATCACCTCACACCAGTCAGAATGGCCATCATCAAAAAATCTACAAACAATAAATGCTGGAGAGGGTGTGGAGATAAGGGAACCCTCTTGCACTATTGGTTGGAATGTAAACTTATCCAGCCACTATGGAGAATAGTATGGAGGTTCCTTAAAAAACTAAAAATAGAACTACCATACGACCCAGCAATCCCACTACTGGGCATATACCCTGAGAAAACCATAATTCAAAAAGAGTCATGTATCACAATATTCATTGCAGCACTATTTACAATAGCCAGGACATGGACACAACCTAAGTGTCCATCAACAGATGGATGGATAAAGAAGATGTGGCACATATATACAATGGAATATTACTCAGCCATAAAAAGAAATGAAATTGAGTTATTTGTAGTGAGGTGGATGGACCTAGAGTCTGTCATTGACACTGAAGTAAGTCAGAAAGAGAAAAACAAATACCATATGGTAACACATATATATGGAATCTAAAAAGAAAAATAAATGGTTCTGAAGAGCCTCGGGGCAGGACAGGAATAAAGATGCAGATATAGAAAATGGACTTGAGGACACGGGAAGGGGAAAGGGTAAACTGGGACAAAGTGAGAGAGTAGCATTGACATATATACACTACCAAATGTCAAATAGCTAGTGGGAAGCAGCTGCATAGCACAGGGAGATCAGCTTGGTGCTTTGTGACCACCTAGAGGGGTGGGATAGGGAGGATGGGAGGGAGATGCAAGAGGGAGGGGATATGGGGATATATGTATACGTATTGCTGATTCACTTTGTTATACAGCAGAAACTAACCATTGTAAGGCAGTTATACTCCATTAAAGATGTTAAGAAAAAAACAAGTATGTTTTCTTGGCAAACCATTCTAAATTAGAGGATGAGTGGAAGCATATGTGGGCCTGAAGGTACATCACCTTCATTGAAAGCAGCCGCTCTGCTGGATGCATATAGAAGTGGAATAAAGAGTAGCCTTTATAAAGGCTATAAATAAAGGTGGGCAATACAGGGGTAGGAAATTGAGATTCAAACTGTTATGTATAAAATAAGCTACAAGGATATATTGTACAACACAGGGAATATAGCCAATATAATAACTATAAATGGAATATAACCTTCAAAAAGTGTGAATCACTATATTGGACACCTATAACTTACATAATATTGTATATCAGCTATATATCAATTAAAAATAGTAAAGTTTAAAATAAAGAGTAGCCTGGCAACAATGTTGAAATAGGCATGAAGGTTTAATGAGCTATGGCATATTAAGATATGCATTAAGAACTCAAATCAGAGAGACCAATTAATAGATATTCTCTAAAAAGTGTTTTAAGGTGATCATAGAAATGGTCAAGGCTGATAATCATCTGATACCCACAAGTTAGTCACAGTGGCCTGAATCTATTCTAATAGAGCAGTGGTATATTCTGATTGACCAGTAACCACTCATACTCGTCATTAAATATTTTTAATGTCACTCTGGTTCATAGTCAACTTTTACATAAACTTTTGGTTTTCTTTAGCCATGTGTCACCTGCATGTAAAGTTGAACTGTGAGAGGTACAGGATCTCTTATGTCTTATTCATGCCCAAGAATATGGCAGTGGGATAGTACTGTAAATGAAGCCACATGATAAAGCTTACACATTTTTCTGATGCATCACTTTTTCCCACTGGTATGAATTTTATATTAAAGCAAACATAAACATATTGTGGAATAGAATGCAAAAATCACATGTGTTTTAAGAGAATGATTTTCAAGAAAATTTGTGTCTTTGGTGGGCTACCTTTGCATTATTCCTTAGACTCTCATTCTCTACCTCTACTAGTATTGGTATTTAAGTAGAAAATTGTGAGAGGCACTGATTTAGGATATTTGTGGATACAGAATTGCTTTTACTATAGCTGGTCCCATAGTCCATCTCTATGTTATTTGTCACTTTAGAGAATCAGAAGGGCAAACTCTGAGAGATGGAAACTAAGAATTTATCTCCAGCATCCCTTCTCTTCTGTCATTAAGTTGAATTTTAGCCAACTCAAAGGCTGATAATTTATATTATAGCATTTTTATGTAAAAATGTTTTAGTTCACTAATTGCATTGAAAGTATCTTTTTTATTACTTCTTTTGTTAACATTTTATATTCTTCTGTTTAATTTTTTCCTTCCTAATTCTTGGAAACCAATGTATTTAACCAATTTTCTCTTTCAAAGAACATTTAGAAAAGGTTACTCTGTTTATCTGGTTATTTTGCACAGTGCTTTCCATCTGTAAGTAAAGAGGTGCATTTAAAAGTTGAATAGGGGGCTTCCCTGGTGGCGCAATGGTTGAGAGTCCGCCTGCCGATGCAGGGGACACGGGTTCATGTCCCGGTCCGGGAAGATCCCACATGCCGCGGAGCGGCTGGGCCCGTGAGCCATGGCTGCTGAGCCTGCGCGTCCGGAGCCTGTGCTCCGCAACGGGAGAGGCCACAACAGTGAGAGGCCCGCGTAAAGCAAAAAAATAAAATAATAAAATAAAAAAGACCACTAACTAATAATCCTAATCATCCAAGAGTAGGAAATACATGCTGAATGACCTAGACTCTTGTGGCAGCTCTGAACCTAACCAGCTATGTGATTTGGGATCTGTCACAATCTCAATTTCCTGGTCTACAAATGAATAGTAAGGCCTCTTGCAGTGTTTAGATTCTTGAATTCTAAGTGTATGTAACTAGTGCAGATTTTATTTTCTAAAATTTTCACATTAAGTGTAAAAAAAAGGGGGAGGGAGGATAAAGAATATAAGTAAGTGTTTCTAGAAACACTACCGGATTGGACTTACTGCTAAATGTTGGTTAATTCAGCGTTGCTTTGTAATTTGTTCATAACTATAACTCTATAGTCAGAGTATTTGGTCCTAATATAGCTCATAAGTTATATACATACACACTGTTTCTGTTTAAATTTCCATATAATCATGTTTCACCGTTTTTAAAATAAAGTACGGTTAGTCTCATTATGAATTTTCTTTGATACTCAAACATTGAGTGAATTCATATAAAAAATTGATTATGGACAGACACTCTGCTAGACACTAAGGAAACAAATATGAAAAACATAGATCCTCAAAAAAAAAACCATATAGGTCCTCTTCTGCTCTCAGTATGTTCACAAGACACCAGTAACAGAAGCCTGATCTAGGAACCTAGGCTAGCAAGGCCCTTGAATCATACAACAGTTAAGAATATCATTCATGGCATTTCCCCAGAGTATATCTGAGGAAGGGCAATTTTTTCTAGCTTCCTGCAGCCTCATCATGTAGGTTGAGTCACAAGGAAATCAAATGAACCTATTATTTCTGTTAACTTAGCCTTTTCATGTAACTCTCTCTTATAAATGTATTATCAGTTAATATTTGTATAAAATAAAGGGACTTAAAAGACAAATATTTTGAAATTAAAACCACCCTTATTAGCATACCACCAACTTAATTTCGATAAATGTTGGCCTTCTACTGATGAACATTAAAGTGCTAACAAGATCTTTCAGTGCCAGAATTATGAAGTAGAAATTTATCTTTTCAATAAGTCCATTATCTGTAGCCTGACCTCAAGCCTTCATCGCTATTCAGGGCCTCAAATCCCTAAGTATAGACTCTACTTTGGGCATTGTGCTCTTGCCATTGAACAGGAAAACAACTTTCAATGCTGCCATATTTTGAATGGCAGAGATTTCTAGAGATTAGAAAAACTACTAACTTTAAATATGCATATTTTTTAAATGTTGTACTATTCTACTCATGAACTCAAATATAGTTTAACTTTAAAATCCTGTAAGTTCTTTTATCTACAGTGATTTTACTTATAAGATCCAATTTAGTTGACAAGAGTATGTGGCAAAACATATTTCACATTTTTGTATTGTTCCCTGTGAGACATCTATTGTAAGAATTGCTGCAAGCTGTCATTTTTGTCTGCTGTCCAGGATTTGCTGGCCTGAGTGCTGTGTACTAGACTTGGTGTTGCTCATGAGGGGGAGGGGGAACTTGCAATTGAGCCAGACGGTTTTGTTATTGCTTTAGAATTAAAAGCATATGAAACAGATACAGCTTATTAAGGTTTTTTTTATAAATAACATAAACTTAAATAACAAAACAGTAAAGTTCAAATACAACTTAAAATAGAGTTTAATGCGGTAACCACAGGATAAAAGCATGATTATTTGTGGGAAGAACATTATTAAAAGCCATAATCCCGAATATGAATTATACAAAAGATAGATTATGTTACTTGAAAAAAGCATAAAAGATTTTTGAATTTTACTTTTAGGGATTATAAAATGTTATTTTGTGGTGAGTGAGATGAAGTACAGTATTATCATCATTATTGCTATTTTATATACAAGATTTTTGAAAACATCCTTTAAGCAATACCCTTTCAATTGGGAGCAGCATTAGGAATTTTGTTCTTGTTAACAGGTACAAGCATGTTCTAATCTTATACTCTTGTAAAACTACCTCTTTGATTCATTTCCATAATAGAATTTTTGAGAATATTCCTTCTTTTCTGATTAGAATTTAAGTGGTTCATAATTTTTCACTAGAAAGCATTCAGATACTGCTCATCTTCCATAGTTAGTGTTGGCTTGATTATCTGACAAATCATTCCAGCAGCTTTTAGGTCTGACACATCTTATATAACATCATCTGCATTATTATTATTATAGCAGCCATTTTATAAGCAGATAGGAATATTTAAATAATCATTATCAGATAATCAAATCTAACAGTCTTAAGGGTAAATTAATTTAAGAAAAAACATTACTATTACTGACATCATGATTGTACAACCAGTTTTACAATTTTTTACAACTTTTAGTTACTAAATCTGATTTTTGTGTATATTTTTTCAAATCTTTCTTTAATGCAGTCTCTTAAAATAAACATAAATGCGCAAGTCCAGCTTGATCAGTTTTTCAGTAGTTTTCCAGCCTTTCTTGGTTACTTAAAAAAAAAAAAAAAGGAAAGGAAAAAGGAAGAAAACAGTCCACTTAAAGAAATCTCCCTGCTGGAACTGGTTTCTTATATGCCATATATGATTAGGTTATTGCCATAGGAAGAAAGTGGGCTGTTTTTTGTTCTTTCTTCGTTTTTTTCCCTCTTACAGGAACCCCCTTTTGATTTAAGGCAACAAACATTTCTCCTCCACTGTGTGTCCATTTAGCTGATGCATATGTGTTGTAGTGGTTTTCCAGAATTAATTCTTTGAAGTTACAATCTTCATTGCATTCTTTCTGCAAAGAACAACAAACAAACAACATTATCCAAATTATTTTTGGAGGGACTCAATTAGACAAAGAATAAGCAGTAATATTTAGTAGGATTAAAACATACATGACTTTTTTTGAGCAGGCATAATGCAGTTTGTTATATATACTTAGCATATTTGAAAAAAGATTAAATTTTTTAAAAGATAAAATGATACACATTTAGTTATGCAACATAGTTTCAAACATGCAGTTTTTTGGCAGTCAGTTGCTACTATTCTTAAGTATTAAGAGCTATTTCCCCCTAATTAGCAGCTCTCATATTACTATGCCCAAGTCACTCTTTCCCTAACACTGACATTTTGATACAATTAGCAGAGCCTCTGCCTCCCTCAGCTGAAGGACACATTTCCCAACTTTTCTTCATTTACTATTATACTGCCTGTGATAGTGATGGAAAATAAAAAGTTAATTTGTTCATCCAACTATTCATTCATTCACTGAAACCTGTATTTTTACGTAGTCTGTGCCAGGAATACAAAGGAAAGTCAATTATACTTTGTTATAGTGGGATGAACAGTTGCATATTTCATGTTATAATAAAGTGGGAACAATGGGAATGCTTACAGTTCAAAGCCCATGATTGTGAGATTGATGTTGATAAACAAACGTCTGGATTTTTATTCCCCAAGAATTTTCATGTCAGCAAAGTGCAAATTGGGTGAACTTTAACAAAAAGAGCTTTAATACTGACAGATGGACATTTTAGATTTTAAGAATCTAAAATACAAATGGAATTTTAGAGCTGGAAGGATCCTTAGAGGTCAGTTAATCTGACTTGTTTTACAGATGGAGAAACCAGAGTCCAGAGAACTTAAGCAAAGTGTCCAAGATCACACAGAAAATTTAATTATTAAGTATAAAATGTTTTAATGAAATCATTGAATTATGTAGTTTGAGAGGAGTTAATTTCATTTTTACTTTTCAGAAAGGGAAGATATTTTTGACAAAAATAAATTTGAAAAATTAAGTCTAAGGTATCAATTATCAATACCTTTGCATAGAGTTTTCCTTCCTTGTTCATTGCAAGATAATATTCACTTTCCACTCCTTTGATTGCTACAATTCCAACGGCCACTGTCCTGATTTCCATGATGTCTGCAAGGAATCACAGAAAGATATGTCAGTTATTCACCCAGCTTTGCTGATTATCCGAGAATGACCATTTGTCCTTATTTCTGTTTCACTTGGAAGTTAAGATTATTAACATGATTATTTACTCAGCCTGAGACCCCCATCCACCCATAACATGTATACACAAACACCAGATTAGTCCTTATTAAATGTGGGAAGTGCAAAACTATTGATTTTTTATTTTGTAGAAAAAGATATTTGGATTCAAAAAGAAGAGTTACATATTTGAATTTCGCTTTTTCTTCTCTAGAATTACATTTCTAATTTACTCTAATAGTAATAATAACATCAATAATACCTAAAGTTAATTCAATTCATACCACATGCAAAGTATTGTTTTAGCACTCATGTATTAATACATGTACTTATCACCAAGACTATAAGGCAAGTACTCATATTATCCCCAGTTTACAGATCAAGAAGCTCAGGTACAAAGAAGTAATTTGCCCAAATTCTCAGCTGGTAAGTGGCAGAAGTGGAATTTGAACCCAAAAGGTCTGGCTCTTAATCATTATATAATGCTATGAAAGTATATAATTAGCTAACATCTTTAATTTTATACTTAAGCTTTATATTAATAATTATTGCTGACAAAATATTTCTTGAATATACTGAAAATGAATAAAATTCCAATTAAAGCAATTGTAGATGATGGTAAACAGAACCAACTACCTTTAAAAAATTAAATATTTTATTTTGATTTATTTTTTAAAATTTTTATTAAATTTTTTGATTTACAATGTTGTATTAGTTTCAGGTGTACAACAAAGTGAATCAGTTATACATATACATATATCCACTCTTTTTTAGATTCTTTTCCCATATAGGCCATTACAGAGTATTAAGTAGAGTTCTCTGTTCTATACGGTAGGTCCTTATTAGTTATCTCTTTTATATATAGTAGTGTGTATATGGCAATCCAGTCTACCAATTTATCCCTCCCCTCCCTTACCCCCTGGTAACTATAAGTTTGTTTTCTACATCTGTAATTCTGTTGCTCTTTTGTACATAAGTTCATTTGTACCCCCCAAAATAGTAAATATTTTAAACTGATAGTGAGCTTTTTGATAATGAAAACAGCATCTAAAACCAAATTATGAGTCCTGATCACAGAATATTTTATAACTTTATACCATTTAATTAATTTTTTAACCATTATTGAAATTGCCATAAGAAAACCTGTTTCATTATATACCATTTCCTAAAGTGCTGTATTTTAATACTCTAACTACAGTAAAAAAAAAAAAACTCTCAATCAATTTTTTAAAATGGCATAGAAATGAAAAGTTTAGTGAACCATTTTATGTAACTACTGGTAATTATACTTTCAACTTGAGACATTCTCTTTCTTGCGCTTAACCTAATGCAAAGAAAATTCCAAGTGAAAATTATCTGCATAAATCAAGTTTCCAGAAGCTGTGTTCTAAAATAGTCACTTAAGTGGAGGAAATTCTAATTTTTTATTCCATGCCTTCACTTCATCCTCTTATTTATTCTTCTGGCTTCATTTTTCCTATCTGGGGAATAAAATTTTTACCCATTTCATCAGGATTAATGTAGCCTAATTAATATGTGTTGTCTGTTTCCAATATATGCTGCATACAGAAGTCATTTTCCCACTATACTATGGTTAGCACTAGTCAGAGCCCATCCAATTGAGAGTTCTACAGCTGCTCATCTAGAAATGGAGGTCTGTGAAGAAAATGCAAAGGAATGGATATTTATCTTTTAAAGTATTTATGAAGCATTGTCAGAATGCATAGAACTGTATGGTAATTTTAGGATACAAATTAAGAAAAACAGCACTGGTTTCTGAACTCCAGAAGTTAAAATCTAGTATAAACAGCAAAACACATATGTAAACACACGCATAGATACACCTTAATTAAAAGAAAAGAAAACTTCTGGAGACACAGCCCTGAAGGAGAGGCTAAGGGAAATGTTAACAGTTGCTTACAAGCATGTGAAGGATGTGATGCTGATGCATTCATGCAAAATTCAACAAATCTTCAGTGAGAGCCAATTCTGTGCTAGGCTCAATTCAGTGACAAGCCCTGCCCTTTTGGAGCACTTTATCTGGCAGCTAACTCTTCTTGTTCAGCAAAGGAAGATCAAAGGGAAATAATTTATTACGCAGCAGAATCCAAATAGGTTAAGTTTATATCAATAAACTCAATGAAGAATACTAAAGAAATTCACTGATTCAACCAATTTGCAATACCTTCAAAATTGAGTAAATATATCTATTTAAAAACATACGGAATAGTTGATTTCTAAAGATCTTACCACTGTAAAATGTGAAGTCAGTTTTCTCCTTCTAGTCCCTTTCTCCTGCTATTTCCCTCTTTATTCAATATTTTCTCTTAGAAAGGAGAGTACTGATGCATAGGCTTAGAGTATCTTTCATGCTCAGTTTTAATTAGGGAATGAAATCTGTCATGTTTGCTGGCTTTTTCGTTTATAGACCAACTGTCTACAAAATATAACTATAGAATGATAGAGGTATTGTTGATTATGCTATGTGGACACTTTCCCTTCAGGTTCAGTCATGACAATATATTCATATTGTCCCATCTCTAAACCCTTTTCATCTATCCCCTGCCTGCCCATTGCCCACCATATTTTTGTTACACTCTGACACTCAATAAGTGATAAACATTGTTAATCTTATCCCTCCGCACATTGGGGTTAAGGACATCAAAAAATCTTTAGATTTTTAACAACCCAATTAAAAAATGGGCAAAATGTCTGAACAGATACCAAAGTAGATACACAGTTGGCAAATAAGCATATGAACAGATGTTCAATCTTTAAAGATTCTACTTTTAACCAGGATGAGGACAGACTTGAAAATGGCAAGGTTCCTGACACAGTAATATTGTATATTGTTTGATGTATTTAAAAAATCATTTTACTAGGAAATCAACAGACCTAAAAATATATTTCTTGGAAGAACATTAAGTAGTGCTGGCAGAATTAATATGCTATTAATCCTGACTTTCTGGTCTGTTTTGCCCCGTGTGCTGTGCCCTTTTTTATTCAAGAAAACCCAAGAATGAAGAAACTAAAGTTATCATTCTTTCATTTAAGTGCAGAGTAGGAAGTAGTGTTCCTACAGATTTTAAAGTGTTTTAACTTTCCTGTTTTCAAAAAAAGTTTTTATTAAGAATTTATTTTTTAGAGAAGTTTTAGGTTCACAGCAAAATTGAGGGGAAGGTACAGAGATTTCCCAACTACCCCCTGCTCCCACACATGCATGGCCTCCCCAGTTATCACATCCCCCACCAGAGTGGTACAGTTGTTATAATTAATGAACCTACATTGACCATCATTATCAACCACAGCACATAGTTTACTTTATGGTTTACTCTTGGTGTTTGGACATGTATCATCATTTTTGTATCATACAGAGTATTTTTACTGCCCTAAGAGTCCTCTGTTCTCGACTTGTTCATTTCTCTCCCTTACCCGCAACTCTTGGAGACCACTGATCTTTTCACTGTCTCCATGGTTTTGCTTTTTCCAGAATGTTGTATAGTTGGAATCATAGAGTATGTAGCCTTTTCAGGTTGGCTTCTTTCACTTGGTAATATGCATTTAAGGTTCCTCCATGTCTTTTCATGAGTTAGCAGAAAAAAAATTCTTAGTGTTTGATCATGTAAAAATCCACCAATCCCAGCTCCTTCAATATTTCTCTTCCCTGAATGTTTTAAGATTTATATTTAAAAGTTTTGAGGGGCCATATATTAATATAGATGTTCTAGCATGATAACTAAGAGTTATTTTAAAGTTGAAAATAAGTGGAAACAGTGGCTTAATGGTTATTAGGTCACTCAGAACATTTAATTTTGTCCTCGACCAAATATACTTTCTTGGGCACGTTAAAACTAAGAATTGGTACCAAAAAAGAAAAACATTTTAATGTTAAATGACTTTTATGATTTCCTGTCAAGCTGAGATTGTTAGATGGAAAATCTTCACCATTATATATTTATATTACATTCAAGGCTATAAATTCCATTCATTTTTATATCATAGAAGTACATCCAAATACATACATACATGTACACAAAAAATACATCTCATATTTCCAAAATAAAGAACTCTTAAAACTCAACAATAAACAAATAAGCAACCCAGTTAAAAAGTGGGCAAAAGGTCTGAACAGATGTCTCATCAAAGAAATACACCGATGGCAAATAAGCATATGAAAATATGCTCAACATTATATGTCATTAGGGACTTACAGAATAAAACAACGAGATACCACTACACAACTATTAGAATGATTGAAATTTTTTAAGATACCACTTGCAGACAAGGATGCAGAGCAACTGGAACTGCCATTCATTGCTAGTGGGGATGTAAAGTGGTACAGCCACTTTGGAAAACAGTTTGGTTTCTTACTGAATGCTAAATATACTCTCATCATACAATCCATCAATCCTGCCATAAGTGTTTATCCAATTGGGCTTAAAATTTAAGTCCACACCAAAACCTGAACATGAATATTTATAACAGAGTTTTATTCTAAACCATCAAAACTGGAAGCAACCAAAATGCCCTTTAGCATATGAATGGATAAGCTACGGTACATATGTACTTTGGAATATTTTTCAGCGATAAAAGGAAATAAGCTATCAAGACACAAAAAGATACGGAGGAACCTTCAATGCATATTGCTAAGTGAAAGAGGTCAGTCCGAGAGACTCCATACTGTATGATTCCAGTTGTATGACACTCTGGAAAAGGCTAAACTATAGAGACAGTAAAATGATTAGTTGTTGCCAGGGGCTTAGGAAGAGGGGAGTAGGATGAAAATGTGAAGCATGGGATTGTTAAGGCAGTGAACCTGTTTTATATGATACTGTAATAGTGGATACATGATATTATACATTTGTCAAAACACATAGAACTATACAAGGCAAAGAGTGAACTTTAGTGTAGACTATGGAGTTTAGTTAACAATATGTAATTACTGATTCATTAATTGTAACAGATATACCACATTAATGCAAAAATGTTATTAGTAGAGGGACTGTGTGGGGAAGTGGTAGTGGTATGTAGGAACTCTACTATGTACTCATTTTTTCCTATAAATCTAAAACTGTTCTAAAGAAAAATCTATTAATTTAAAAAGTACAGTCTACATTTTAATTAATAACATTATATGATTGAGTGTATAAGAAACTATAGAGTTGACGCTTGAACATAGCAGGAATTGGGGCACCGACCCTGGCAGAGTAGAAAATCCATGTATCAGAGTCAGCCCTCTGTATCTGTAGGTTCCGCATCCTCAGGTTCAAGCAACCACAGATCATGTACTACCTTAGTACATATTTATTGAAAAAAAAAATCATAAGTAGACTAACACAGTTCAAACCCATTTTGTTCAAGAGTCAACTGTAGTGGAACTTTTTATGATTTATTCTTAACCCAAATATGTAGTAATTCTGGGGTTTGTTATTAATTACTACTATTAATGTCTTTGGTGATGGATTAAGATCGCTTACTAAGTTAATGACTACTCTTTGTGAAATATGGACAGTTATGAGGAGTAAGTTTACAATGCAAACACACTTTGGGAAGTGTAGGAAATACAAATACTCTATATACAGACCACTACTACACTCGTGTGTGATATCTCTCAGGTGTATTGGGATAGAAAAATAACTGAGGTCCAGGAATATTTTAGAAACCTGATCTGGTGACTTTAATTGTGATGTCATCAAAATATCTGGATATTAATAAAATACATATCAAAATTCAGTTAGTATTTCCTCCTACAGAAAACAAAAATGAATGATACCAAGCAGTATATACCAAATGCTACAAAGAGCAGGATGGAAAATCAATTCAACCGTTATTCAGAAGAAAGAGATGTTACATATCCTAGGTGGTCAAGGGAGGATTTGAGGAACAGATAGAACTTGAATTACATCTTGAAGGATAGATAAGGTTTACATAGGTAGAATGGAAACATCATGCTAATTGAGAAATAAAAGTATATGTAAGATAGTAGAGTCAACGATTCATAAGTCATTTTCAGAAGATTGAAATTAGAGCTATCTGTCTGGAGTAGGAAATGTATCAAGAGATAGAAAAAGGTGGAAAAGGAGTTAGGATGAGATTGTTGAGGGCCTTGATTGCCAATTTAATGAATTTTAACTTTTATTTGTAGACAATGAGGGGTCATTGAAGGTTTGAAATTTTAAAAATGTCAGGATATAAATTGTGTTTTAGAAAAATTAATTGGATGTGCAGAGTAGTTAGAGAAAATTACTAGACTTGTATAAGCCTGATTTTCTTCCTCTGCTAATAGTATGAGTTGACCCATAATGGGCTATTGTTGTGACTTTTAAGTAAGTTAATAAATAAATATTTTCAAAATGTCTCAGTTTAACTTCGAATACAGGAAGTATCAGTAGTTATAACCCATATGAACAAAAGCTCTTTGGTGTCCTCAATAACTTTTATGAGTGTAAGTTGCCTCAAGTCTAAAAAGTTTGAAAACACCTTTTCTAAATTAATTTTATTTCCCCTGGTCTGTTTAGTTGCAGTTTGTACTTTGTATATTGTACCCTTATTATTGTAGGTTAAATAGTTTTGGCCACTTTATATAACTTTCTACATACATAGGTTTATAAATAAAATCTCCATGGCACATGCATACAGAAATGCTCAATATATTCCAAAATGTCTGGAGAATTTCTTAATGATATTTTAAAACATCAAGTTGCAAATTATAATTAAATTATGTAAGTAAATAGTAAAGCATGTAAACCATTTGTTTGATCAACTTGGTTACTAGTTTAATGTTAGTATGGTTTTAATTAAAGAGTAAGGCTAAGAAATGTATTTACACTGCTCTGATTTTTGTACACTGTTACAATTACAAGAACAGGAAAGAATTTTTCTAAATATGTGTTGTGTATTTAAATCCTGTATCTTAGTGTTATATTTTTTACATATTGTGCATGTGATTGCTCCTATTATTATTAAACCTGTGTGTGTGCATGCACACACAATATTGTAAATTCAAAAGAATTGACTTCAAAGAACAGTAGACTCTTGATTTTGTATACTTGTGTCTCTCTTGGACATCTTCAGTCCCTCCCTTCATTGCCTTTTGATTACAAAAATCCACTTTCCAAATTTTTCTCTCAATAAGGCTGTTTTAAGATATTCATAGACCCTAAGTACTACTATTTCTCAAGACCACCCTATACCAATCTGACATTAAAATACATCCATATTTCTCATTAGATACAATATTTTATAACTATTTTAAAGTTTTATATAAATTTTCTTTTGAAATTACTTGGCCTAAAGTAACTCATTTTATTTATCATTTGCTATCAACTTTCTGCAAATATTATACATTCTAGGGAATTCTTGCAAAGTGAAAAAAAATTATCAAATTGTTTTCAAATGTTATGAAAAATATTGATAAATTTAATAAATAATGAAGTTGGCTTGATATATTTTATAAGTTAAATATTTGCTAATCTCTTTTTATTTTCTTGTCAGATTTTACTGTCAATATCTAAATTTCAAAGGTTTAAATATATTTGTAAGCTTGATGTTTTCACAGGCACTAGGCTCTGTGCCTAAGGGCCAAATGAATAAAATGTCCCTGCCCTTAACTCTGAAATCTTTTCAAAAGACTATCCCGCTTCCTTTTCACTAGCACCAAATTTCTTGAACTATAGACTAAATCTTCTCACTTGTCCTCAATTTAACACTTGCATTCTAACTTTTAATCTGTTTAATGGCTTTATCTCTTCAAGGCCATCAATGACCTCCTCAGCGCCAAGTTCAAGAGTTTTTCAATAGTCATAAATTTCTTCTCTGCATCTTTTGGCACTCTCAACATCCCTAGTTCTATTCCTAATTCTCACTGTTTCTCTAATCTTGCAGTACCTTGATCTATTAATTTTTTTAAAATGGTTAATTTTTGTGTAGCCATATCTATGTATCTTTTTTGATAATTTATTGTATTTTTTATGCTTAAAAGTATTTTTTACATTCCACTCTCTGAAATACGTTTTATTCTAGCTTTTGTAATGTAAGTTTTAAATATATCTCTTAAATTCATCTGGAATTAATTTTGGGATATGATGTGAGATGAAACTCTAAACTGATATTTTATGCCAAGACTGAATCAGGAAGAAATAGAAAATATGAACAGACCAGTCACAAGCACTGAAATTGAAACTGTGATTAAAAATCTTCCAACAAATAATTTTTTCAATATTAGTTATTAAATACATCATTACGTTTTTTATTGATGCAATGCCTCTCTTTTACCTTACATTGGCTATCTTGTTTTGTCCCATTGATGTATCTATCTGTCTTCTATATACCCACACTAATTTATTGTAGGTTGCCAATTCTGAAGTGACTCATTACATTTATAGGTAGCTCTGATCCTAGGTGATACTAAATACTCTCAGATATATCCTCTAAAGCTATGCAGAATAAATCAAAACCTTTTCCACATAACACCCCTTCAAAGAGATGAAGACATTGGTCATGCCCCTCCATCAGGCAAAGCATCCATCTGTAGTTCCTTCAGCCATACCCAGATTCTTCACCAGTTATATTATATTACTTACTTAAAACCAGCTTCTCAGCAAGAACTAGATCTATATAGATAGCCCAAGACAGAATACTATTCATTATTTCCCTTAATATAGACCATAAACTACAGTAATATAATCTCACCATCTTCCTTAAGCGTATTTTTAATCATTTCATTATTTTGGAGTACTGATATAATAAAAAGTGTGCATATCAAAAAAATTTTATTTCAGATTAGTATATTTTGAAGGTTATTTTATAAAGTTAAGTATAATCATAATTCATATTTTATATATAAAGACAAATATCAGATATCCCTTTTAACATGATTTCTTTCTTTATTTATTTATTTTTTTAATTCCTTATTTATTACTATTAGAAATAATACTGTATGAAGCAGCCTATACACAAATCTTGAATCTTCACTTCTGGTATATATATATATTTTTTTGTGGTACGCGGGCCTCTCACTGTTGTGGCCTCTCCCGCTGCGGAGCACAGGCTCCAGACGCGTGGGCCCAGCAGCCACGGCCCACGGGCCCAGCCGCTCCGCAGCATGTGGGATCCTCCCGGACCGGGGCACGAACCCATGTCCCCTGCATCGGCAGGCGGACTCTCAATCACTGCGCCACCAGGGAAGCCCTATTTCTTTATTTTTAAAGCATGCTTTGAGGACAAAAAATTTTAAAATGATCTTATGTGGTATGTGCAGAATTGAAATGTATTAAATGTAAATTAAAATATCAATGTCATAGTGTTAAAGGTGACAAAATACACTTTGCTACTCTGATATGATTAATAGACTATTTCTATGCTTTTAAAAAATTAAGTCATTTATTTTTACAATTTTATCTAGTTTTTAAATGGTGAGGTAGGAGAAATAGTGTAATTCTGCTATTTGTAAGTAGTGCTCCACGAATAGAGTACTGCAGATATAGAGTCATTATACCCCCCAAAAAGTGAAGCCAACTCCAGTATGATTATCACAGTATTTTCTGCAACATATGAAATTATAGCAAATATTCATTGAGTGTTTACTATTGCCAGACCCCATTCTAGGCACTGGGATTTTACCAATCTGGAGAAGAGTGTCTAAAAGTGAATTGTGGAGTTATCTTTATGCTTCTTATTAGCTTATATTTAACTCAGTATCCTTTATGCTTCCTATTGTTAACTGACAGCCTGTTAAGGTTATAAATTTAACACCATATGACAATGAGTGAACATATTTATATAATAGTGAAAACCATCATGATTTGATTATGTAGTGAAAGGATTAGTTAACTAAGTCATGAGCAAATTTGTCTCATCTCTCTAATTGCCAGGCATCTGTATTTGATATGTCTGTCTGTGTAGACACTCAAACCATTCTTTTCTAAAGAATGATTTTTTACAAAAATATATAGAAGTTGTGAGAAGATTATGCCTTTAGTTAACTTAATTTGCCAAACACCTTGGAAACCCCTGGATGATATACATAAAATCACTGGAGAAATGATTAGTTGAATTTTTTAATTCAGCCTAAGATTATGTTAACTATTTTAGAAGCAGTGACACATTGATGGCTTATATTGAGGTTGTAAAGTACACAAGACTTTATTCATGTAAGTAAATCACATCGTCATTTTGTCATCATGTGATTTTTTTTTTTACTAAAGTTCAGGTCTTTATATATCTGTCTAATATTCAATATCCCTGTCTGTCAGAATGTTTAAAGTTTTAATTCAGCCACCTTAAATCCTATTTGTAAATTGATACGGAATAATTATAAGTAAATGATACATGAGTATATTAGAAAATTATGGTACCCGACATATTAGCTATTCCTTTCGTTTATTTGTCATCAGCAAATTTGAGAGATGTCTTCATCTCTAATGTGCAATGTTATGTAGCTCTTTTCCACCTTCTATTAATCATTGCCCTTTGCACTTTTTTGCACCCATTAGAAGTTATAAGTTTTGATCCTAGCTCTTTTCTCTTGAGGCATACTGGGCTTCCTATTCTCTCCTTGTCATATCTTCAGTCCTTAAATCTTCGTGCTATGACAGCATGGTGTCATTCATTCAATCATATGCAGGCATTTTTCTCCCCCACTTTCTGAGCAAAGACTATTTATTATTCCCCTATTTCCATTCTCCTCTTTTTCCACAGCTGTAGAATTTTTAGCTGGCTGCACATAATGAACATGACATTTCCCAGTCTGCCTTGCAGTTCAGTTTGGCCATGTGACCAAGTTCTAGCTGATGTGATGTAAGTGGAGTGAAATATCCCATGGCAATTCCCAGAAATCTTCCATAAGAGATAGCCAGCAGGAACCCCTTATACCCACTTTTTCTTCCTTTGTTCCATTCTCCTGCTAGAATATGGATTCTACCGTAGATTATGAGAACAAAGTGATTGTGGAACTGTGAACTGACTGGAGCCTGTTAACTCTCAGATGATTTTATGGAGCAGAGTTGTCACTTCTCTAGATGTTCACTGGCTGGAGAAATAAATGATTTTGTTTAAGCCAAACCAAATCTTTAACTAATACACATCAATTTCATTTT
Source organism: Phocoena phocoena (assembly GCF_963924675.1). NCBI lineage: Eukaryota > Metazoa > Chordata > Mammalia > Artiodactyla > Phocoenidae > Phocoena > Phocoena phocoena. Next base: position 92,152,192 of record NC_089220.1, on the reverse strand, counting down.
CCCATCAGGCACATTCTTCACAAAATGCACATAAAAATACAGGAGCCCATTTTTTCAGTTATTATAAGCCACCAGCCAGAAAGGCAAATTCTGTATTCAAAGGGAAGTCCTATTAAGTATTGTTAATAGTCAGGTACTTACTTTCATAGTTTTTTTTTTTTTTCCACTTCTAAAGTCAGGAATTTAAACTAGACAAAGAAATGAAAACAGGACCTGTGCTCTCATGTCCTTCATTTTCCTATTCAGAACTTCAGTATCGCTAGAGATTCCAAGTTTCTTCTGGTGCTGTCATTCATTCCTACATGTGTCAGCAATCAGTTAGCTTGGTGAATCTTCACCAGTCCTCCTTTACATTGATACACCCATCAGGAATACCCTGCCCCCACGCCACAGTGAGTTATGTCAAGCACGTGTTCATTTGCTTCTTAGGTAGCGAATGACCTAATTTCACCTAGCTTTTCTTTTTTTTTCATAAATGTATTTATTTTTGACTGTGTTGGGTCTTTGTTGCTGTGTGTGGGCTCTCTCTAATTACAGTGAGCAGTGGCTTTTCTTGTTGCGGAGCATGGGCTCTAGGCACACGGGCTTCAGTGGTTGTGGCTTGCGGACTCTAGAGCACAGGCTCAGTAGTTGTGGCACAGGGGCTTAGTTGCTCTGTGGCATGTGGGATCTTCCCAGACCACGGATCGAACCTGTGTCCCCTGCATTGGCAGGCGGATCCTTAACCACTGTGCCACCAGGGAAGCTTTTCTGACCTTTTTCTTTTTTTTTTTTTTTTTTGCGGTACGCGGGCCTCTCACCGTTGTGGTCTCTCCCATTGCGGAGCACAGGCTCCGGACGTGCAGGCTCAGCGGCCATGGCTCACAGGCCCAGCTGCTCCGCGTCATGTGGGATCTTCCCGGACCGGGGCACAAACCCGTGTCCCCTGCATCGGCAGGTGGACTCTCAACCACTGCACCACCAGGGAAGCCCTGACTGTTTCTTATTGTGACATAAAGCATGAGACACTGTTGCCAATCTTTCAGAAGGACCTGATTCACCATTCTTGGTTAGAACAGCATAACTGTTCATTTGTGAAAAAAACAATTTATTGGGTACTTAACTATGTTCAGTATTCTGCATATATGTTCCCTTTCTCATCTATAATTATTTCATTTGCCATATTCTTAATGATAGGTTAGATTCCCTAGCCTCTTTAGTTTTTTTCTTCTTGGCTTCCTTCCTGAATTAGTTATTTTTTTAAACCCACTATAAAAATTCTTCTCTAATAAGCTGTAGCATAGAAAAGAGTATCTCAAGCCTTTTCACTTTCACATCTAGCCAAGAAAAACAGCTTATATTTCTGTTACACATGGTGGCCATCTCAGACACAAGGACAAACACAACAGTTACATCCCAAGTCACTCCCAATAGTTCACTGATGTCCTTACATCCTGGAATTTCTCCTGGCTAGTCATTGAGTTCCTGGAAGAATTTCTTTTCATTCTTTCTGGATGGTTCCCTTCTCACTGCCTGTATACTTTGTTAATCTTCTAAGTGGAGCATAATACTGGAATGAACCACCTTGATGTCAAACCTAGCTTCTTTCAGTAAATATGATAAAACACAAATACTCAACATATTCTTGACAACAGTGGTTCAAATTATTTCTATCCCATTTGCTCATTCCTCTTGCTGTGCCCATTTCCTCAGCTTCTAGGCCCAACGGACGTTGAGGCTAAGACATAAGAACAGGGAATTAGACAAGTCAAGGATCATTTTAAACCTGGCTAATTTTCAGAATGAGTACATGAGAAGAAGTTGGGGTGGGACTAATGATGTGTTGAGTTTTATGAAGATGCTGAGTTTGAAAATTTGGCACTTTTCTGTATCTTGTTCCTAAATTTTACATAAGCAAATTACTCTGTGATCTAAATCCACAATTAAATTCTAGCTGTGCTAGATGTATAAGATTAACAGAATTGTTTGTTAGCAATAAAAAATAATTATGTGGGGCTTCCCTGCTGGCGCAGTGGTTGAGAGTCCACCTGCCGATGCAGGGGGCATGGGTTCATGCCCCAGTCCGGGAAGATCCCACATGCTGTGGAATGGCTAGGCCCATGAGCCATGACCACTGAGCCTGCGCGTCCAGAGCCTGTGCTCCACAATGGGAGAGGCCACAACAGTGAGAGCCCCACGTACTGCAAAAAATTTTTAAAAATAATTATGTGTAGCACCAAAAGTTTTCAGGTGATATTGGACTTTTAAAAATATGGCAATAATGTTAGTGTTTTTAAATTTTTTAACATTTACTCAGCATTCCCGATATTCACAGTGTTAAAGGGGAATATCTATAGCCTTACATGAACTCCTCTAAGCCTGCTTCCCCCTTTAATCTGTAATCTACAATTACATCCTGGAATTTCATCATTTTCTATGCTCTGATCCCAATACTGAGGTCTTCAAAAGATGAAGTAAATCAAAATGTCCGAGTTTGATTATCATTGCATGCAGGGCTTAAATTTTACCAGTGGGAATGATATTCAGACATGTATTGAAGCATAACTACTTTTTCTATTTAATACCTTCCTCCATTGATAAAATGGAATCATTGAACTCTTTAATTGTACTATGGAAATGAGAATTCTTTGGTTTGAAGTGGCTAGATAGTTCCTCAGTTCTTTCCTTACCATTATTTTTCATTTTGAATTTGTTTTTTTATTATTATAACTTCCTGGAGTCATAAAATATTGAAAGATAATGGCAGTATATTTTAGCCAGTAGCTTCTCAATCATGTTATTGCTATTATCAACCACTTTTAAAGGCGTAGCTTAGTTGTGACAAGATCTTTGTAATTAAGATTGGTTTATTCACTGATTCCAGTAGTTGTTATAAATGAGCTCCTCAACTACTTTTAGTCTGCTGTTTAGTGAAATCAGGATCTTTAGGTAAATAGTTTGTTGAATTCTTAGTGACAACTAGTAATTTAATCCATAAGTCACTGTTTTGGCTTTGACTACAAAAAGAAAGCTGTTTTTACTGTTCTAACTCTGAGAAAGGGAATAAAAAATGTTGTGCCATTAAAAGCCAAATGGTTTGTTGGTGTGAGATTTAGAATGAAATAAAATAATGTTTATAAGTTGTATATGAGAACTGAATATAAAATATTTTGATGATTAAACTAATTTTAATGCTCCACACCCTTCAAATAGAAGTAGAATTATGTTTAATTTTTAAAGTATCTCTGGAGGAAGTAGCAGTTTTGTTTATAGATGGTACTCAGTGAAATGAATGATATATTTACCTCTAATCAAGGAATGATTCTTTAAAGCAAATGTGTTCGAAAGCAGAGTAACATAAATCATATATTGACCATTGTAGATAAATTGCTTATAGGAAGATAAAAGACTCATGTACTACTTTAAATCTGTTTGTCTTCAGTTTATTTTTCAGATAGTTTATGAGTCATTTATTTTCTTTTAAACAACTTATGCCTGGAACTTCTATCATGAACCAAGTTTTATCAAAATGTGAAAATTGCTTAAGAACGTGTAGCTGCCAGTATTTTGTTTCAAGGTGTCAACTGAAACACAAGCAAGTGACCTTTAGTAATGTATGCATGTTATTCAAAATTAACTTCCTCAAAAATTACAGTAAAACAGACAAACACCAAATTATCTTAGGTTGAAATAAATTTGTTCTATCAGGTAAGAAAAGTGACTGCTTAACGTGAAAGACAAATTTTATTTTCAGGCTAGTGTTGGTTTAGGACCAGCAGGTGGGTATGCTACGCACACACTGACTTTGCTGTCCAGAGGCAATAATTCAGGGTCTGAGTTGGGAAAGAAGTGAATTCACTTTCCCTGCATTTCTTTATTGGCTTCCACTTGGAGTAGGTGACATAAAGGACTTTGTGGAGGTAGTGACCTCCAGCAGGTTCCAGTTTCTCTTACTTTGCCCACGAACCCCAGAATCCACTGTTATAAGATAACACAATTGATACATGTGGGTGATAATGCTAATCTTGTCTTTGGATCACTTTACCCTAAAAAGGCATGCCCTGTAACTGTTAAATAACAGATCTAAGACAGAACTTTGGAATACACTAAAAGAAATTAGAAAACTAATCAAATCAAAGCCAGCATAAACGAAACACAAAGAGATGAATTATTACCGAAACCCAGAAAGTGTAATTCCCATCAAACCAGCATGAAACTCAAAACAATTCCACATGATTGCATAATTGCTGGTATCAAATGTAACTGAAATGTTCTGCAACAAGAGAATTGATTCCACACTGTCATCATCACTGGGGGGTAAATCAATTATGGTTCTTATCAATCCTATATCTATTCTATAATGATGTCCAAAAACACTTAAATGACTTGTCAGGTTAGGTAAAAAGAATCATGTCATTCATTCAGGGATTTATTAAGAAAATAAATGAAACATTAGAAAAAAACTTTAGAAAGTACATTGGCTTGTGGTACAGCGATGGCAATGTTTTGTTTTGCAAGAATTTATGTTGCAACAGCTTGTTTCAGCAGGGTTAGAACTATGCCAGAATTAGAAGCAACTATTCAGTTGTGCAACAAAAAGGATGATTCCAGTGGCATATTACTGAATAATATCATGGGAACATCATTGAACTTTATTACACAGAATTAAATTTCTGTACCAATTTACTGACCTTTCCTTATCATTTATGGCCTCTGGAACATAAGGGGGCCAATTTTCCCCTTTGGGCCAGGGAAAGCCTGTTCCCTGAATCAGACAGGAAGAAATACTCTGTCCTGTTATCTCTGAGGGTTCTATACTTTTATTCAGAAAGAATTCTTTACCTAATCATGTAAAGTATTTACATCTGCTAAATACAACACTTTACTGTCCTTAAAATGGCTCCAAAATTATCAGAATAGGTACAGATACCATATCAGTAGATGTGAGATAAATATCAGATTTGTATGTGAAATAGAAATAATCTCTTCCTACTACCTAGAAAATCTCTCCCATATTCTGACTTTTCCTCAAGTCTAAAGTACCTCCAAAAGGGAACTTAGTTTTTTTATTACATAGGACTAGAGATAAGGCTCAAAAATATATATATCTTGGATGCATAACACATAGACATAAATTCATACTACGTTGTAAGTGACTATATCTTCTCTGACAGCAGAATTTGATTGTGCTAGAAGGGAATGAGTATAAGGACACCAAGAATGAAACTGAAAGGGGAAATGGTCATAAAAGGAAGAAGTTATGGAAACTTTCATTCACACTTTGCATACAGCTAGCTCTAGGAGTCAACACATCTGTAGGCTTCATCTAATTCATAGAGACACCAGCTTAGAAGATAAACCACACATCCACTTCATCCCTCTATTTTAACTTCAATATGTCCTGTGGAGTTTTGCTGTCTGGCAGATATATAATGTAATCTATCCTCTTTCCCTCTTTAATTTATATTTAAATATTCTGCCACCCAGGAAATAAAATAATTCTAAACACTTTGGTTTTTAGATCATGATGGTAGTCAGCATTGAAAAATTAAATCATGATTTAAAGCCATTTTGGTCATTGGCTTTTAGTAAGTTTTAGGCACACATTTGTTGCTAGCAGTCTAAATGAAGAGTTTAATACAGATTAGTTATGTTTTCAACAGAACTGAAAATGGAAAAGAAATTAAAAATATGAGTTTACTGAGGAAGATAGTGAAAGTATTAAAAAGGAGATCCAGACACCCCAAACTCTTACCAGAAACTATCACATTTGCCCATTCTGTATTACCAAATGTGTATCTAGTACTTCTCTTCCGCTTCCATTGCCATCACTTTAGTCCAGGCCTTCGTCATTTGTAACTAAACTATTATTATAGTTTTTAAACTAGATCACTACCTCCAGCCACTCTGACTTTATATTTACCCTTTTTGTATTCATAAAGGACACGTTATAAAGGTTACTCTTCTGCTCCCAAACTTTCAGTGGTATACTCTACTGTAAAGCAAAATAAAATAAAACCTCTTTTCCTTGGAGTTCAAAGCCCTCCAAAATCCGACTCTAGCCTACTTTTAGAATTTTCTCCCATTGTTCCTCTACAACGTACATGAGCCTTTGGCTCCAAACTGATTTACTCATTGTCTTCCTCTCCCATACAAATTGCCAGAAACTTTTCTTGCGTCTGCCCACCAGTTCCCGTAATTACATTGCATCGCTATTTCAGTATTTCCCAAGCATTGCCTCATGGACTGGCTGCACGGAATCACATGATGAACTCTTAAAAATTTCAAACGCCCAGTTCCTACTCCTCAGAAAGTCTTATCCAATAGATTTGAGGTGAGGCTTGGGAATCGTTACTTTAACAGCTTCCATTTAGCGACACATTTCTTTCAAAGCCAAATAGAAATTCAAGTTTTTCCATAATGTTTTACAGTTTTCTAATCTGTCGTCGTCTATTTTACTTTAAGAACACACTGGTATACTATGAATTAGCAATCACCTCTATTCTTCTATTGTTCCTCAATTTTAGCCTATTTTTTTCCATCTATGTTACAAGCTGTTTGAGATTATTTTATAATTCTGCAAATCCCTAGTACTTAGTGTAAGACTTTGTACTTGGCAGGCTCTCATTAAATGCTGAAGTGTAGATAGAATAATACATAAATCCCGTATTAACTAGTGTGTCATATTATAAATCAGCAAATGTAAATCAGTAATATTCCAGTGTTAAAGAATTAACGAGTGTGTTAATCATCAGAAGAACCTAAGGGTAAAGATTGATTAACCAGAAGTATCTGTTAAATTTCCTTTTAATTTTCATTACATTTTTTGAGTTTATCTAATTAGGTAAGCACAAAATTCCATGGTTAATTCAAACTATAGTTCATCTCAGATTATATTTTATGATGCCAACTCAAAAAAGTTGAGAGATTCCAAACATCTCTAGTTATCTAACCAGTTATAGGTTTTCTTTCTTGGTTTTGGCTAAACCTCTCTTGAACCTATTTATATTTTTAGCATGCAGTACTTGTGTGTGTAACAACTTCCATATGTTTTCTGTTTGCTGTGTAATATAGCACATCTACTTTTCTATCTTACTCTTAGCACATCAAGGCTTTAAGAAGTACATTCTAGTTCTAATGCTTCATGACCTGACTAGCAACTCTCTATTCTGCTTATCCACGTTGTTATGATTTTATAGACATTGAATATCATCCATATTAATATTCATCTTAATAAACATTTATTTTTCTAGATCATAGCCCAAATTTTTTAGCCTATGCCATGGATGTCTTATATCATTCATTCATTCATTCTAGTTCTAGGATGCTTCCATTGTACTGTGTAGTCCTTATTAGTGCTAAGGAAAGAGGATGACATCTGTATTCCAGACGTAGATATACCATGTTGTTTACACAGAACTATTATAATATGTTCTGTTTTATGTCTTACTTTCTTCCCGATGATGCCCATTACTTTACTGGTCTTTTGGGTACAAGTACACATATCTTTAGGGAAAATATCCAGAGTGATTTCTTGATGCTTTTTTTGGTGAGGAAGTTACTGTTTGGAGCCCTTTATTATATAAATATAAATTAAATTTTACTGAAAATTATAAGCTCATCTGCCAGTTTTCTGCATATGTTCTCTCTTGCAGAATTTTATCATCATTAGCTTATTTTACTAATTTAAAGATGTTAGCATAATCTGCAAACTTGGAATTTTCACCATATATTCTCACTGTTAGAAAATGTTGACTAAGTTGGATCATTTTACTGATCCCTGAGGAATCTCACTGTTATATATGTTCAAAGTATTCATTCAGACTAATTCTTTATTTTGAATTTGTTCCTTTTTCTTTAACCAGTGATTCTCAGAATGATGGGCTGGGAGTTGGGGTGGGGGCAGGCGTTGTTGAGTAAAGAACATCCTTCAGGGAAAAAGGTTTCAGAATTACTGGGAATTTTTAAAACCGCACACATTTCATGGAGATTCTAATACTTCCTCCCCATCCTTGAAAAGCCATGTTCTGCCCAACCCATCCCTTATGGGACTTATCACTGTAATTAGCCAATGATACTGATAAAAGTATTCTCTATACAACAGGTATTTGAGGGTGAACAAAGTTCACAATCTATTCAAAGACAGGTTTTAAAAAGTATCTCCCCAATAAAAAGGATCAGCTTTGTCTTAGCATCGTAATAGTAACTTCTTTTTAAAAAACTTGTTTTTTGAACCACGTCAGATAATTTTGAAGATCAACAAAATGATGTCGACATGCTTATTTCCTCAGAGAGCTATAGTAAATAGGCACAATTTTCCTCTTACAGAAACTGTCTTGTCTTTCCTCAACATCTATTCTACAAACATCATAATATTTTGTAGCAACATAGTAGAGAGATAGGGCAAATTAGGCAAAGGAACTGTATGAGAAAAACACAAAGTATAAACTACAGTGGTATTTTGGGGTTAGTTTGCTGTGCTTGTAGCGTATACAAGGTGGACTGCCAAGAGAAAAAGCAATGAATATAGCAAGGGCCAGATCATGAAGAACCTTATGTGGCTAGTTGAGTTTGGGTTTTTATTCTGTAGGAGGTGGGGAGCCACTGAAAGTTTTAGAAAGATGCTTCTATTCATAGTGTAGGAGATGGATTGCCAAGAGGCAAGACCAGTGAAGAGATGACAGCTCTGGTCTAGACAAAACCTGATGAAGGCCTGCTCCAAGGCAAGGGTAATAGGGGTTGGGGATTAGAGGTGAGTGTACTTGTTTCCTCAATACATTACACTTGCATAAATGGTTAATACAGATTCTCAATCCCGTTTTGAGTGATTTAAGACATAACCTCTTAAAAGACCTCAAAGTATGGTTGATACTTAGAGAATCCAATAATGTTATAGCTACCACAGCACAGCTCCAATATGCCAAAACTGAACGTTTAAATGCCCAAGTTAGGGCCTAAAGAAGAAAATTTTATTACTTGTTTTGAATGTAAGATCAAGTTTATAACGTATCAATAACCTTCTAGAATAGCCATCCCCTTTGTACATTCCAAAATCTTCACTAGTCTAAGCTACATTCATATTATGATATCTCACTTGTTTATCTTTCAAAGTTGTGTTTTAACTTAATTGGAAGCAAAATAAATTAAACAGGAGAAGGAGGAGAGAGCAGTCATATAATCTGTGAATAAAGGTAAGTTAGCTTTCCTCCTCCTGGTAAGAGTCACTGTGACCTGCCTTTACCTTCCTTCCCCGTGCTTTCCAGTTGTGTGCCACTGAGAGTGGATCACACACGAGGAATTAGGAGATACCAAGAACAGAATAGAATGATGAGAGTGTTGTAAGATATATTTGCCCATGCTAGAAAAGAGAACTGTGGGACTAGATTAAAGATATTTCTGGATGAAAGCTGGATCTCTAGGCAGTGTAAGGAAAGAAAGGATTGCAGAACAACCCCAGATTAAGAAACCTCATTTGAGAACATCTAAATTTAGTAGACATATATATTAGGAGCTTACTATTCATCCTGCAAAATACTTTCTTTGGAAAGGATTTCTGGCAAGATATTTTAAATAATAGGATCCATTTTTATGCATTCAGATGTGATTAGGTATAAAAAACACAATAATCAATTTTTCAAAGTTATGTCTATTATATAAATCAGGGTGCCTATTAACCATATACAGATAGTGAGCTCTCAGCTGTTTAAGTTAAATCAATATAATTAGCATAAGGAAATTCAGCTCAATTTTCTGTGATATCTCTTCTGTGATGATGTTTTAATTGAATATCAAAATTTTTCCTTAAAAAAAATCAGGATTGCCCTTACTTTTTTGATGCCTTGAGAATATGTGTACTCTATCTGCACTACCTAGTGTACAGACTAATCTAGCCAGTGTATTGCAGGGATCAACCCCATATGATCAAGTTAAACAAGAGTGCATGGTTCTTTCACAGAGAGACAAGACATCTGGTACTAAGTGTGGAGAAGTGCCAGAGCGTGAAGTATGCAGTTTTTCAAATCAGTTAAAGTTTGCATTGAAAAATAGACCTGATGTCAAATAAGCCACTGCTCTTTTTATAACTGTAGTAATGATCAAGGAGTATGTCTATTTAATAGTTTTCAAATCAAAATAAAATGAAGCAAAGTTTTGACTGTGTACCTGCCCTGTCTAGAATTGTACATGGATCCATTGTGTAGAGTGTGGGAAACACACAAAAAAATAAGTTGATAGCTCTCTATCTCTGAAAAATGAATTGTCTTTGGGAAATAAAGAGACCTACAATTAACCCACGTGACAAGAAAGACTTTCAGTGGCAAAGTAGTAAAGAAGAGAAAAGATCAGTGTCAGTAGTCCAGTAAGGAAGGACTTCTGAAGACAGGACAGCCTTGAAGAAGTCCCATCAGGATGGGGAATATTTGAATCAGGGAGAAACAGACTAGAAGGAAATAGACTAAGACAAATGGCAGCGGTAGGGCAAGGGCAGTGTGTGTGGAGGAAAGCTGGCCTCCCTAGATTAAATAGCATTTCTCCTTTGTGGTATGTGGATGCCAACTATCCACACTGGACTCTGACATAGTAGAATTTGCCTTGGACAGAATTCTTTCAAGAAAGAAAAACTAAAAACAAAATCAAACAATTTATTAAAAAACAAGCAAAACAAAAAAGAAACACACAACTCTCTTCTTTGATATTTACTTAACACACAAAGACCATACAGCTTTGACCTCTAATATTGTCTCTGCTCAGTACAGGAAATTATATTGCCAAGACAGAGAAGCTGCACAATTTTTACAAGTGCTAGAGGCGTTCCAGAATTGTTTAATCATTAATATACATGACTGTGGGGTTTTTTAAGACTATAATGAGTACAATGTGTGGGGGTTAAAATATTTGTTTTATGACTTGGCTGTTGTTAGAACATTTTTGGAATTCGCTAATACTCCCACCTCGGATACTTGGTAATAATTGCCTAGACTGTGAAGAAATGTCAAAATATAAGTAGTGAAAACAAAGGAATCCTGGTACTACTGATTTAGAATTTGAGCTAATTTGAGTACATGTGTTTCAGACCCTGCAATGCAGTCAGAGATTATATGTAGACACCCAGTACATACCCAGAACATGTAAATTATATTTCATTCCAGTAAAAATCAAACTTCACCTTTTATAAGCATAACTATATCTGTGTCTCAGCATATTGTTATCCGTGTGTGTATCAGTGATTATGTATGATGTAACTAAGTGTGCAGTTCATCCATGTCTAGGCGCAATGAGTTTTGGGGGCTTTTTTTTGGCAGGGGGCGGGAGACCTTCAGAAGTAACTTCAGTAGGTACCAGGGAAAGGATATCGCTTTTCCTCCTCTCTTCAGAGTCCAGGGCCTGCCTCTTGCATGATACTTGATGTTTGGGTCTGACTTTCCATGTACAGGTTGCCATAGCACTAACAAAATGTGAAGTCTGTTTCTGGTAGAGACCAACGCGTCAGTGGTGGGGTATGGTGCCAAGGGAGAAAGGTGATAGCTGTGGAAACTTCTGCAGGCAGTGGGTGTGCTGGTAAATACGTAGTAACTGGCTCTCCAGAAGTAAAGAACAGGGTCTGATTTGTAGTCTTTGCCAATTTCCATGGTGTAAATACTCCCACAGGTCCAATTTCATACCCTTATCAAGCTACCAACATGGTTTAAGAGATAAATGTGGGGTCGGAAAAAGATGCACACTGTTGGCTCTCAGGAGCCAAGGTGGGCTGGCTCCAGTGCACTACTGCCTTCAGGCTTCAGGCACAGTTCATGCTGTGAACCATAGCCTGGCCTTGGTCCCTGAAAATGTGTAAGATCATCTTTTAAAAGCATAAACTAATAATATACAGCATTATACAGATATTAGTTGTAACTATGCTCCATATCCTATGAACTTACATAAGAACAAAATTTACAAAATAAAGCAATGTAAAAGAAAACAAGAGGACTTTAAGGTATACTAATTAAAGATATAGGAAACTGTAGCCCCTTTATCAGATGGAAAAGGAGAAGCATTAAATATGATGCTGAAATGCAGGTTAATTTTTTAAAATCACTTTTCACTCTTCTATCTCAAAAAAAAAAAAAAAGAAAACCAAGCTACAAGAATGTACAACACATGGATGAGGAGGTTCAGAAAACGCACTAAACAGATTTACTAATAATAGGTATTCTAGTTCTAAAAGAGTTTTTGAGTTTTGAGTTTTGAGTTAAATATATATAACTGAATCACTGTGCTGTACAGCCGAAACTAACACAACTTTGTAAATCAACTCTACTTCAATAAAAATAAATAAATCGAAAATAAAAAAGAAACTTCCCAGGAAACTTATACTCTGTAATGTTTGTATCCATATCACCAAAGAAGGACAGGACATGGTCAAGTATTGATTACAAGAGAGTAGTCTTTAAAAAAAAAAAAAAAAAAAAGGAAATAAGGATAATCAAAGGAATTGTCTTACTCAACTGGATAGCAGGTCAATATTTTTACAATCAGTGGTAACCTTTATCAAATAGCTTAATAAAAATAAATTGATTACTTATAATTAAAGAGCAGATGCTGGGCAGCCTAGTAAAAAAATAAACAAAATACTTGTGCAGGAAAAAAGCTTTGAATTTATCTATAAGGCTTATTTTTTGTCTATTAACTAAATTTATAGAATAAATTTTTAAAAGACAAAATTTTAGGAACTTCAAAAGTATCCACAACTGTAACTAATCCCATTGCTTTTATGAAACATTATCATGAAGTTGATTTTGAGTTTTGTCGTCTGGGGCATTACATTTTCACTTTGTATGAGAGTCAGAAAGTATGGGAACATAAAGTTCACTCTGATTTCTATAAAGACAAGAGCTTGGCAATGGTAAAAAGCAATTTCTAGTCATCGGGTTCTTAAAGAGTTTTTTCTAGTGAGTATTATTTTAAAATGCATGAAGTGTGTTGAATCTTAAATTGGGAAACAGGGAACAGGAAAATCTTGGATGAAAAATAATCCAAATAAAACTGAAAGCTCTAAATGATAATTAGAAACACAAGTTAACTAGGCTGGAAGTGCATGTTTATGAGTTTAAATGACCTTTAAATATGACTCAAAGCCAAATAATAGCTTATTTGTGGATTATGACTATTTAAAGGTCCTATTTTCTTTTGTTCTTTTTGCCCAGGGAGTTAACAGTTTACGTTAGTAATTATAAACACCTTGACTTGTTCATCTTATCAAGCTGAAGTCCTACCTTAGCACCTTTCACTAAATTTTCAGAAAACCTTTACATATTTTATCTCATTTGCTCTTCCCAACAGCACTTTTGCTATGAAGTGAATATTGCAATGGAAAAAAATTAATCAAGGAAGTATTATTTAACAAAGAAAAATAATATCAGTAATAGATGTAATGTTTAATGCTAACATTAGCACAAAATTAATTAGATCATTTTAATTGTTTGATTTTTCTTTTTACTATAATAAACCCTTTCCAAAAATACACCATTTAATTGAGGACTACGAAAACTCCTAGATTTCTTTAATATAATGCATTCACAAGCTCTCTTAATTTTAAATAATATAATAAATAAAGCCTCAACACTTGCCTTCTGTTTTCTAAATACTGAATTACTAATGCATTGGCAATCTATTGTCATTGGTGCCTTGGGACCACTCAGAGATTCTGAAGAAGATCACACTCATCCTATAAACTCATTTTCTAAGTCCGCACTCTGTGGTTTCTCTCCTCTTGAAAAATGAAAATGGTAAAGTTTCTGTTGTTTGAGGAATTTTGACAATCCATTCATTCTTATAAAACTATTGTTTGATAGTCTCTGGCCTTACAGTTAGGTCTTTAATCCATTTTGAGTTTTTTTTGTTTTTGTTTTTTGTTTTGCGGTACACGGGCCTCTCACTGTTGTGGCCGCTCCCATTGTGGAGCACTGGCTCCTGACGCGCAGTCAGCATGCATGGCTCACGGGCCCAGCCGCTCCGAGGCATGTGGGATCTTCCCGGACCGGGACACGAACCCGTGTCCCCTGCTTCGGCAGGCAGACTCTAAACCACTGTGCCACCAGGGAAGCCCTTGAGTTTATTTTTGTGTATGGTGTTAGGGAGTGTTCTAATTTCATTCTTGTACATGTAGCCGTCCAGTTTTCCCAGCACATTTTGCAAAATGAAGCAACTGACAAAGGATTAATCTCCAAAATTTACAAGCAGCTCATGCAGCTCAATATCAAAAAAACAAACAACCAAATCCAAAACTGGGCAGAAGACCTAAACAGACATTTCTCCAAAGAAGATATACAGATTGCCAACAAACACATGAAAGAATGCTCAACATCATTAATCATTAGAGAAATGCAAATCAAAACTACAATGAGATATCATCTCACACCAGTCAGAATGGCCATCATCAAAAAATCTACCAAACATAAATGCTGGAGAGGGTGTGGAGAAAAGGGAACCCTCTTGCGCTGTTGGTGGGAATGTAAATTGATACAGCCACTATGGAGAACAGTATGGAGGTTCCTTAAAAAACTACAAATAGAACTACCATATGACCCAGCAGTCCCACTACTGGACATATACCCTGAGAAAACCATAATTCAAAAAGAGTCATGTACCAAAATGTTCATTGCAGCTCTATTTACAATAGCCAGGACATGGAAGCAACCTAAGTGTCCATCATCGGATGAATGGATAAAGAAGATGTGGCACATATATACAATGGAATATTACTCAGCCATAAAAAATGAAATTGAGTTATTTGTAGTGAGGTGGATGGACCTAGAGTCTGTCGTACAGAGTGAAGTAAGTCAGAAAGAGAAAAACAAATACCATATGCTAACACATATATATGGAATCTAAAAAAAAAAAACAATGGTCATGAAGAACCTAGGGGCAAGACGGGAATAAAGACACAGACCTACTGGAGAATGGACTTGAGGACACGGGGAGGAGGAACGGTAAGCTGGGACAAAGTGAGAGAGTGGCATGGACATATATGCACTACCAAATGTAAAATAGATAGCTAGTGGGGAGCAGCCACATAGCACAGGGAAATCAGCTCCGTGCTTTGTGACCACCTAGAGGGGTGGGATAGGGAGGGTGGGAGGGAGGGAGACGCAAGAGGGAAGAGATATGGAGGTATATGTAAATGTATAACTGATATAAAGCAGAAACTAACACACCATTGTAAAGCAATTATATCCAAGAAAGATGTTAAAAAGCTTGTTATAGATTTTTTTAAATTGACACAATTAGTAATATTTTACCAAATTTCTAGTTTAATACTCTTGATTTTTGTGTTTTATTTAATGGCATCACAATTTTCCAAATCATCTAGTTTATAAATTTAAATGCTTTTTTAAAAATTCTTATTTCTCATCTGCCGCATTTAATTACCACTTTCTGCGAATTCCATCTATGGGATAGTTTGCCCATTTTTTCCATTTCTATTACCAACACCATTGTTACCGCACTTGGAATGTTATAGTATTAACTGAACTCTCTGTCTTACCCTACTCATTCCCCTCTCCAATTCACCCAATAAACGGCTTCCTGCTTTCCTAAAGAAATGACACTGTTTGTAAGTTTTTAATAGTTCCCCATGATCCATGAAATGAAATGCAAAGTCCTTGCCTTGCATTATAGTCTTCATATTTCAGTACCATGGTGTAGTAGTAAAAACAATATTGGCTTTGGGACATGGCTTAATTCTGGATTCCTCTAATCAATAGCTCTGTGCTCTTAGCAAGGTAACTAACTTTTCCGATTCTGAGTTTTCTTCCCTGAAATATAGGGACAATCCTATCAGTTTTTTAAATTAGATTAAATTACATGTAATACATTTAGTGCAGTGCCAAACACATTGTGGGAAGTCATATATCCTCTTCCAGTCTTATCACCCATCAACAAAGTTAGACTGCCACTGATCCTCACAACTCTAAATCTTTTGCTCACTCAGAGTACAAAGTAACCTTCTACCCTATGTTCGTGTGTCAACATTTTGTTCATCTCTCAAAGCTAAGCTCAGGTGCATTTTGCCCTTTTCAGAAATTCTGAAAATACATCTCCCACTCCTTTGAGAAAGAACACTTATACCATCCTGCCTTATTTTAGACTTACTTGTGTAGTTACGTTATCTTTCCTTTTTAGAGCATTAACTTCTTGAGGTGGGAGAAGCCAGCCATATGTATATAAATGCTTGCGCATGGTAGAAATCCTACATTTGTGAATGAATGGGAATATAATTTTTGAGAAGTTTTACTCCAAACATTTTACCTACGCAGCATTACATTTTACATTAACCTTTCTTAACCCTGTCAAGTAATTTTAATTGGCAGAAACAACCTGTCATGTAAGATGCTGTCCAGCTGCTTTCTCTTTCCATTATTTCTTTCAACTTTTAAATATAATTCTCTACTTCTTACCTCTTTCACAAAGGGTGCTGTTATGATCATCAAACACATGGGAATTTTAGTAATGACTTGGGTCTCAGAGTGAAATAGGGTAAAAAGTAAAACTCTGAAAAATTAACTCTAGAATATAATGTTTCTGGAATAAGAACTGAAAAAAATCTCAATAAAAGGTGACTAACAAAAATAGAATTCTCTAATATGGAGTCTAGACTCACTTTAAAATTTTAGAATGTCTCTCAAGAGTAGTTAAAAAGGCAGAAACACATTAAAGCGTGTAACGGCATGTTGAGCCAGGTCTTATTTATGTTAATGGAAGCTCTTCCAGAGTTCTCCTTCATAATTCCCATTCCAGAGCAGTTTCCAACACATTTTTAGTTGTACAGTGAAAATTGAAGAAGCATATTTCTGGGTACCAAAAGGAAAGAATAAAGCTGTGGTTTAATAATACCCAACAGTGAAATGATGGCATACTTGAGACAAACTGAAAATTTTCACCTATGGACTATACCCAAAGTAGAGCAGTTTTCCTAAGAGTGTATTTTCTTACTTCTCCTACTTTGAGGAAGAAGATAGCATGCATATCTACTTAAAACACCAAAAGCATTTATTTTTCTAAACACTGCCATATAAAATGTATATGTGTAGAAGTAAGAGATGTTTGGTAAGAAATTAAGTTGTTAAAATATTTCTTACAGGACTTTTCTATAAATTCTTTTTATAACTGATGGTGGGTCTAACCATAAATTCAGTAAAAAAAAAAAAAATTGTCTTACATATCTCAGAGTGCTGCATTTAAGCACTTGTATGGTATAGCAAGCACTAACTGCTTTACCATGTACCTACTACATTTGCATTACTTAAGAGAATACAGAAATTGTTTTGAAAAATACTGGCTTTTGATGCACTTTTTTTGCACATGGTGTTCATCAAAAAATAGATATTTAACAAATGAAATCAACATAGAAATATAAGTTGACTTTGCTTTTCAAGCTAGATGAATTCATGATAAGTATAACCTCTATACATTAGGGATACCATGTCAGCCTAGTTAACCTTGTGTATTCAGCACCTAGCACAGTAATGACACATCAATGAACAGGAACATCACCTAGACTTAAGGTGCTTAATCTTTCACATACATACAAATCATCTGAGAAACCTAATAACAGAGACTTTGACTCAGTGGGTGAGGATTGAGACATAGGGAACATACTCTTAACAAGTAAAATTGGTGAGCCTAATACAGATGATCCCCAAACTACAGTTTAAATTGTACTGCTGTGTAGGGACACGGTCCTTGCTTTCTATCCCAGCTCTCTAAAAATCCCTGGAATTGGCTGATGGAGTATGATGAGGCTGAAGGCCTGTATAGAGTGCTTTAGGAGTACAGTTGTTGTGGGAATATCTAGGTCTTCAAGATCTCATCTCTATTAAAAGTATATATAGATAAATTGAGTGGAACCAATACTCTCATTAATAGGGAATTTCACAGAAGAATTGAATTTATTTGAGGATATGCTGATAAGTAAATATATTCTATATACAAAGCAGGGACTCAGTAAATTTTGGCTATCATTACTATTACCAGGATTTTTACATAGGTTAATGTTTGTGTTTCTTCCCCCACTCTATCTGTATATACTGTTTTTCTGGGATTCAACTGGAAATGGGAAAAAGAGGAGGAAATACTACATGGGAGAGACCTCACAAGTAGTGGACCTTTGGGTGATCTGTGATATGTTTCAGGGGTTCCAAGGCAATGTATTTAGTCCTTATTTGTGAGGATAGCATGCTAATTCTACTTCAGTGTGACATGCTGGCGTGCACTCTATTTCTTTTTTTTTTTTTTTTTTTTTGTAAAAGTGTATCCTAGATATATTTTGTCTTCTTACTCAATAGACAAAGAAGGGGAGAAAGATCAGCCAATGGAGGTACACAGAAGTGTGAAAAATCCTGGTGTATTTGAGTCACGGCAAGCAGCAGTGTATAGGTAGAACCAAAGAAAGAGGGGAATAGCAAGTGAGGCTGGAGCTGGACGTTTGAATTTGATCCTATAGGCATTGTAAAACCATCAAATTGTGCACATTATAAGTAGGAATATAGTAATCAGATTTGGTTTTAGACACATAGTGACAGTCTGAAGGATGGATTCTAAGCTGAGAAAATGGAACAATGTAAATTATTTAAGAGATTAGTGCAATGAACTGCTGTAAGGGGTGGGGGGGTGTTGGTGGTGATGAGAGCCTTAACTAAATCAGTTTCAATGGGAATGGCTTGGTAGTGGAAGAAGAGAGGAAAGGGGAAGGAATTAGTGTTTACTGATAATCGCCTGTTATATATACATTATATAGTTTAAACTTTGTACAGCTCATTTTTCAAGTGAAGAATTGAGGCTTGAGAACATTAAATTTACAGCTCTAAATTATACATGAACTATGGGTAAAGCAGAATTTCAAACCAAGGCCTGTGTGACACCTCTTTTTTATTTTACCACACTGCCTCTCCGGCCATATCAATTTCCTAGGAGATCTGAGGATCCAATCTGAGAAATACTTAAGGAGTAGGAGGACTCAGTGACTGAAAATGAGAGTTAAAGGAGAGGAAGAATGCAGGGCTTCCAGCTAGGTCAACTGAGTGGATGATGGCATAACTCATATGTAAGTAATAGAAGACAAGAGCAGGTTTGAGGAAGATTATGTGTTCATTTGGGAACATAGTGAACTTGAAGTGCCTGGAGGCTCTCAGGAGAATTATCTAGTAACCATTTAGATATATGGACCAAGAGCTCAAGAAAAGAAAGAGGGATGGAATTTCAGATTTCAGGATAATCAACATATGGGTCATAAGCAAAGTCACAGGTATAGAAACAATCACTCAGGACTATATGAATAGAAAAAGACAATTACCATAATACAGAATATAAAATGGGGACCAAGCGTGCTATAACTTTTCATGTACCTGGATGCAGTATTTTCGGATGATTATCCAAGATTGTTTATAAAAACCACATTTCCAGTTTTAAGAGACAGGAGAAAAGTCAGCATTATATTAACAGCACAATTTTTTTTTCTTTTTTTTTTTGCGGTACGCGGGCCTCTCACTGTTGTGGCCTCTCCCTTTGCGGAGCACAGGCTCCGGACACACAGGCTCAGTGGCCATGGCCCACGGGCCCAGCCTCTCCGCGGCATGTGGGATCCTCCCGGACCAGGGCACGAACCCATGTCCCCTGCACCGGCAGGCAGACTCTCAACCACTGCGCCACCAGGGAAGGCCTAACAGCACAATTTTTAACAAGAGCAACATTTTAACGAATTTGGACCATCTGGAAGAAAAACCAGTTTAAAATGATAAAAATCCTGACTTTAGTATATTTAAAATACATTTTTAATTTAGTTTTGTCATCTTTTTGTCCATATCATAGTAAGTTAGGCATTTAACAGTCAACATTTATTGGGTGCTTATATATATTATACCCTTTGCTGTGCTTAACATATAGTCATTATTTTAATACCCTCATAATCCTGTAAATTAGATATTATTATCTCTGTTACTCTAATGAAGAAGAAATCAAGATTCAGAGAGATTATGTAACTTGCCCACGGCTAATAATGTTTGTGTCTTAGCTTGGATTTGCATCCAAACTAGGATCTCTTTATTATACTTCCTAAAAGATCATATCTAAGAAGCTCTCTTTAATGTAGTCGCTTGAATGAAAAAATAATGGCCTGGAACTGCATGATAATTCTATGTAGGCATTTCCCTCAAGTGACAGAAAATAATATTTTGGTTTCTCTAATAGCTTATTATCACTTATTTATTTGTTTACCAAACATCCTTTTTCACAAATAGTATAGAAGTAAATGTCAACTAGGGTTCATTTTAATTTTCACATATCTGAATTAGTAAGGTAACTAATGTTCAAAACTCTGACTAGTATTATCAAATCAAATTTTGAATCTATGTCAGGTAGTAAAGTAGGATATCTATTGCCAGAAAGTTTTATCAAATACATTTTTTCTCTAATTATTAAGCCCAGTCTAAAATTCTGAAAGAATCCTGGATTCTGGACTCTTGAACCACCAGTTGCAAATGGAAGAACTACTTATAAAATAAGTCATTGCCTAAGAGATTGCAAATATGTCTTAGTTTGTTCTCCTAGGCAAAGGATTTACTGAATTTCTATTGACTGATATTTAAGTATGACTTGAAAAACTTGGTCAGCAAATAATTTTAAATAGGTACGTTAATAGCATAGACTGATGATGGTGTCACATCAAGTTATCTCCAAACTTATCAAGCTTATCAAGTTACATACACTGAATATGTACATGTTTTTCTATGTCAGTCATGCCTCAATAAAGTGATTTTTAAAAATTAGGAGTATCAGTCCTCAATAAGGCCTTCAAAGCTAGAAGATATTTTTCATGATTTGAGATATACTTAAAAATTAAAATTAGGTTGGGCTTATGATTGTGTTTCATTTCACATTCACTCAGAATATCAATGTAAATGAATCTATTGGATATTCAGTACAGATAAAGGTGAATTGTAGAAGAGACATAACAGGATTACAACATAAAGACTAAAATTTCAGTAAAATTAAGATTTCCGAATTTATATAGTTATAGTTGTCATACATAGCGCATATAGTTGTTATGGTTATAGTTATGCAGTGGTTCAGCCTTTGAAAATTTTATTAAACTTTATTTCCAACAGTGAATAGACTTCTGTCTAATTTTACTGTTGCATTAAAAAAATTTACTATTTACTTGTTTCAGCACTTCACAGAAAAAAAAAAAAACTTCATCCCTGTAATACTAATTTTGTGCCTAATAACACTTTTTACATTTTTATAATTTATTCTCTCAAAAAATATTAGGTTCTTTGATACATAAGTATATTAAGACATTATTATTTTCAATGTTAGATAACTATGGTAGTTGTCAAAATTTTAATAGAAAGTGGCAAAATCTAAATTGCTTAGAATTCAATGAGGTAATATTCATTTCACGTATAAGTAGCCACATGCTTAGTTAGTATTTTAGAATCAAACACATGTAAATTTTACAGAAAATTGTTTTCTGATATACTTTTTCTAGGTCATGGGATTTATATCTGATTCGAAATTTTGGTGGGATTAAACTGTCTCTTAAAAAACAATTTTGTAGAAGTTGAATTTTTCCCCCCACATGTAGATGGCACTGAACAGGACAATACATTTTCTTGGTCCATTCAGAAAAGTTGATCACCTGTAGATGTGCTAACTACATCTCTAGACTGGTTGTATTTTCCAAACAGGCTCAGTCCACGTGTGAGAAAGAATAACTAAGCAGCTCCAGAGAACCTAAGCTATCCAATTGCCTGTAACAGATTTTACAGAAAAATAAGATGAGATTCATTTTCAAATGCTTTATTATAACAAGTTCAACTTAACAAATTTTTGGTTGAATTGGATTTAAAGATCAAGAAAGTAATTGAAAACCTATGGTGTGGGAATCAAGAGGCATAAGGAAAGTTTTTCTCCAAAACACATATTTTATCCATACTCTTGCTTGCTACATCCCTGAAATTGTACCATTGGAAACTAACTGCTCTATATTAAACATCATATGCCCAGGGGCCACAACTAAACTAAGGACAAATATTCCTGAGGAAGTTTACACATTGAGCTATTAGCCATTATAACATCAATTTATAAGATTGATTTCTAATGGCATGGTTGGCTGAGGGGAGGGCCCTTGAAAAAATGGCATTCAGGAAAGTCTTGAAGGATCAGAGCAAGGGAAAGAAATCTGTAACAACATAAATAGAGACAAAGGCCCAGAGCAAGGAGCTCTGGATAGTCAGGAGCACAATGAAAGTTCCAAGATTTGGAGGAAAGAGATAGCCTGTAATAAGAGAAAACTGCTGAAAGATATAAGGAGAGCAATGAACATACACTTCATCAGTTACTCAGTTAATGTCTCCTGTCAGCTCTGAGTCTTGACGTATACACTAAATTCACTTTCTGGTATTCCAATTCCACTACGGGTTTCTTTCTAGTGAATTACCCTCTAAGAAGGCACATAAATCCTACAACTTTATGTTTTTCATTTGTTTCTCATATGGACTTATACAACTTTGGCACATGCATTGCTGTTCCTCTCCCTATGGGTCCATGCAACTATATTTGCATGAATGTACAATGTCACGGTCTAGTTTGTGATTGAGCATGACATTGTCCTCTTTTCATAAGTCTGTGATGTGTTTCTTCCATGTGTTTCTAAAAGCCTGTTTCCCAGCTCAAGAATTATAATACTCAAAATGCCCAGAATAACAATATCTCTAAAGTTAAGTAATCCCAAGGAGTATCTGCCCTCTTCACATGTAACTTTTTTTTTTTTTTTTAATAATTGACTAGAATGTTGAGATGAAGCCAACAAGATAGAGTTTAAGAAAGATAGTGTCAAGGTGCTATAAATACAGGTTCAAAACAGCAATTGCACCAGTACAGAAGCAAAGCAGACCTGACTTGGCAACAAGTCATTTGAAAGAGACATGGAACTTTTAGTACACAAGCTTAAGATGAGCCAACAGTATAGTACATCTGCTCCAAAATATATTAATTGCAAACTTTGGCTGCCTTAATAGAAGTTTAGTGTTGCTGAGGAAGCAGTTGTCCTGCTGTTCTTGGCCTCACCCTGCTCAGTTTGGAGCATTGTGTTCTGGGTACCTCATTTTAGATGATGTCCCTAGAGGACTAATGGATGGTAAGAGGTTAGGAAATTGCATTTAAAGGTAATGGTTGAGGGAATTTACATTGTTTAGCCTAGAAAAGATAAGCTTAAATAGAAATATAACTCTCTTTATATACTAATATCACTGTCTTATAGAGAATGATTTAGAAGTAAAGGAGTAAAAAACATTTACTAATTCATGGTCTTATTTTAGATTATGGATAGATCTATTTCATGGTAGTTACATTCCATATAGAAATAAGTAGCAATAAGTATTAGAAGCTCACTATGAGCATGTGTAGATGGAAATTACTTAGAGTAGCAAGAAAAGGTTGGACTTGGTAATACAGTCTGACACAGTGCTGGAAAGAGTAGACAGTTCTCTGCAGACTGGAAGCATTATTCAAGTCTCCATTCACAGATTATCTCTTAGCCAGCCCAGCATTTTAAATAGACAAATACCACTTAAAATTGTTATGTGAGTTTTAGAGCTGAATGAGATCTAGCGATCACCTGGTTTAATCTTATAAAGAATAGAGGCTAGGGGCTTCCCTGGTGGCGCAGTGGTTGGGAGTCCGCCTGCCGATACAGGGGACGCGGGTTCGTGCCCCGGTCCGGGAGGATCCCGCATGCCGTGGAGTGACTGGGCCCGTGAGCCGTGGCCGATGGCCCTGCGCGTCCGGAGCCTGTGTTCCGCGGCGGGAGAGGCCACAGCAGCGAGGGGCCCGTGTACCGCAAAAAAAAAAAAAAGAATAGAGGCTAAGAAAAATTAACCAATTTGCAGTGTTCCTAATACAAGTCACAAGTGGATCAGGAACCAAAACTCTGGCCTACCGATTCCTAGTTCAGGTGTCAAGTTTGTTCATTACACTAGCTAAGTAATTATTTAAATGATATTAGGGGCGTCATTTCCTCTTTGTTGTATAAAATATTAGTTCTAGAAATTCCTCACTTCTTTTGAAGTCATTTACCAAACCACTTCAATTATAGAAAGTATAACCAGAAAGTAAGCATAAAGCCTTCTAAAGCACAAAAATAGAAGTCCTAAAAACTTGCAAACTAAACTCATTAACTCTATGCATATTTGAAGCCTCACTCAGGTTGTTTATTCAGACACTAGTTCTATTCAGAGTTACTCAATCCTTCTGATCCTTTATTTACTCATTCTTCAAAGAAAAATAATGATTCCTCTTTCAGTTATTTTGAAGATTAAATTAGCTGTCACATGTGACTTGCTTAGCTTTGTGCCTTACACACAGAAGAGTTCCCAAAATGTCAGGCATTATTACTCTTCACTAGTCATGTATTGAAGATGTGATATGGTGCTCCTGGCTTCTACAAGAGAAAAGGAATGGACCTATGTAAAAAGGTCCAGAACCAAGTGAGGATCTATAACTAGTTTGTGGCCAGCTATTACCCTGTCCAAACAGTGGACAATGATTTTTGCTCCTGTAAGCCAGAAATGGAAGTACCTTCTAGCCTCAAAATTACTCTACAAAACAGAGATCTACTCATAGAAGAAGGATAAGAAAGGATTCAGGTCTAGCCTAATCCTTACACCACCCTGTCCCTTGTTTCTTGAAGTAGCTTTTGAATATTTACCAACTGTCCCTCCCCCCAAATACATACACACAATCCTAAACCTAAAATTAATTCATACAAAGTCTGTGACCTCATATTGGTATGGCAGTATACCTCAGGAACAAAATGTCTGCACAATGCATAGGCCATATGTTTTATTTATTTAACCACAACTGAGCCTATTATTTTGCTATGGTAAAATTATAGGGAAATTATATACTGGTCACGGATGAAATGATTTAATTCAAAGAGCAACATCAAACTTGTGAAAAATTAACAATAACATTTTGAAAAGTTATAGCTGTTTTTTATTTTCTAAGCTACTTTCCAAAGCATGTCTTTTTTATTTCCAAAAGCCTTTTTCCCACATCACTTTTTCAGAATGTGTTATTCTGTACATGGTTACAGTGGAATAGGCACTGCCTTGGAATGCCAGAGCAATGGATGGATTCTGATCCTGGCTCTGCCACCAGTGACCTTAAGCAAGACTGAACTTAACTATCATATTTCCCTCTGTGGCTAACTCAGACTCTTCAATGGTTTGAATTCTTATTGTTTCCTTAGGAAGGAAAACCATGCTTTCCCCTCAAAGCTCTAATTTTAGTCAGATAGTATAATTTCTAAGAAAGGCACAACTACTTCTCCCATCAAACCCCCGCTTATTAGCAGCACCACAGCAGCACTGGTTTAGCGTCATCTCTGGGATCAGACAACTTGTATTTGAATCCTGGCCTTGCCAACTACTGCCTCTCTGACCCTGGATACATTTGTTAACCACTTTGTGTCTGTGGTAGTTGTTTTGAGGGTTAAACTGATAACTGTACCTGTGAAGCACTGAGCAGAATTCTTGGCACATAATAAAGGATCTATAAATATTACCTCATATTATTATTACTGTTATTAGATAATAATTACTGTTATTAATTTAGTCATCCACCTACTCAGTGATTCAATGAATATTTATTAAATGCTTGTAAGTCATTCTGTGCCAAGAATATGCAGCTGTAGAAAAAGTACTGCCGTTTCTTTGACTGTTGTAACTCTGACAGTCTAGAGAGAATGCAACTTAGGATGTTTTATAAAGTTTCAGATTTTAAATCCCCCATACTCCATTTTAATATTTGAAATCCTATTTTTATTACTATCTTTTAATTCTAGAGATTTTTCTAGAGGGAAAATAGACATTTTTGCAAACATTTTAATGTTTCCAGAATAATTAAAAGTTGGTTATTTAAGAACTCTTACAAGCCGAATGATTCTGATATTAGTTACAGATCAGAGTAATTTGAATGTGCTAAGATAAAAATCTGAAAGACCAGTTGATCTTCTAAGTCATCTAACGTCCCTGAATTCAGGCACACACACAAAACACAGTGTTTAAAATAAAACTCGATATTGAGTCATTTTTAAGTTCATCTATTCATAATTCCCTCTATCTTGCATTCAGTTTTCCCATGACAAATTTCTGCATTTTTATTTACTTAGTTATATTCCTCCCTTAGTTATTTTCCTCCACAGTCCAAGAAGAGTAACATTTTCTTTGTTCTCTTTTCTATCCCCAGTGCATGGTCCAGTGCCTGACAAGTAGTCAATAAATATTTATGGAATTCATCCATTCATCCCCTCAGGATATGTTTATCGAGCACCTACTATGTTTCAGGAACAACTCTAGGTACTGGGTATATAACATAGCAGTGAACAAAACTCCTTCTCACTCTAATCAGAGAAACAGTTTACACACAAGACAAATAAAAATAATATATAGTATGTTAGTGATAAACGCTAAGGGGAAAAATAAAAGAAGAAAGGATAGGAAGTATGTGTTTGGGGACAGGAGACAGGGAAGATCTCAGTGAAAAGATGACATTTCAGTAAAGACTAAGAAGAAGTAAGGCAGTGAACCACCCAAACATCTAGAGAAGGACGTATTTCAGGTAGAGAAACATATAGTCAAAGGATATGATTCAGGAACTTACTTGACTTTGTCCTAGGAGCAGCAGGAGACCAGTGTGAATGAAGCAGCATAAGCAAGGGAGATAACGCTGAGAGCTGGTGGTGAGAGGTGCAGCTCTTTTGGGCTTTGTAGGTCGTTGTAAAGATCTTAGATTTTACTCTGAGTAAATTGGGAAAACATTGGAGAGCTCTGAGCGGAAAGTGACATGACCTGATTTATATTTTGAAAGAACCACTCTGATTCTGTATTATGAGTAGAGTTAGGAGTGCAAAGGTGGAAGCAGGGAGACCAGGTAGAAGGCTATCGCAACAGACGATAGTAGCTTGGACTACAGCTGTGGAGGTGGCAAGAAGTGATCAGGTATGGATATGTTTTGGAGATAGAGACAGTAGGATTTATTAACAGATTGAATGTAGAATGTGAAAAAAAGAGGTAAGTCAGGGATGATTGCAGAGTTTGGGACCCAATTAACAGGAAGACTGGCATTGTCATTACCATTTTTAAGAGACATGGGGGAAGGGGGGATCCTGAGTTCTATTTTGGACATGTAAGCTTGAGAAGCCTACTAGCCACTCAGTAGAGATGAATTTATGGTCTGGAGTTGAGGAGAGAGGTCTAGGCTAGAGACATAAATTTAGTGGCCATTCACCATGAGACTAGATGAAATCATCAAGGAATGATTATAGACAGAGAAGATATGTATTATTTCTCTAAGTGTATGAAAGTGTTTTATTAGTCATGTCAATCTATTATTTATACACAGAGAAAAAGAACATGAGGAAGGGCTTAACTTAAAGCAGAGGTAAATATGAGAAACTGTTTGGGTAATATAATACTGGAATTGATTATGAGAGGTTCCATTCTTAGAGAGCTTCAAGAAAAGGTTTGATAGTTATAGGTCTTGGATTTCTTAGACTACCAGGGGTTGGGGGAGCCTTTCTCATCCTATCAGAGTGTGACTGAAAGAGGAAAATGAGAGCCACATGTGTAAAAAGCAACATAGTTTATTATAATTAAATGTAAAAGTATAAATATATGCATATATGCTTATGTTCATCAAAAAATTAATATATGCTCATCAAAGAATATTTGGAAATCACTAAAAAAAGTAAAGAGAATCACCTGAACATATCACTGTTGTAATCTAATATATTTATTTTCAGTCATTTTCCTGTCCATTTTGATAAAGTTGTAATTATAAGTAGGTTTTTTGATGTGATAAATATAAATTATTCTTTTTAAATTGCTTTTTAAATTCAAGTATAGGGAATTTACTCATTCATCTTAATGAATATTTAATATGTACTTCAGTTCTATGTTGTGTCTAGTTAAAGCAAAGAAATGGAGAAAAGAAGCTAAAAGAGTTAGGAAGAAAGGAGAGAGAAAAGAAAGAGGAAGGAGAAGAAAGCAGGGAGGAAAAGGGAGTAGACAGGAAGAGGAGACAGGAGATATGAGGAGAAAGAGAAGAGTTGGGGAAATATCAGTAGTGAGATGCCAAGGAGAAGGTTGAAAAGAAAAGGCTTAGTAATTTGGAAAGTTCCTGAGATCATCTCCATTCATCTGGCCCTCCAACACCATAGCTGTAAACAGGAGCATAATGTGTTGCTTCGAATTTCTGCCCTTTGAACTTCAGATTAGATAATGGTTTGTTAGATAATGGTTATAGTTCTTTGTCTACTCTTCTGCCTTAAAATAACCAAAAACACTCAAATCACTAGAGCAGCCTGTAAGTGGGGAAGGCTTTTCTGATTGCAGAAGCCAAAGCTAAATCACTGAAAGACAAGAGCTTGAGAGTTCTACCTCTGCCTAAGACATTAATCTGCATGGAAAGCAAAAGGCAAACCAGCTGTTTATTCAATATATTCCCCCTCTGTGAATCTTTGATTTTGTTTTCTCCATCATGTTGGTGATAATTCAGCTAAACTAGTTTGGAGTCAAGAGTAATGAAGACAAAGTCATTCCACATAAAAATATTCTTATGCATTAACAGTTTTCCATGGACAGACTTCAGTTTTACCCAAATCAGCTTCCTCAACAGTTACTAATTGTTTGGAAATCTATCAATTTGCATGAAATTATCACTATTACCAGGAAATCCACCCCAAGTAAATATATCATTGATGATGAACATTTATTTTAAGCATAGTGAACATCAGTGCATTTGCTACCAAGATGTACTTAATTACAAATAAAAATGTATGTATTTCCCATCAACTTTTATTTTGCTCACACACAAAATGCTAATGTGAATCATGTATCTAAATCCTGTTTTTAAAAAATTAATTTCAAAGAAACATACAAATCTAGCTATAATACTTAAGTATAAATAAATCACTGAAATAAAATGGCTGGTATATGTGAAAGAACTGGCCAAAATTTCAGAGATTTCTACCTCAGTATTGGTTTATGCAGCAAGTAATAAATATGAACTTGTCTCCACAAGTACAAAATGAAAATATTCAAGAAGATTTCAGTAAATGCAGAGGCTGCTAACCTGTACTAGGTCATTAAAGATAATAGGGGGCTCTGAGATGCTGATCTAACCTTGAAGATGACATAATGAGGACCACTCAGTCTCCTCAGAAAGCTATGAAATTGTCTGAGACAGGATGAGCCAACTCACTATTGCTTTCCTTTTAATTTTATAACAACTTTCTTATTCTTATAATAAGGGCCTTCAAATTTATAGTATGAGAAAGACGTTTTTTATGATAATGTTAGCATAGTCAACAAAATGTAGAATCTTGGATGTCTGAAGAGAAATGATCTTCTATGTATGATATCATACATTTTCTTTGAAGGTACTCCAGGAAAATAGATGGTGTTTCATCTTTTACTCTAAACGTGGGCAGAGTTTCCTACTGGGCAGTATTTTATTTTGAATTAGACTACGACTTGAGGGGTAGGGGTGGAGTTGTTGTTTTTTTTTAATTAATTTTTATTTTATTTTTGTCTGTGTTGGGTCTTCGTTGCTGCGCGCAGGCTTTCTCTGGTTGCGGTGAGCAGGGGCTACTCTACTCTTTGTTGCGGTGCGCAGGCTTCTCATTGCACTGGCTTGTTGTGGAGCACAAGCTCTAGGCGTGCAGGCTTCAGTAGTTGTGGCACGGGGGCTCAGTAGTTGTGGCTTGCAGGCTCTAGAGCACAGCCTCAGTAGTTGTGGTGCACAGGCTTAGCTGCTCCGTGGCATATGGGATCTTCCCGGACCAGGGCTTGAACCTGTGTCACCTGCATTGGCAGGCAGATTCTTAACCACTGTGCCACCAGGGAAGCCCTGGAGTTTCTTAAATTAACAATAGGCATTAATTTCTTTCATTGGTGCACTTAGCACATTTCCTTT
The DNA here is from genome assembly GCF_963924675.1 of Phocoena phocoena. Taxonomy (NCBI): domain Eukaryota; kingdom Metazoa; phylum Chordata; class Mammalia; order Artiodactyla; family Phocoenidae; genus Phocoena; species Phocoena phocoena. Next base: position 92,122,201 of record NC_089220.1, on the reverse strand, counting down.
TGTTTCTTATCTTAAAAACTATAAGAAGTTTATAACTGTATATTTTTATATCTGTAAGTGGAATGTGATAGTTTTACTACAATTAAATTTTTTAAAGTAAATAGTTCTTCCTTCAGACAAATGTCAAAAATAGAGTTCAAATTCACAAGTAGAGGAGGATATGATTTCTTGAGAAGTTGTGCTTGATTCCTTAGATTTTAATCTTAGAATATCTCAAAGAAATTTCTCTCATACTTACAAGTACTAATTACCACAGTGAATAAGATTATATTTCAAGAAAATTTTTGTATTTGACACCGCTGAAACAAAATTTGTTTACAAGAAGATTGAGAAGCTCTTGTGTTAACATATGATTTCTTTGCTAGTTGTTATATTTTTCTCTTTGACCCTTTTAATGCATCTCGGGATACCTAGCAATCTAGGTTCCAGTCCTCCTCTACCACTGACTAGCTTTGCAACTTTGGCTTACTTCTTAACCTTATAGAAGCTCAAAATATATTTACCCCCTAAGCAAAGCTCCAAGTATTTTGCCAGCAACGTACAAAAAGAATTTCCTAGTTTATAGTCTCAGGTTCTTAAACTTGTCAAAAGAAATAGCAATACAATGCAAGATTATTTACAATTATTTACCATGAACCAGGTGACTTGTTTCCATAAACTAAATACAGGGATGATTGTGAAAGCCTTACGTCAGAGTAGGAAACCACAGGCTTGCATATCTGACCTTTAGCATGATTTCATTGAGTAATTAGGGTAATATTAGTCGAATCACAGTCCATTTATCCAAGAAGACGAGCCGCCATGCATGCCCTCTACCTCTGGTGAGTACCCTGGTTACATCTGTCAAAATCTCTGTGGACTTCAGGACTTCCAGAGCATCCCTCTGCCTTTTGTCCTTCCTTTCTTGATGTATCTGTGTATTCCTTGTCCCTCTTTCTCCCTACTTCTTCCCCTGCTTGTCTTTCTCTATTTACTTCCTCACATCCATCCTTTAATTCTATCTCCCCCCGCCACCGACCTTCACCCTCTTTTTCTGTTCTCCTATCTTCTCTTTTCATACTGTGAAGTTAAAATATGTTTTGAAGCATTTTTCCCATTTACTAGCTCTGTGTTGCTACTTGCCATGCACCATACTCTCCAGTTAGCCAGGACAGGACTCACCATTCTTCAGAATTCCCCTACTGTACCCATACCTTTGTGCATACTTTGTGCATGACTTGGAAAGCTCTTCACTCTGTCAGAATCCTTCAACCAATCCCCCTTTTGTTCAAATGCACTTTTTCCAGGAAATTTTCTTTTCCTAATTCTACTCTCTCCCTTTCACCTCTTTTGGCTCACTGAGAAGTCTCTCCCTTCTTCATGTGAAACGTGTTAGTAACTTTCAGAACTTACCAAATTATTTCCTATAAAAGCACAGTAAAGACAAAAGTTACTCTCTTCATAGCCTTTATTATACATTTACATAGCCTTTATTATACAATGTCACCTTGTATATTAAATGTACTCTATAAATATGGAATTGAATTGCGTTCTCAATTTAAATCCTAATGATCTAGATCAAATTGCCTTTTAACTTCACGTGACATTTAGTTAAAATAGTCCATGAATAGTGGCTCTTGACTTTAAAAGTGTTCCCATTTTAATCAGAAGTCTTCTCCAGTGAAATTGTTGCCAGCCTACTCCCAACAATAATATACTAATTACTTCATCATTATTTTTAAAATAGTAAATAAGATAAATTAATAAAACGTCAGTATTTATAGTGGGAAGCAGCCGCATAGCACAGGGAGATCAGCTTGGTGCTTTGTGACCACCTAGAGGGGTGGGATAGGGAGGGTGGGAGGGAGGGAGATGCAAGAGGGAAGAGGTATGGGAAATATGTATATGTATAACTGATTCACTTTGTTATAAAGCAGAAACTAACACACCATTGTAAAGCAATTATACTCCAATAAAGATAGTTTAAAAAATCAGTATTTAGAAGTATACCATAGTTTTAATGTAAAAGAAAATTTAAACTGAAAATAATATCTTTATCCAGCAAGTGAAAATTTTGGAAATTTATGTAAAATTATAATATGTAAATTTATGTAAAATTATAATATGTATGGGGAAATCTATACTTTATTATTGTATTCTCCTAGGCTTTAAGATCAGGAGTTTAAAATGTTACACTTCTTTACATCTATTATATCAACTCTTCTCCAACTCCCTTCTCACCACCTCCCCTTTCCTTATGCCTCACCTCCCACCTCAGCTGTTAGATTAGTGCTTTGCATAGAGTACTTACAAATCACCATATTCAATGTCTATTATAATTGCCTACCTTTATAAAGCTGTGTGTAAAAGCAATCCACTAAGATAGTTACTGAAGCATTCCACAGAAAACAACTCAGTTCCAAGTCGTTGCTGTTTATACTAGACAATTCAAATCCCCCACCATTTTCTTTCCTTCTTTTTAAAATGATACCCTGTTTTGGCTTCTAAATGACACCTGTATCTCTACTCAGTTCTTGCCATCCACCAGTTATGTGCTGCCCAAACCACTCAACAGGTTTGTCAAGGAAAAGAGATTGAATATGACAGAGGCAGATAGGGAGGACTGCTAGAAATGGTGTGAGGGCAGAAATTGTTTCTATCTTGAGTTCTATTATATTGCATCCCCAACAACTAGCACAGTTCCTGGCATATATTGCATGCTTAAAAATATCTATTAAATGAATGAATTAATATTTGGGGTCAGTCTTTGGATTTATATTATATATGACCAACTATAATCTATTTGCTTATCTCTTTTTCCTATCTATAAACACTGGGTTTTCACATTATAAATACTTTGGAGCAATATTCTTCCCCTCTGATGACTCTTACTTATATGAAACATACCAATGTTTTAACAGTTGGTAGGGGGACAAAAGGGAGAATGATCCTAGTAATAGAGGTGTGTAATTGGAAATCAGCTAAGCCTTTGCTTTTACAAACCAGAGTAACAATGAATATTGCATACCCAGGGATGTAACTAAAATAATACTGAGCTAAAAACCAGAAGACTCCAATTCTAGTCCAAACAACCACTGCCACTAATTCATGACATGATTTTGGAAAGTCCTCTTACTTCTTTGTGTCTCAGATCCCTCATCAATAAAAGATGAGCATGATGTACTATATTGGTGCTTCTTAAACTTTTTTTGGAAACGGGTACCTTTGAGAATCTGACGAAAGCTTTGAATCCACTCCTCAAAATTTTGTGTATAATTTTTCCTTACCAATTTCCATGTCAAATTCCATGTCAAGATCTTTGGACTAGATGATCTCAAGGGTTCCTTCCAGCCCTGTAACTCCAGAATGGAGCTGTCTTTGTCTCATATGACCACTGTGTGTGCTTTCAAGTAAGCAAATAATCCCGTTTCTTTCTCAGCGCTACAAGGTGGGGTACTAACAAATGCTATAAGGTTTCCTCTCAGTCTGCAGTAAGAGAAGAGAGTCACACATGCCTCCTAAGGAGACCTTCAGCCAAATTAGCAGCTTCTATAAGGAGAGTTATCTGTTCCTCAGTCTCATTTCACAGTCGTGTTGCTCTGCTCCTTCTGTCGTTGCTTTAACAACTTTGATTCCCAACTTGACTAAAAGGTCTGCAGATGCAGAAACCATAAGTGGTAGCCAGCCTTAGTTTGGTCTCTAATTATGCCCACCACTTAATATTCACACCCTTGTGTGGTTCGCTTCCACATTTCACGAGGGCCTTTCTTTGTGACCAGTGAAATAAGGCAGAAGTAATGGTGTGTCACACCTCAGTTTCCATCTTGGAGGTGTGTTCATTTTTTCCTTCTCTCCCTCTCCCACTCTCTCTCACCACTCAGTCTGGGGGAGGCCAGTTACTGTGTCATGAAGACACTGAGGAAGCCTATCGAAAGACTCATGTGGTGCAAAGGAACTCTCTGACTGACAGCCTGCCAGTTACCTTGTAAGAGCGCTTGGAAGCAGGTCCTTCAGCTCCAGTCAAGTCCTGAGAAGCCTGCAGCCCGGGTGACAGCTGACTGCAACCTCATGAGAGACCCTTAGCTAGAACCACTCAGCCTAGCTGCTCCCATATTCCTGACCCTCTGGCACTAGGAGAAAATAAATATTATTTTCAGCTGCTAAATTTGGGGTAATTTATTATGCAGCATTTATAGCTAATACACCTCTCTCTCTCCCTCCGTCCCTCAGTTGCTTAGTACTCTTGGTAACATTTTACAATTGAAATCTATTCAAACAATCTGCTCTAACCACACACAACCCCCTTTTTTTTTTTTTTTTTTTTTTTTTTTTTCCGTTTTTGCAGTACACGGGCCTCTCACTGTTGTGTCCTCTACCGTTACGGAGCACAGGCTCCGGACATGCAGGCTCAGCAGCCATGGTTCACAGGCCCAGCCACTACGCGGCATGTGGGATCTTCCCGGACTGGGGCACGAACCTGTGTCCCCTGCATCGGCAGGCAGACTCTCAACCACTGCGCCACCAGGGAAGCCTGGCTTTTTTTTTTTTTAACATCTTTATTGGAGTATAATTGCTTTATAGTGGTGTGTTAGTTTCTGCTTTATAACAAAGTGAATCAGCTATACATATACATATATCCCCATATCTCCTCCCTCTTTCATCTCCCTCTCACCCTCCCTATCCCACCCCTTTAGGTGGTCACTGAGATCCACAATAGTTGAGTACTTGCCCAAGGTCAATTAATTACTGGAAGAAAAAAGATTAAAACCCTAATATGATGATATTTCCACATCCCTATGCTGTTTCAGACTTTATAATCAATTCAGTGTACTCCTAGGTGTTAAATAACAAGTATTAATGTTTATACTAAAAGAGCACTATGAAAATTAAAATATACATACTGTCTTTGCACTAACTTATTTTCATTCCCTTTCTCTTGCGTCTTTTAATTGGGAAAAGTCCTAAAAGGATTAGAAATAAATTGAGAACATAGTAATTGTAGACAAAAGAAAGAACCAATTTGCCAATATACTATTTCTTTTTCAACCTATCTTTCAGAAGTGCTTGTTAGAACAAACTCTCTGCGACTTCTTTCATTTGTTTTTGTGTTTGTTCCTTTTGGATTTAATGGCCTTTAGAGAGGGGAACTATGTGGCTGTACTCCTAAAATTGACTGATTTACTCTCTGAAATTAAACGGTATATATGTGTGTATTCTGTAATTATGAAGGCACTTACTAATGAACAGAAGTATAAATAGTTTTAACAAATGTCAGAAATGTGTTTAAAATACAACCAAATCAAATTTTGCAATGTCTTTAGCAATTTGTAAGCAAAATAAACTGAAGGTTTCCACGCCAACTCAAGAGGAAGACAAATGGAGATGTTTTGTACAAGAAAAGTTGGAGCAGAGTTTTTATTTAATGATAAGAAAATACCAAATACTCATTAGGGCATATTACAGGGAAGAACATTGCAGCTGTTTATAGTTCTTCGGATGCAAATTATCCAACTGCATGATGCAAATTAATGTGTGATATTTTAGTCACACCAGTGACAGTATAGTGATACATGTGTTAATAATAAAAATTTGAAGTTAAACCTACTTGAGTTCATATCCCATCTCTGGCAGTTACTAGCCATGGAACCTAGAGCAAGCTACCTACCTCTGTGTTGCCTCAACTGCAAAAAGAGCATATAACTCTGCCAGGCACACAGTAACTACTCAGTAAGTTTACCTCGTATAGTAATTTTTATGATCCTAAAATAATATTATTGACCTGTGTTATCATTATGGGGGAAAAGTGTAACTTTAAAATACCTCACTTCTTCCCCTTCAAAGTCTCTTAGTATCTTGTGTTGACTATAAGGAAACTGGAAGTTTTAAAGTAGTATTCTGAATATGAACTTCTTGATCTTTAATATATAATGATGTTAATCACACAGTGAATTTATCAGGCCTGTTATTCAATATCTACTATTTGTAAGTTAAGTGAATACCCATATATTTCCAGAAAACAATCAATTACTGCACACAGAGGTTTTTGATATGATCATTTCAATCATCAGCTTATTTTAAACACCAATCTTTCTTAATTAAAAGGAACAACACCTAAATAGGAGGCAAAACCAGCCTCTGTATTTTTTATTGAGGTACACTTGATTTACAATATTATATTAGCTTCAGGTATACAACATAGTGATTCAAAATTTTTATAGATTATACTCCACTTAGAGTTATTATACAATATTGGCTATATTCCCTGTGCTGTACAATGTATCTTTGTAGCTTATTTATTTTACACAAAGTAGTTTGTACCTCTAAATCTCCTATCCATGGCTTGCCCCTCCTCCTTCTCTCTTCCTACTGGTAACCACTAGTTTCTTCTCTATATCTGTGAGTCTGTTCCTTTTTTGTTATATTCACATTTGTTTTATTTTTTGGATTCCACATATGATTGATAACCTACAGTATTTATCTTTCTCTGTCTGACTTATTTAACTAAGAATAATACCCTCCAGGTCCATCCATATTGTTGGAAATGGCAAAAAAATGTGCTTTTCATGGCTGGGTAGTATTCCATCTTCTTTATTCATTCATTCATTCATTCATTCATGTGTTGACAGGCACTTAGATTGCTTTTGTATCTTGGCTATTGTAAATAATGCTGCTATGAACATTGGGGTGCAGTGTCCTTTTGAATTAATGTTTTTATTTTCTTTGGATATATACCCAGGAGTGGAATTGCTGGCTTATATGATAGTTTTATTTTTAGATTTTTTGAGGACTCTCCACAGTGGCTGCACCAATTTACACTCCCACCAATAGTGTACCGGGCTCCCTTTCTCTACATCCTCTCCAGCATTTGTTATTTATGGTCATTTTGATGATAGCCATTCTGAGAGCTGTGAGGTGATACCTCATTATGGTAGCCTATGTATAATTTTAAAACTAGAATTTGTATACTAGCAAACTTATCAAGCTGGCCAATTCCTGAGGGGTTTTTTCTTTCCTCTTGTAAAGTGGACTAATAGCGTGATTGCAATCTTACAACAAAGAGGTATTTTGAGGATTAATTAGAATGGAATGAAGTGTCTGCACCAATTTCAATACTGGCATGTGTATTTTTAAAGAATTAACATCATTTTAGTAATCTGCTTATATTTAGTCACTCAATAAACATGTTCCCAGTTGTATGTTGTGCAATTTTGTGTAGACTAAATCAGAAGATTTATGACGACAGTAACAAACAATTTATTTCTAACAGTGCAGTAATTGTACTAGTACTATTAATGTGAACACCCAATAAAATATTAAATAGCACCTTAAAACATGAGAAATTTTAGGTCCAAGTACAAACTTAACAACCGTGACATAGATTTATCTATGCTCGTCTTCTTTGGGATGAATTTTTATTCAATATCTGATCAACTTCAAGCCAATTAAGAGAAAACTTGAAGACCAAATTAGGGCAGAATCTTCTCAGAGTTGAGAGCACCTCTCTATGTCTATTAAACATACAACAGTATTTTATAATGTATTATTTGTACAGGAAGGGAGTTGAACACAATTTCTCAGAAACAGGGATACATCAGTAGATTTATCTAAGTGGGAAAACCTCACCTCACCTCACCTCATTGCCTACTTCAGGATTTAGAGGGAGTAAATCTGCACAGCTGCTTGACTACCGAGTGTCCTGGTTAAATAGCTGAAGCAGGTGATGCAACTCTAGTAGTAAGAAAAGTTGTCTTATCTTAAAGAATGTGGCAGATAACTTTCATAATTTTGTCTTTAAAGGCTAAGAAGAAGCTTCAATACCATTGTTTCTCTTACTATTTAGAAACTGCTGTGGGGAAGAAAATCCTCCATAATCATAAGGTCCCATGATCATTACTGAACAGCTCACTTAAGCATATTACAATGATGATCAAAGATTCAAATTACATTAAAAAGAGAAAAATATTCAGTTATCCAGAAAAACAATATTATTCCAATTAGCAGAACTTAAATTATGCCTTTAAAAACACTTTTCCTTTAAAGGAAATAGACATTTTTAGTAAGCAGAGCAATTAGACAAAGTCAGAAAATTGATAAAGGGCGAATGTTCTCATATTTTTTAATAGAAAAAAAAAGGTTTACCTTAGTGAGCTTAGCATTGATAACTGGAAAGGTATTAAATCACTTTCCGTTTCCCAACCTTGCAATACTTTCTTACTACCAAGCACGTAGAAAAAATATTTCCCCTGAAAGTAATACATTCGTCTTCTCTCTTTCATCCTGCTCATCCTTCAGGTCATTTTCTCCCAGAAAAGACCTCCACGCCCACCTCCACAAGTTGAGTTAGGCAACACCCGAATGTGCTCTAAACTTTCCCCCTCTGACTTGGAGTTCACCCTCCACCCCCAACTAATCTGTTAATTCTCTAAATACATGGACTATGGACTTTTAATTACGGTAGCCTTGATCTGGCATAGGCAAGGTATCAGTGACTGTTTGTCGAATTAACAAAGAATGAAAAAAGAAATCACCAATCTTGTTTTGTGCGACGTCTTCATCATTCAAGCAAGCAAGGAAGGAAACTTTTCACTGCCTACGGTGAGCTCCCATGACAGCTGCCTCAATATGAACCCCACTAACCAGGCCTGTGGTCAGAAATACAGTTAGAGATATCATAAATCACCAAAAGACTACCTGAGGATCAGGCTACTGGCACTAAAACAAATTGAGAGTACGTTCACCAACTTTGTACTTCTCCCCAGCTCTCTCTTCCTATACACATGTCCTCTCCTCTCTTCAACCTTGCCCAAGATCAGTTTTATAAGTGCTGCTAGAAAGTAGGCAGATCTCTACATAAATATTATCAGCCCACTGCTTGTTTTCACCAGTATAGCTCATTTAATTTTTAAAAACTTTTCCCCTCTGTGTATCCTTTTAGTGCAGATATTCCTTAAGCCAATATAAACTACGAATTTTTTTCTGCATATAGCTTTTCACATGTAGGGATTAGTTGACAGTCAGATGAAAATAAGAATGAGTGCTGAGGAAGACTACCGCTTTTCCAGGATTGGTCTTCACCATGCCCTGCCAATCACCCTTTCAGTGTCACCAGTGGTACCTGTGCCTACTTAGATTATTGACCTCTACAATAAAACCTTGCCACTCCTCCCTTAAAATTACCTAGAAAAACATTAAGTCAAAGAGGTTCTGGAGACCAACATTTTCTTAATAATAGAGAATTTTAAAAAGTGAAGTGTACTTCTGTTTTATTTTAGCAAGATTTTTCATTCTTGTCCACATTAAATTTTCATGATAATTTACTGATCTATTTCTTACCTATGGTTAATTTTAGATGTATAAAAAGTTAACAGAGAAATATGAGTGATTGTCAGTTTGTCTTCCCTTCTTCCACCCTTTGCATCGAGCTATCTACCATTGGGAGACAAAAGGGAGAGTAAGGCATGATCCTTATCTTTCCAGAACTGACATTCTAGTGGCATTGCCAAATGCAAACAGAAAAAACCATAAGACAAGCAAATGTGTTGTATATGACTAGAAAAGCAGGTAGTTCTATTTAAAATCTCAAATAAGTGACTTTTTCAAAGGGTATGAAATTAATTTATTAAATTTGCAGTCCTCCCTTCTGTTTAGGTTAAATTTCAAATTTCTGAATAGTTTTTGGCCAGTAAATGAAACGTGTTCTTTATTGGTATAATTGAAATAACTTCAATTTTTACTCAAACTGCTTTTTTGAAAAGTAAAACAAAGTTTATTGATTTTAGGTATATAAGATACGAATTCTTCAATCATGTTGGAATGCTAAAACATTTTTAGATTACTGCATGGGAAATGTTTTTGTCAGTTTCTAGATTGCTCAAATGATAGCTATTGGGCATCATTTCAGATTAGGAGAAGGGTTCTTTAAAGCTTCTCAGAAGTCAGAAGGAGCTTCGGACTAGGCTTAAATCTCACTGCAAATCTCTGGATTTCAGTACAGCATTTATACCCAAAATACTACCCTAATAGTCCAAAATTATATGCAGGCTCCTGACTTTGGCACACATTTTTGGTTCAAGGTCACTCTTAAAACATTGGTTCAAGTCCATTTTTATAGCCTTTTTATTTGGACCAAAAACGGAGTGGAAGCTTGGTTTTTGTTCTTCACTACACCAAAGATAGATTCCCTAGGCAATAGCTCCCTAGTTTCCATTTAGAAATTTAAATGTTTTACCCAAATCAGGGATGAGAGTAGGGAGGGTAGTGGGAGTGGAGGGTATACTCTGCTGTCAGATAAGTTTGGGAAACCATATATAGTCTTCTCCTAGAGTTTTGCAATTCATACGAGTGTAGTATAGGCTTGGAGAATTTTCTGCTCTGAAAAAAACTTGTTCAGCTTTATTTAACCTAATATTTTCCAATGAGCCACAGAAACTGTGCTGCAGGAAACACCATTACTATCTCAAAGGACACTAGTGTTCTAAGAAACAAAGTTTGTAATTGCTGCTGTAAGAAAAATCTGAGGCAGGCTGAGGTGATTCTGAATATGATCTCAAATCATTTTCTCAGCATTATCTACAACTACATGTGAAGTTCCAATAGGCAGATGAAATGGAAAATATTACAGTAGCTTTTAATGGAACGTGATAAATATGCTATTTAAGGATGTTGAAATATGCCTCCTTTCTCCTTTCTCATATTAATCAGAAAAATAAACTCAGTTTCAGAATAGTCTGGATAAATAAGCAAAGATTATTATAGCTAAAAGCACAAATTTTCAAACCTCCTATATGAGTAACATATGCAATAATCTATTATCATTTCAACCCCTCTGTACACTATTTTGTTTTTGTTTTTGTTTGTTTCCATCTCAGAAATCCTTCCTCTACGATATTGTCAATCCATTGCATTCAATTTCCTTTATTCCGTAAGGGCATCAAAAAGTTAGTGGAATATTGTACATCAACTACTTCAGTTTTTTAAAAAATTTAGTAGAGCTGTATTTTATGAGAATCTTTTGTATTTAAGTCCTCCCTAAACTTAAAATACAAAATTCATTAATTTTTATATAAGGTCCTTTTTTCCTTTCCTCTCTCACCTTTTTCTCTCCTGTTCACAGACAAAAGATATTTTCTTCCTTTTTATTCTTAGGACACTAGCCAATGGCCCTATCAAGTACTTGTGGCCACACCAGTAGAAGTGATTACATTCTTCTGCAGGAAAGTTGAATGGAACAACTGAAGAATCTCTAGAGACAATTCTCCCCAATATACATTAAACTTTTTTTCTCTGAGAAGGATGTTGTCTGCCTAAAAGGCAAGTTCTACTTGGACATGGATATTGGATAATTCTCCTCTCTCCTTCCCCACCCTAATCCCTTTGTCTTTATATATTACTACACAAACCCAACTAGCTGAATAACTTTAATGACGTTTTCTTTGTTAGTAAATTTGGTATGGCTTCTCTATCTAAGTCAGGTGCAGATATCATCTCAAATACAGATGCGAATCTTGGTCAAGCAACAGTCAAATGTTCAGTGATTCTTTAATGTGGTTTTCAGAACCATGTGAAAGGCAGACAATTTTATTTTCCAACCTATTTTGCTTGCAGAAAGATTGGATATGAACCAGGAGGACATTATGTTAAGTGAAATAGGCTAGATACAGAAAGGCAAATACTACATGATACAACTTACAGGAAGAATCTAAAATATTAGTTTTAAAGATGTTAAAATAAAATAAAAATTACTTTTCTCTTATGGAAGCAGAGTAGAATAATGGTTGCTAGGCTGGAGGGTGGGGGAAACAAGGAGATATTAGTCAAAGGGTACTAAGTTTCAGTTTTGCAAGGTGAATAAATCCAAGAGATATACTGTACAGTGTAGTGTCCATAGTTTGCAATATTGTATACTTAAATATTTTCTAAGATGATAGGCTTTATGTTAAGTACTTTTATCACAAATAATAATAATGATAATTAATAAAAAAGCACAGGAGGAAACTTTTGGAAGTGATGGATACGTTTATGGCATAGAATATAGTGATGTATTCTTATCTCTGAATTCATCAAGTTGTATACATTAAATAAGTACAGCTTTTTATATGTCAATCATACCTCAATAAATTTTTTAAAGAAAGATTGGATATGGTTTAGGAAAAGGAGGAATTCATATGGAAGCTCTTTTCATTTAATATTGATTTTTCTCAGTATTCCTTAGATAGACACAATTCCTGCCTCTTCTTCTATGTGCCATATGTGAAATTAAAACATAGAAAAATATTGTATTCCAGTAGTGATGAAAAAGAAGTTACTCTGCTACCATAAATTCTTTGATACAGACAAAGAAAGCTGGCATCGTTAGAAGAGAAAGAAAGCTTTGCCTTAATCCCCAATTTACAAAGGGAACAAACTGCTAGGTTCGTAGCCTTTCACTAATCTGGATAGACCCTCTAGGCTTAGGGTTTCTTCCCTGTTGGATTTTCTAGACTGGAGTTTGTCTCTTTAAATCACTGCTTTCGTGAGGTGGTCATAGGAGGTGAAACTCTAATTTGGGGGCATCTGGGTTCATAATCATAAGTGGCTCATTTAAGTGCCTTGTAAGCTGGCATTGATGCCTGTTCTCCAGGTTCCCTGCTGCAGCACCCCTTGAAAGTGTCAGAAGAGAATCAGACCTGCCTGTCATTTTGAAACTGTGGCACCAGACCTATTTTTTCCCAGCAATGAACTCATTCACGGAAGATGCCTTCTTAAATAGTAGCTGCAGAGCTGTCATCACGTGCATTTCCAAGCCAGTTCACCAAATGTTGGAGCCACTAAGATTTGTCAGAAAGGTCGAATGGACCCAGAAGAATTTCCTTGATGCATAATTCAGAGATTCATTCCTGATAAGCCCATTTCCAAATCCCCCAGGGTAGAGGTTAACTCAGGAGCCCTCTAAAGGTTCCAAAACATTCCCAGGACACCCGAGGGAATCCTGCTGAATTAGAAGCCTTGTCTCATTAAGTAGTGGTTTTCAGCCTTAGCTGCCCGTTAGACTCACTGGAGAGCTTTAAACAAACACTGATGCCTGGGTCCTTCCTGCCTTCGGAAGATTCTGATTAAACTGATCTGTGGTTTCCCCAGTAATCTAATGTGATCCCCTCAGGCTCAGCTTTGGAGCCAGCCATGTCAGAATTATCTGGGGAGCTTTTAAAATTCCTGATGCCCAGGCTGCACCCCAAATACATTTAATGAGAATCTTTGTGGGTGGAACCTGGTATCAGTATTTTTTAAAGTTTCGCAGCTGATTACAATATTTAGCCAAGGCTGAGAAATAGAAAAGTCTAGTAAAGGAACCCCTTCCATATATCTAAAAGCTGGCTTCTTGCATCCTCTTCAATTCACTTGGGTCTCTGAAAGCTCTAAAACTATAGGCTGAAGAGTTGTAATACAACTAAGTCACAAGGCTAAATACATGATCAGATGCTCTGGATTAATATAGAAATGAAAGCGATGTCCAGTTCAGATGACAATTAACAAAATAAATAAGAGATGCACCTGTGGCAATAAGTTGTTACTAGCACTTAATAAGTGCCAGGCACTGGTGTTAGCCTAAAAAAAGAGGAAGACCATAAAATGAAAAATTATTCTTAACATTAAAGTTTTCAAAGAATAGCTAATATTTCCAAATCTAGCTATTTCCAAATTGCTAGTATTTCCAAATCTTCCATAATTTACAGCCTTCACGACTTAAAGGAGAGTAAGGTCACCAGTTCTACAGGATTCCATTTTGTCAGTAATTCTACGATTTTGGTTCAGTTCCATAGATATGTTCCTCTTTGTCTATTGTTTTTAGAGATGTGGTTGTCATGATTTTCTGATTTTTTATTTTGATGGTGTGAATTATTGTTCTTTTTTTGATAACTTGCTAAGAACTCTTTGGAGAATAAGCAAGTTTGCTGTCTTTGTATTTAGAGGTGATATGCGTATTTGTTAGCTACTAGGAGAGATTCTTGTTGAGCAGGAGCTTATCCAAAGAATTGTTGACAATTGAGTCACTGAAGATTTTGTGGTCAAATCAGATCCAACAGCAGTGTGTTTATTTGCTTTTTGCCAATTGCTAGGCCATATCCAGTCACAGTCTAACAATCCAAAAGACAATATTGCCAAATCATTGGCCAGTTTTCAGAATGGCTAACCCTTTTCTTGCTATGGAACTTACAATGCTTAATAATAACAAGTGAGGCATACTTTTTCTTGAATCAATGGCTTATGGCAATTAAGGATTTCCTCTGAAAAGGAATGGGAACCACAAAACTTTTTAGTAATTGGATGCCGAAAGCAAGAAAATCATCCTGAGGGACTGAGTTTTCAGAGTCCACATCTGTCTCTCAGGGCAGTTGTTGGTTGCCCAGTGCACTGCTGCTGTCTCTCACTCACCACCTCGACTTCCAGCTTAAACAGCAGTGTTATTTGTATCAGGTGAGGAGTGATTGCCTCTGTCTGCTGATGGGTTGCCTGGTCCAATTATCTAAATTCACCCTCTGGCCTTAGTCCCCAAGGGGAAACTCTGGCAACAGCAGTGGAAGTATTGACCATCCATTGCCAGTCCTTTCATGATATTATTAATGTTCTCCTCTGCAGAGAATGTGGATATTTATTTCATTTTGAAGGGGCATTTTATGCTTTTATTATTCTTTTTACTAGTTCAGGTTAAGTTCTAGTTTCATCGCTTAGAAACCTACTAAAAGGCTAAATGTGGTGCCACCAGAGAACAAGTTGAGAGGAGAGGCTTTCTTGCCTCCGGGGTAAGAATAGCGTGCGATCTCAGGACCCGTTCTCCAGTGATAGCTTTTCTCCCCTCCAGAGTCAGAAATGCAGTTCAGCATCTCTTGGCCTCTTATGAATTCCTACTTTTACATAGTCAGGTCTTGCTTATATGGCTACTAATACAAGTCTTGTTTCTGTTGGGTTACTTGGTGCATTTTTTCTGACATTGACTCAGTCTTATCTAGATTTAAAATATTTCACAAGACAACACTATACTTAAGACTGAAGTGAGACCCTTACAACCCAGGGTAGCTCAAGTAATTTTTTAATTCCCTAAAGATGTGAGACATGAGCCATCATATCCACCTCCTTATCACTCCTGTTCTCTTCCTCTAGGCCCTCCATTCGCCTGCCCCAGCCCAACACCTTCTGGAAGGAGAATTATACACCCAGGTTTTTCACCTCACCTACCTACTCCAGTCCATTATCTTAGCAATATCTTATAAGCCACATTCCTATGAGGGAGCAGTGCTTCTGCTGGTAAAGTAAGCAGTCCTTCAAGGTCCATTAACATCTTCAGGTCACTTTCCTTTTCATTCAAAGTAAAGCCATGAGAATGGACTGGGGGCTTTCGTATGGTAAGCCAGAGAAAAACTGTTTCAGGTAGCTGTCATCTAACTTTTCATGCAGATTTTATCATCTAAGATATTTAAATCTATACCATCTTAAAAGGCCTCCAAAGAAGGATGTTTAACAACCAGTGAATGGATTTAAGGCATCAGAACACCGAAAATGAAATTCAAAGTTTAATTTTAACCTTTACCACTTTCTGACCTCTGCGGAGTTTCAGTTTAGTAGACAATCCAATTACCTTTTACTGTCTCATCTTAATGAAAATAGGAAGGAAACATCTTTTGTTCATTTGTTCATTAATTCAATTAAGGATTGAGGAATGTAAACAATCTACAAGTTTTATAATTTCAATATTTTTGTTTTCTTTGACTTTTTAAAATTCTGTTGAGCACTTTCTTTGTACCTAGATTTCTTTGTACCTGGATACAGTAGCTTCAGCGTCACATGTGACAATTTGCATGTTTTATGTATGAGGCATTCAATTTTAAAATTGAATAATAGGAAATGACTATCAGAATTCTGTTCTATGTTATACTCCATATATTTTTCAATGGAGTGCCTTAGGATTTCCTATAGACAACAGTGATTAGCCCCTCTTTATGGAGAAGCCTGACAGGCTTCTTCAATAGGATAGCAGCACAACTTGACAACAATTTTGGAGTTACTGAAATGATCCCTATCTAAGTTTCCCTTTCCAGGAGAATTTATCATATCAAGAAAGTATATAGACTAGGTATACAGTCTATGGAAAAGCTTATAGAAGTGAAGATTATTTATATATTTTATATCATGTCTTTTAGTATATCGGTATTGTGACATTCTAATTTATAATGATATAAAATGACTTTCCTTCCTTCCTTCCTTCCTTCCTTCCTTCTCTCCTTCCTTCTTTCCTTCCTCCCTCTTTCTTCCTTTCTTTTTTTACTGTAGAATTAGAGTTAGAATAGAAATTGTCTACCAAATTGGCTTTATGGTTACTCAAGGTCAGTGCTAAATTGTGTTTCAAACTATAAAAAACTTCAGCATTTTGTGTATGCTTTAAAATACCTGAGTTTCATGGTTTCAAGAAATTTTAATATAAAATAAAACGTATATATCTGAATGCATTCCAATCGTAGATATTCTAATTGATCCCAAATAATTATGAATATTATTCACTTTCACTGGATTTTACATCTAATTTTTCATTACTTGGTAAAAGCATTCAAAAGGAATTAGCATATGGAAGAATTCTATAGTGTTTAGGTTCAGTAACCTTATTATTACAATTTGAAATTAGTTCTGACAGCTCAACTTATCTTTGAGATGACATTCACTTTCATCTCATTCAATGTTTACGGTAATTATATGAGTACTTAGATTGTTCACATTTATGTTATATATTCTGAGGTTTAGGATAAAATAGACTGTAAGAACTAGAAGGTATATTGGAGATCATCTGTAGATAAAAAAATGAGAATTGGAAAAAGTAAGAAATTGTTCCAAAGTCATTCATAGGCGGGGATTGGACCTATCTGTCATAATTTCCACCTGGGCTCTGTTTTCTCCACCAAGTTCTGTTATCCATTATAAATCTCAATAACTTTTAAATAAATTTATTTATTGAGGTCAGCCAAATTCTGTTGCTCACAGAGAAGTAGCTCTCCACAAAACTTTCCTCCAAGTAGTTATTTCCTTACCTAAACTTCAGGATAATCAGAACAATATTCTAGAACTAGCACATTAACATTATTAATGGAGGTAATAATAAAACCATACTGTTAGCAATCCATTTAAATGGCCTTAACATTCTATATCAATTACAGTCTAAAAAGTGGATTCTCTCATTTTCATATTGGAAACGTAATTCCCCATATTCCCATACTGGTTCATTGGTTTGGAAGCCTAAAAGCCATTTATTAAACAAGCAGCAAAAGTTTTAAATATTCACTATAATCCTAGCACTGTGCTAGGCAAATGTTTACACCATCACCCCATGCATTCTTTTTCAATTGACTTTAACATACATAATATTATAAAATGATATGATAATGACATTGTTCAAGTACTAGTTATACAAACAAAATTTCCTTCCACTCAGGGATTTTAAATTCTTAATGTATATGTTCAGGTATATATTGATATTTTACCCCATAAAACTTAATACTTTTGAAATTGGTTATTAATCATAACTGCTAAATGATAAATCCAATCCTGACATATCAACATGAAAAGAATAACTGATTCTTGAGGAAAATGTAATTATTTACATTTAAATCATGGAATTAACATCTCTTCCAACTCACTTTTATTTCCTCCTTCACATTCACATTTCTCTTAAGGTACCATGGAACTATTATGGCACAGAATATTTAGATAAAGAAAGTGTTAGAAGGAACCTATTTTTGTGCCTAGGTAAATGATTAAGCAATCAAATCCAAGCTCTTTATGTTATGAACAGATGAGGATACCACAGATTCCCTTCTGTTTTAAAACTATACACAATTGCACAAGTCACTGAATGCATGTTTTCAGTATTTCGCACCATGGAAATATTTTTTCAAGGGAAATCAAATTATTTTTAAAAATTATCTGTTCCTCAAACTAATGGTAAGTCATTTTTGGTGAGCATTTACTGAGTACTCTATTAGAGTTCCTAATGACTTTTGCTAGAAGACAATAAATCACATTTCAGTATGAATAATAGCATTTACATTTTGCTTAACATATGAGCATTTTGAGCTTAGGACATGGAGAATATATTTTCAAATCGGCTTGAGTGATCAGCTCCAACTATAGTATTAGTAGATTTGCCCTACTCCAGGAGATAGTTTTAGGAACATAGTTTAACTATCCCGATTTAGAGCCAATAGAAAGTTACATTTAATTTTTTTTTCAAAAAAAAAAGGAAACGGAGAAAACATGTCACTTGAAAATTGATCCTTTCACAGATTAAGGTTCATAAGCTGTGCTGTAAATAAAAAACATTACTTACTGTAATTATTCTTCATCTCTTGGGTCCCTTTGACTTTGCCTCGTTTATCAATCCTCAGATACCACTGTGTTCGACAGAAGAGTCTTCTCACTCTTATATCCCCTCCTTCCATGTAATCATAACTTCTTGTATGTCGCTCAGGGCTGGAACAGTTCACATTTGTAGCCATTTGCTCTGGAGTCATGTCATTGCAAGCTAAAGATATAGTGCCCACTAGACAGATAATGTGGAAGCATGATCTGTAGAGCAAACTTGGCAGGATCCATGTCAGTATCCATTTGTGCATTATAGTATAGTGCCCCGGGTGTTCATGAATAACATAATGAAAATTAAATCTTGAGTTGGTTGTTGTTCCTAGGTCATTGACCTCGTCCTATCTGTGAACTGTAGATTGATTTAAGAAAGAGTAGTTGCACTCTCCAAGTTGTTAGCCTTATCCTTTTAGTTCCTGATAACAATATAGAATTCCTCCTTAAATAACTCTCTGTCAGTATATCCTTATAAAAACAGGTTGTAATAAGCTCAGTTGCTGCGTTGCTGTTTGCTACTTGACTTCTGTTTGCAATGAGAGATTAAGAATGGGGAGGGAGGAGAGAGAGGAAGATGAAAAATTATATGTATAAATTTCAGTGTGTAAATACTATTATAACATACTGTGTAATTCATACTGTGAAGGTACATTTAAAACAGCTTTCACAGAGGATGTCAATGTCTTTACCACTCTGTATGTAGATTTACAAAAGTTATGCATTAGTAGAGACAAATCAGAATATGATTGTACCATTCATTCCAGTTCGTACTTGGTAAGAAATATCCTGCAATTAGAGCTGTTGATTTAAATTAAGTTCTAAAATTACTATTAACAAAATATAAATGCTTTTCCCTAGGTTTCTTTATTATATTCTTTTACGTCTGTGGTTTGTCAGTTATTTTCTCCTGAGCTGCCCACATTTCTCAAGTTAAATGTCAGGATTGCTCTGGAGAATTTCAACCTTATCTTTATGTAAGTTCTACAGCAGAATTACTATAGATAATCTCACAGCTCAAAAATCTGGTAACTTTACTTTTCCCCTCAGTACTAAAACCAGAAAAAGAGATAAACTACTAACAAATATTCAGCATTATTTTTAAAGACAAATAACAGTCACTTACTTGTTCTGTTGATAACAGCTGGATACACAAGAATTCCATGTCTGTTGTCTGCCCTGTGCAACTTGAGCCTCTCTACTGTAGCTACAAACTATTTCTCAGCTGAGAAATTCTCCAGCAGAATCATAATTGTTTCCATAAATCAACAGGCAAGAGGATTTTCTCTGTGTATGTGAGCGCGTGTGAGCTTGTGTGTGTGTGTGTGGAGCCTTTTATTCAGGGCTTTTCGATAAATACCTTTGCTGACCTCATTGGAAGCAATTAAAACTTAACCAGTGAGCTGTTAGTTGAATACAACAGCGAGAATAAAGGAGGCTTGTATAGTACTCATTCAATGGTCATGAGAGGGAGCTATGAACATGGTTTATGCTCAGACCTACAACTGGGTACCTACTTTGTAGAAACAAATCTCTGACTCTAAAGCAGTTAGAAAGGGAAAGGGAATTTTTTTAGATTGTCTTATAACATAGACGTTGTATATAAGTTGAAAATATTCCTTGGAACATGTATGTAAAAGGGATTTTTTTAACTTAAAATCTTTTACATAGCTTTATGATGCATGCATTTCTACTATTACTCCTTTGTGTTCAGAATGTTAGAATGAAACTACTAATGTGTATTAATTCACATCTTACTGTCTTCAGGAACTATATAGCTGAGTTAAGGGTATATCTCTTCATACAGAGATATTTCTGCATTGCATATGAGTATAATTTTATATCTTATGTTACTAGACTGAAAGTAAGAATAACAACATTCTTATTTGAGTTGGACCACTAATTACCAGTATGGCCTGGGCAAGTCACCTGACGTTTCTGAATCTCAGCTGCTACATTTGTAAAATTAGTCTAGATGATTCTATTGTGCCTTGTAGTTTTAAAATTCTGTGACTTGTTACTTACACTAACTACTAAGATAAGGACGAGGATACATACTTTTAAAATTATTATTCTTAAAAATTAAAAAAAATTATATGGTTTTATATTGGTTATCAATGTTTGACTCTTGCCCTTAATAAGAACATTAATGCAATAAATAAATGTTAATTTAGGGATGGAATTTTAAGAGGTATAGCTCATGTAAATAAGAGAATGCTACTTTGCTTTCCAACATGAGTTATTCTCCCCTTTATTTCCTGTTCTAACGTGTATATAGTAGCGTTCTAGTGTTTTATTAGATATTTGCTGCAAAATAATTGGATTGTTAATCTAAAACAATAATTAGGAATACATATTAAAATTCTCTTTCCCATATTAATACCCCCAACACACACATACACACACACACACACACACACACACACACACACACAAACACTGCACTTGAAATGCACGACTTTACCACCAGGTGGTGCATGTAGACCAAATAGGAAAACAAAATTAAGTACGTTCAGTTGTATTGTAATTTATGTGATTTCCCTTTGTGTCTATGCTTTTGGAGAACAGAATCAATAGCACAGCATAGTTTAAACATATTCAGTTATTCTTTAGGCACCAAATATGACATTTCTAAGTTTATTAGAGCAGAAGAGGATGGCCCTTCCTTAATTGCCTTTGTTGAAAGCTAGATAGCTACAAAATATTCCATCATTTATTTCTCTAAAAAGGGGGGAAAGAAAGAAAAGAAAAAAAAAGAAAGTATGATGCTACTGTGATCTGAATCATACCTCCATTAGTTTTGTAGGCAACAATACTGAGCAGGGTCAGAACTCCTGGGACTTGGATATTTCTTCTAAAGAAATGAAAATTATTAACAGTTAGTTCACATGTAAAGATATTCAAGAGCTCCTAAATTCATGTGTTCCAAATTGACCCTACAGATTTTATACTAAGAAATCAATAGAACAGAGGTCAAAAATTGCTAATTAAATATTCAAGACTTAAATTTAAAAATGGATTGTCTTAAAAGGACTGAGAAAATATTTGAAGAGAATATAGTTGAAGACTTTCCTAACATGGGAGAGGAAATAGTAAATCAAGTCCAGGAAGCACTGAGAGTCCCATTCAGGATAAATCCAAGGAGAAACAAACCAAGACACATATTAATCAAACTATCAAAAATTAAATACAAAGAAAAAATATTAAAAGCATCAAGGGAAAAATAACATGCAAGGGAACCCCCATAAGGTTAACAGCTGATCTTACAGGAGAAACTCTGCAAGCCAGAAGGGACTGGCAGGACATATTTAAAGTGATGAAAGGGAAAAACCTACAACCAAGATTACTCTACCCAGCAAGGATCTCATTCAGATTCAAGGGAGAAATTAAAACCTGTACAGAAAAGCAAAAGCTAAGAGAATTCAGCATCACCAAACCAGCTCTACAACAAATGCTGAAGGAACTTCTCTAGGCAGGAAACACACGAGAAAGAAAAGACCTACAATAACAAACCCCAAACAATTAAGAAAATGGTATTAGGAACATACATAGTGATAACTACCTTAAATGTAAATGGATTAAATGCTGCAACCAAAAGTCATAGACTGGCTGAATGGATACAAAAACAAGACGTATATATATGCTGTCTACAAGAGACCCACTTCAGACCTAGACACACATACAGACTGAAAGTGAGGGATGGAAAAAGATATTCCATGCAAATGGAAATCAAACGAAAGCTGGAGTAGCAATTCTCACATCAGACAAAATAGACTTTAAAACAAATACTATTATAAGAGACAAAGAAGGACACAACATAATGATCAAGGGATCAATCCAAAATAAGATATAACAATTGTAAACATTTTTGCAGCCAACATAGGAGCATCTCAATACATAAGGCAAATGCTAACAGCCATAAACGTGGAAATCGACAGTAACACATTCATAGTAGGGGACTTTAACACCGCACTTGCACCAATGCACAGGTCATCCAAAATGAAAATAAATAAGGAAACACAGGCTTTAAATGATACATTAAACAAGATGGGCTTAATTGATATTTATAGGACACTCCATCCAAAAACAACAGAATACACTTTCTTCTCAAGTGCTCATGGAACATTCTCCAGTATAGATCATATCTTGGGTCACAAATCAAGCCTTGGTAAATTTAAGAAAATTGAAATCATATCAAGTATCATTTCCAACCACAATGCTATAAGACTAGATATCAATTACAGGGGAAAATCTGTAAAAAATACAAACACATGGAGGCTAAACAATACACTACTTAATAACCAAGCGATCACTGAAGAAATCAAACAGGAAATCAAAAAATACCTAGAAACAAATGATGATGAAAACACGACGACCCAAAACCTATGGGATGCAGCAAAAGCAGTTATAAGAGGGAAGTTTATACCAATACAATCCTGCCTTAAGAAGCAAGAAACATCTCAAATAAACAACCTAAACTTACACCTAAAACAATTAGAGAAAGAAGAACAAAAACACCCCAAAGTTAGCAGAAGGAAAGAAATCATAACGATCAGATCAGAAATAAATGAAAAAGAAATGAAGAAAACGATAGCAAAGATCAATAAAACTAAAAGCTGGTTCTTTGAGAAGATAAACAAAATTGATAAACCATTAGCCAGACTCATCAAGAAAAAAAGGGAGAAGACTCAAATCAATAGAGTTAGAAATGAAAAAGGAGAAGTAACAACTGACACTGCAGAAATACAAACGATCTTGAGAGATAACTACAAGCAACTCTATGCCAATAAAATGGACAACCTGGAAGAAATGGACAAATTCTTAGAAATGCACAACCTGCCAAGACTGAATCAGGAAGAAATAGAAAATATGAACAGACCAATCACAAGCACTGAAATTGAAAGTGTGATTAAAAATCTTCCAGCAAACAAAAACCCAGGACTAGAGGACTTCACAGGCGAATTCTATCAAACATTTAGAGAAGAGCTAACACCTATCCTTCTCAAACTCTTCCAATATATAGCAGAGGAAGGAACACTCCCAAACTCATTCTATGAGGCCACCATCACTCTGATACCAAAACCAGACAAAGATGTCACAAAGAAAGAAAACTACAGGCCAATATCACTGGTGAACATAGATGCAAAAATCCTCAACAAAATACTAGCAAACAGAATCCAACAGCACGTTAAAAGGATCATACTCCATGATCAAGTGGAGTTTATTCCAGGAATGCAAGGATTCTTCAATATACACAAATCAATCAATGTGATACACCATATTAACAAATTGAAAGAGAAAAACCATATGATCATCTCAATAGATGCAGAGAAAGCTTTCAACAAAATTCACTACCCATTTATGATAAAAACCCTCCAGAAAGTAGGCATAGAGGGAACTTACCTCAACATAATAAAGGCCATATATGACAAACCCACAGCCAACATCGTCCTCAATGGTGAAAAACTGAAAGCATTTCCACTAAGATCAGGAACAAGTCAAGGTTGCCCACTCTCACCACTCTTATTCAACATAGTTTTGGAAGTTTCAGCCACAGCAATCAGAGAAGAAAAAGGAATCCAAATCAGAAAAGAAGAAGTAAAGCTGTCACTGTTTGCAGATGACATGATACTATACATAGAGAATCCTAAAGATGCTACCAGAAAACTACTAGAGCTAATAAATGAATTTGGTTAAGTAGCAGGATACAAAATTAATGCACAGAAATCTCTTGCATTCCTATACACTAATGATGAAAAATCTGAAAGAGAAATGAGGGAAACACTCCCATTTACCATTGCAGCAAAAAGAGTAAAATATCTAGGAATAGACCCACCTAAGGAGACAAAAGACTTGTATGCAGAAAATTATAAGACACTGATGAAAGAAATTAAAGATGATAGAAACGGATGGAGAGGTATACCATGTTCTTGAATTGGAAGAATCAACATTGTGAAAATGAGTATACTACCCAAAGCAATCTACAGATTCAATGCAATCCCTATCAAACTACCAATGGCACTTTTCACAGAACTGGAGTGAAAAATTTCACAGTTTGTATGGAAACACAAGAGACCCTGAATAGCCAAAGCAATCTTGAGAAAGGAAAACAGAGCTGGAGGAATCAGGCTGCCTGACTATAGACTATACTACAAAGCTACAGTAATCAAGACTGTATGGTACTGGCACAAAAACAGAAATATAGATCAATGGAACAGGATAGAAAGCCCAGAGGTAAACCCACATACCTATGGTCACCTTATCTTTGATAAAGGTGGCAAGAATACACAGTGGAGAAAAGACAGTCTCTTCAGTAAGTGGTGCTGGGAAAACTGGACAGCTACATGTAAAGGAATGAAATTAGAACACTCCCTAACACCATACACAAAAATAAGCTCAAAATGGATCAAAGACCTAAATGTAAGGCCAGACACTATCCCTTAGAGGAAAACATAGGCAGAACACTGTATGACATATATCACAGGAAGATCCTTTTTGACCCACCTCCTAGAGAAATGGAAATAAAAACAAGAATAAACAAATGGGACCTAATGAAACTTAAAAGCTTTTACACAGCAAAGGAAACCATAATAAACAAGACCAAAAGACAACCCTCAGAATGGGAGAAAATATTTGCAAATGAAGCAACTGACAAAGGATTAATCTCAAAAATTTACAAGCAGCTCATGCAGCTCAATATCAAAAAAACCAAACAACCCAATCCAAAAATGGGCAGAAGACCTAAATAGACATTTCTGCCGAGAAGATATACAGTTTGCCAACAAACACATGAAAGGATGCTCAACATCATTAATCATTAGAGAAATGCAAATCAAAACTACAATGAGATATCATCTCACACCAGTCAGAATGGCCATCATCAAAAAAATCTCCAAACAATAAATGCTGGAGAGGGTGTGGAAAAAAGGGAACACTCTTGCACTGTTGGTGGGAATGTAGATTGATAGAGCCACTATGGAGAACAGTATGGAGTTTCCTTAAAAAACTAAAAATAGAACTACCATACGACCCAGCAATCCCACTACTGGGCATATACCCTGAGAAAACAATAATTCAAAAAGAGTCATGTACCACAATGTTCATTGCAGCTCTATTTACAATAGCCAGGACATGGACACAACCTAAGTGTCCATCAACAGATGAATAGATAAAGAAGATGTGGCACACGTATACAATGGAATATTACTCAGCCATAAAAAGAAACGAAATTGAGTTATTTGTAGTGAGGCAGATGGACCTAGAGGCTGTCAAACAGACTGAAGTAAGTCAGAAAGAAGAAAACAAATACCATATGCTAACGCATATTTATGGAATCTAAAAAACAACAACACAAAATGGTTCTGAAGAACCTAGGGGCAAGATAGGAATAAAGATGTAGACGTAGAGAAGGGACTAGAGGACATGGGGAAGAGGAAGGGTAAGCTGGGACAAAGTGAGAGAGTGGCATGGACATATATACACTACCAAATGTAAAATAGATAGCTAGTGGGAAGCAGCCACATAGCACAGGGAGATCAGCTCAGTGCTTTGTGTCCACCTAGAGGGGTTGGATAGGGAGAGTGGGAGGGAGACACAAGAGGGAGGAGATATGGGGATATATGTATATGTAAAGGTGATTCACTTTGTTATACAGCAGGAAGTAACACCATTTTAAAGTAATTGTACTCCAATAAAGATGTTAA